>NC_133533.1:20332868-20933368 GCF_048544455.1 Silene latifolia | reverse complement strand
TAATTTAAATAAAATGACCCAAAATATTTATTTTGGTTCTCTTAATTTCGGCTAAGAGAAGGAAAGAGGAAGAAGAAGTTTTTATCTCTCTAAAAACTCTATTTTGATTGTTTAATGAATGAATGAATACACTAACATTTCATGTAGTGTATAAGGTAAAAATTAGAGGAAAAACCCATGGTTTTCTCCTTCTCAAAACCGGGTAGAGGGAGGGGGTCAAAGGGCCAATGCATGAGAAAGGTTGCCTTCACAAGAACAAGTAGGCTTGCATGGCTAGTTTTAGGCAAATATGATTATGTTTACCACTATAATAATTAACATAATAATTTCCTAAAACACCCCATTATTTCGGTCATATTGAGATAAAATGGATTCCATTTTATCTTTGTCAATTTGTCACATGTCACATGTCACATAAAATTGTTATGTATTTTTAACATATTAAAAATCAACGCATTAATAAAAATACGTCATATACAAAATCGACTTAGTAATTCATAATTACTTGTGCCAAAATATTTTTCCAATTATAAATCACAACATCTTGTATTTATAATAAATCATTCATTCTAATGCAATTGTTTCCTTAAACAATAATTTCATCTAAGTAATAAAACAATTCGATCACTTAGACCGTATCTTATTTAATCAAATTATAATGAGATACGTAAATATTACTTCCAAAATCGTCCGTCAATTTTATGTAATTTAATTAACCCGTATCTTCATACGATCAATTAAATGATCAATTAAGTCTGTTACCCTTTAGGTATGACCTAAGGGGATCAACTGACCACCACTGGCGCACGACAGTAATGTCAAACTCTAGTCAGCCAATCATTACCGATATGTGTGGACCAGTTGACAGTCAAATATTACTTCCCAATTGTATTCTTTTAAAATGAGATTTAAACATGTGATCATCATGATCAACAGTTGTGATCGCATTATTGTCGGAGGACACATATTCCAACAATCTCCCACTTGTCCTCGAGAAGTGTGCGTCACCAATTCTCTTGTCCTATTACTATCTCCCACTCAATGCAAGGTGTCTTTCAGGTCGTACTTGCAAGTGATCATATCGAGAGTGGTTTCCTTGATCTGGAGAATAACTGATTGACCGGATTTATCTACCATAGATATCTTCCGAGCGTGGCCACGCATTTCCAGTTCATTACTCCTCGAGTGGCCCTGAGATATTGTTATAACCCTGACTAGGGGTGGACAATTCCTATCGCACTTATTCCCTTCGACTAGCCACAACCATCATAACCCAAAATATGCCCATTTGACCCCATTTACGAAGGTCGTAGTAACACAAATCAAAGTTAATCTGAAACTGGGCCATATTAGGCGAATAGTCTTTAGTCAAAAGAATCAACTCTTTAGAAAACTATAGTAGCTCTCGCCACGACCAGGCTATATAAATTTGCCAGAACTCTATAAGCGGTCATAAGGCCCGGCAAAGTGTTCTTAACAGTCTGCCTATGTGATCGACTAGTCATTCTCATATGACTCTATGGTACTTGAACTTGTCATCAATCTCATCACATTCTAGTCACTTCGAGACGTCACCTCATGTAAGTAACTATGGGCGAATACAATGCTAATCCGCGTTCACTTTAACGGGGTTCAATTGTCTCCACAACCCGTTTGGATGTAACAATGTATAAAGAAAAGATAAAAGACAAATGTGATTATGAACATGAACAAAAACAACACTTTTATTTCATTTCAAAATCTAACAAAAATTTGGTACACGTTTAAGTCCCATGGACGCAACATGTCCATCATGCTTGGCCTGCGATAAAGGCTTGGTGAGCGGATCGGTTATGTTGTCATCCGTCCCAACGTTACAAATCGCAATTTCCTTTCTTTCAATGAAATATCTTATTACATGATATTTTCTTAGTATATGTCTAGATCTATTACTAGACTTTGGCTCCTTAGCTTGAAAGATCGTCCCACTATTATCACAATAGAGAGTGATGGGATCATTGGTGGTAGGTACTACTCTTAGACCTTCCGTGAATTGCCTGATCCACACAGCTTCCTTGGCAGCTTCTGATGCTGCAATGTACTCAGCCTCCGTTGTTGACTCCGCAGTCACAGCTTCCTTGAAGCTTCTCCAGCTAACGGTACCACCATTGAGCATGAAAACGAAACCAGCTTGTGATTTTATGTCATCTCCATCCGTTTGGAAACTTGAGTCCGTGTAACCATTAACACGGAGTTCGGTGTCTCCTCCAAACACTAAGATAGAATCCTTAGGCCTTCTCAAGTACCTAAGGATGTTCTTGACGGCTATCCAGTGACTCTCACCTGGATTTCCTTGATATCTACTCGTCATGCTTAAGGCATACGAGACATCAGGACGTGTGCATATCATGGCGTACATGATTGATCCAACAGCGGAAGCATAAGGGATCAACTTCATGCGGTCAACATCATGGGGTTTGGAGGGAGATTGAGACTTGCTCAATATGGTCCCAGTTACCATAGGTACCAAACCCCTTTTTTATTTGTCCATGCTGAACCGTCGAAGAATCTTATCAACATAAGACTCTTGACTTAGTGCCAATATCCTCTTGGATCTATCTCTATGGATCCGGATACCTAATATGCGTTGTGCTTCTCCTAAATCCTTCATTTGGAAGTGGTTACCTAACCACTTCTTAACAGAAGATGACATTGGAATATCATTTCCAATGAGTAGTATGTCATCGACATACAAGATTAGGAACACAACATTGCTTCCACTGAATTTCATGTATAAACATGGTTCCTTAACACTTCGAGTGAAACCATTCTCTTTTATCACATGATCAAATCGATGATTCCAAGTTCTAGATGCTTGCTTAAGACCATAAATGGATCTCTTTAGCTTGCACACTTTGTTAGGATTTTTAGAGTCAACAAAACCTTCGGGTTGTATCATGTACACCTCCTCTTCTAAATGCCCATTTAGAAAAGCAATGTTGACATCCATTTGCCATATTTCATAATCATGAAATGCAGCAATCGCTAACAAAATCCGTATGGATCTTAGCATGGCTACGGGGTTAAGGTCTCATCATAATGGAGACCTTGGACTTGGGTAAATCCTTTTGCCACTAGCCTAGCTTTGTAGATATCATCATGTCCTTCTATGCCATTATTGACTTTGAAAATCCATTTGCATTGAAGAGGTCTTGCCCTTTTAGGCAAATCTACCAAATTCCAAACTTGGTTTTCATGCATAGAATCCATTTCGGACTTCATGGCTTCAAGCCATAAGGAGGAATTAGGACTAGAGATTGCGGCCTTGTAGGTGGCGGGCTCGTCACTTTCTAAAAGCAACACATCGAGTGTTCCATCTTCTTCGATAAGTCCCACATATCGATCGGGATGGCGTATAACACGGCCCGTTCTTCTAATTGGAGGACAGACAACCGTGTTAGACGACAAAGGAACATCTTCTTGCGTCTCTATCTTGGTTTGTGGCTCTTGAACTTCATCAAGTTCAAAATTTCTCTCACTCTGTCTTTTAGAAATAAAATCTCTTTCTAAGAAGACAGCCTCAGAAGACACAAACACTTTGTTTTCTTGAGGTTTATAGAAGTAATAACCTCGGGTGTTTATGAGAGAGAAAGAAGAGAGAAAAAGCTCTAAATTTTAGGTTTTCGTCCTTGCTTTCTGTGCTGCCGTCATGACAATAATGGCGAGATCATCCTCGTCCAAATCAAATTCTGCAACAAAAAATCAAAAAAACTCGTCTCCTTTACCAAATAATAACCAAAAAAAGACAGGACCTTCGCCATCGGAGGTTAATAAAGAGAAGAACGTCAATGAAATCATGGGTTTGGCTCCTTTTGACTTGGAATCAGTTGAAGTTGATGAGAACGGGGAAGAATGGGTTACCCAGGGTAAAAAGAACAAAACTTTAGCCTCTATTCCTGAAGAACCAAAAGAGATGTTGCAGTTTACTGCTGAGGATGTGCGTGATGAGCTCAATTTTTGGAAACCTTCAGTATACTGCTTCATCTTGGGTGCAAATCCTCCTCCAGAAGTGGTGGAGGGTTTCATTCGAAGGATTTGGGTGAATTTTTCCATTGATAAGGTATATTTCCTTCCTAATGGCATTTTTCTAGTTCGATTTATGAATGAACAGAGTAAAGAGGTTGTTCTCAAACAGGGACACTTCCTATTTGATAATAAGCCCCTGATTGTTAGGAATTGGACTGCTAATATTGAGTTAACAAAGGATAATGTTAAGAATGTGCCTGTGTGGATCAAGTTGTGGGATTTGCCTCTCAAATTTTGGGGTAAATGTCTACCTCGAATTGCAGGAATTGTTGGGAAGTATATTCGGAGTGATGTGTCAACAATGGAAAAGACTAGGTTAGGGTTTGCTTGGGTTCTGATTGAGGTTCCCTTTGGCAAGAAAATCCCTACTTATGTGCTTTTCTTAGATGAATCATCCCAAGAGGTTAAGATTGAAGTAGAAAGTGAATGGAAACCCATCTTATGCAATGACTGTGGAGGGGTAGGTCATGAGAGTATTTCCTGCAGGAAACCAAAGCAGAAAATGGCTCCTAAGCCTGTTCCTACAAATCAGAAATGGGTCCCCAAGCAGAAAATTGTGGCTGTACCTCAAACTATCCCTGTGACCCATGCTGTGAGTGTAACTGATACTCCTGTGGTTTCTAAGACCCCTGAGGAAATCTAGCACAAACTCCAGGTCTCTTGGTCCAAGGATGGTAAGTATGGCCAGCCTCCTGTCAGGCCAGTCACTACTCTTAGCAGGCAAGAAATAATACGTGCTGGCAAAGCTACTACTCATTTAAGTCAATACACGTTCCAGGATGCTCTTAATAATGCTGCCAAAAAAACTGGTGTTGGAAGTGTCTTGGTTACTAATCCTCCAAGAGTTGGTGTGGGTACAAGTGGTAGTGCATTACTCCCCCCTGGGAGTAATGCATAACATTGGCTTCTGGAACGTGAGGGGACTAAATAGCCCATCTAAGCAAAACCAAGTTAAATGGTTTCTTCATTCTCATATGGTGGGTTTATTTGGTCTCCTTGAGACAAAGGTAAAACCTTTGTCTCTAAATTCTGTTAGGAAAAGTGTGTGTGATGGCTGGTCTTTCTCTACTAATTCTTCTTATCATTCTGAGGGCAGAGTGTGGGTATTATGGAATCCCTCTCTCTTTTATGTGCACTTTGTTCATTATAGTGCCCAGTCTATTCATATGATGGTTACTGAAATTAGTTCCAAATTCAAGTTTTTTTGCACCATGGTTTATGCCTTTAATGATACCACTGATAGGAAAAGTCTATGGCATGATTCGTGTTCTTTTGCTGATTCTATTCATGACCCTTGGATCATTTGTGGTGACTTCAACTGTGTCCTAAAATCTTCTGAGAGACTTGGTGGGTCTTCATCTGATGAGGAGATGAAAGATTTTCATGAATGTTTAGCTTATTGTCAGATGATGGATAGCCCTGCTGCTGGATCCTACTATACCTGGAATAACAAGCAGGACACTAGAGTTTATTCCAGGCTAGATAGGGTTCTTGTCAATAATCATTGGACTCATCACAGACTTAATGCATATGCTCATTTTTATAATGAAGGCATTTTTTTATCACACTCCCTGTATTATCCAAGAGCCTGCTACCTATTTGAAGAGGAGAAGGAGCTTTAAGTATTTTAATATGTGGAGTCAAGTGCCTGAATTCAAGCCTTGCATTCTTCACCATTGGACTCAGCCTTGGCAAGGGACTAAAATGTTTCAAGTTGTTATGAAATTTAAAAGCCTCAAGAGACTTCTGAAAGATTTAAACAAAGACTTATTTGATGATATTGAAATACTGCAGTTCATGCTTGGAAGATATTAGATAATATCCAAGATCAATTGAGGATTGCACCTGGTGATCCTAATCTTTTAGTTAAGGAAAAGGAAGCTGC
This sequence comes from Silene latifolia, assembly GCF_048544455.1. Classification (NCBI taxonomy): domain Eukaryota; kingdom Viridiplantae; phylum Streptophyta; class Magnoliopsida; order Caryophyllales; family Caryophyllaceae; genus Silene; species Silene latifolia. Next base: position 20,927,418 of record NC_133533.1, on the reverse strand, counting down.
TGGTGTTTACAGAGAGTTGCAAGCTGCCTGTGACAGTTTTCTGACTCAAAAATCAAAAGCAACCTGGGTAAACCAAAGGTACAACAACACTAGGTATTTTCATAGTCTCCTTAGAGCAAGAAGTGCAAAAAATAAAATTTTCCTCATTGAGGATACTGATGGTAATGTGCATACTGATGGATCTCATGTACAGTCTGCCTTTTTGAATTACTATGAGACTTTACTTGGGACAGCTGGGCATACCACTACTGTCTGTGCCTTTGTTGTACACCAAGGTCCTATTTGTAATTCTGAGCACCACTCTATTCTTTTGGCCCCTGTCACTAAGAAGGAAATTAAGGAAGCATTCTTTTCTATTCCAAATCATAAGGCCCCTGGGCCTGATGGTTTTTCTAGTGCCTTTTTTAAGGACTCTTGGTCTGTTGTTGGTGATGAGGTGTGTGATGCCATCTTGGATTTTTTCCAGTCTGGTAAGATGCTTCAACAGATAAATCATACTTTTATTACTTTGATACCAAAAATTGAAAATCCTCAAAATGTCACACAATTTCGTCCTATTTCCTGCTGCAATGTCTTATATAAAGTCATTTCTAAAGTTTTGTGCACTAGACTCTCCTCTGTCTTGCCTTTTATTGTTAGTAAGAATCAAGGAGGGTTTGTTAAGGGGGGGAGTATTGTTGAAAACATTCTCATTTGCCAGGATTTTGTGAGACTCTATAATAGGAAGGTTGTTTCTCCTAGATGTCTAATGAAAATTGATCTTAAAAAAGCCTATGATTCAGTGCATTGGGATTTTGTGGAACAAATGCTTACTGCATTAAATTTCCCTACTAAATTTATGTGACACCCTCAATTATCGCGGAAAAATTAAACACATAATTCTAGAATAAGGCTGCATGGATATGTTTGTAATAGGTTCAGTTGGGTAAAAACCTGTAATTTTTAAAACCGAAAACGAAACCTGAACCTGTTATAAAAATATCCAAATGGGAAGGTGTCAAACATACAAGGTCCAAAATAAATCTCATGAATGAAACATCTTCAAGGGTCGCGAAACAAAGTTATACAACCCAAATATGAGAAAGGGAGACATATGTCCCTAAAATGTATGTGACATAAAAAGTGTATAAGGGTCACAATAAATTAAAACCAATCTAGGTCACAAGGTTACTTTGCTCGCTAGCTCGTCCATGTACACCATATATGCATCACCTACCTGTCATTCGCATTTTATACAAATACGAAAGCCACAGTCAGTGGGGAGTAACTCCGAGTTCTCCCAGCCACGAAATGTCATAATTAATATAACATGTAAACATAAGAATATGAATATGAATAACACATAGCCTTAGCATATAGATGCTAGACAATCGTGCTTATCATGTGAACAACAATATAACAACACATAGTCCTAGCATGCGAATACTAGACCGACTCATACTACACTATCATGTGAATCACATAACATCCAGGAATCCAAACTCTATCAACCATAGCCGGCTTGCATCTCACCTTCTATGATTCATAGAATCATCAAACAAGAAAGGGCAATATATCTAGAGACAGGCATAAGTTCCTAGTACGATCAATAGCCACTTTGTAACTCGAGTCTATACCACGAGGTAGGGAAGCTAGTATTTTGGCTCGAGGGTTAATATGAATAAAACATGGCCAAAACACCTAGTATCTTGGCTCAGAGGTTACATTTAAAACATGGCCAAGATACGACTCAACCTAATCCTAGATCATGAGACCTAGAGAAATGCGGATAAAACCACCGCACCCAAGACTCATGATAAAACCACATGAGTACCCTAAGGAGTCCACCAAAGGGTTGGCTAGTACTTAAGTGACCATCTACTCACAAAATAGGCGAGAAGGTCATGCCCCAACTTGGATATAAACCCACCAAGCCAGGAACACAAAGGCTATTAAGCTGTGAACATACACTCGTCAAAGACTATAATGACCTATCTATGACGAAGGCCGAAATACTCACCTAGGACCTAGTCCCAGCTTGAATACTTTAGCCCACACCACACAAGACAAGTAGGACACCCAATTAACCATAAAAGGGGCAAAGAGTCCAAACTTGTACACACAAAAGATCATACACACCCTAGTATATGAAAGGCTACGCAAGAGCATATTCAAATTGACAATCCAACAAAATCTCCAATATCAATAATAATCCGATTCCAACTAACCGTTAATCTCATAATTCATGAGAACAAGCTAAAATGGCAACAAGGCAAGAAGACTCAAGTATAAGGCAACAAATCCATCCAACAACCAACATGTGAAATGATAGTCACAAATATTAAGGCATCATCGTAAAACATCCAATAACAACCAATCAAACCTCAAAGACAAACCCTCGACCCGAGTCCCGCGACGGGTCATCGGTCAAATCGAGGCTGACCGGTTTAAACCTAGTTTGACCAAACTCGTTCGGTCAAACTGCGGCCCACTTCGAGTCTTGGCCTACTTTGGCCCAAATCACAAAATTTATCACAATATCATTCTCATGCTATTTCCAATTTCTATCATGTGAGAAACGAAAGTAACACATTATCAATCTCCTAAACATTTAACAACCAACAAACACGACATCAACTACTAATGTGACATTAATTCGTCGAGTAACTCGGAATAGTTACCTTAAGCTAGCAAAGAGACAAGCAATAAACTTGAGAAAGCTTCTAAAACCCAAAATTACTCTTCATCTTCAACCACATATGAGCCACCTAAAATAATTATGTGAAAGGACGATATTAACGAATTATCGTTATATAAAATAAGAGACGGTTATTTAATTATATTTTAAATAAACCAAACTAGCGTCAAAACAAAATATAGACACGGCCCAAAAGTTATTATGGCAACCTCAAACTCGGCCTAACAACCAACTACACATGGCCACAAACTCGTGACTTAGCTAGGCCACTGCCTAGGCCACGGCCAAGCCACTGCTAGGCCACAGCTAAGCTACAGCCAGGCCACTGCCAGGCCACAACTAGGCAGCGATTCAACCTCATGACTAGGGCCATAACTGGCCAGTCGTAGCCACGGTCCATGGTCGCAGGCAGCCCCTAACCAGGCCTCAGGTAGCCCCAGCTCAGGCCGCAACTATCACCAACACTCCACATAAACAACTACCCATCTTAGCCACTAAAACCCATGCTTGACTGTTCTAAAATCAGCCCACTCAATCACGTTAAAAAAGTCCCAAAACCTTGCAACAGAACATCCCAAAACAAACCATACATGTCAGCATACACCGTCTTAAATATACCACTTACTAGCTAGCATCCCAAATGATCCCTAGAGGTCAGTATACACCGTCTCAATCATCTCCACATATCAGTATACACCGTCTCAACTATACAACTGACTAATTAACATCCATAAGGATCCCTATATATAATTATACACCGTCTTAATTATAAAACAGACTAACCAGCATTCGAAATAAACATATTTTACAAGTAATATTGAGTAACCCGTCATCGTTACCTTTTTCCGATCGAATTAGTCCTTCATGACTAACAAATCTTATACCAAACCGTCTATCTTAGCATCTACAACCGTCTCATAATAAACAAAGCTAAAAATATAAATTGGGTTTGTAAAAATACATGACGAAAATGAATTTTACTTACAACGGATTGACAGGAACGATAAGAGCAGCACTTTGGAAGGAAAATCATTGGTAACAGATGACAAACGGAGTGGCAGAATAAATTTTAAAATTAAAAATTTGAAAGAGGACGAAAAAGAAGAAAAAGGAAGGGAGAAGAAGGATGATACGTGAGAAAATGAGGAAATGACTAGCTAGCTAGCTATTTATTATACGTACGTTTCTTCATCGTTATGAAATTTCGCTCGTTTTTAAAACCGTCTCGAGTTAATAAAATCGGTTTTAGTAAAAGTTTCAGTAATAAAACGGAATCAATAATAAATAAATTTAATGAGTGAAAATAAAATAAACTCAAATGACTAACGGAAATAATAGGAATTCGATTCGAATCGGAGTTATTAACGATTTTTACGAAACTAACGGATATTAATAAAAATTGCTAATTTAGTGAAATAAGCTCAAAATAGCTAATTGGACGGTTTTGTTCCCAAAATCCATCTCGGGTTCACTTAAAACAACTTTCATAAGGACTCGTAAAGAAACAGAAATTATTAAATAAATAAACTCGAACTAACTTCAATAAACTCGAACTAACTTTAAATAAACTTATTAATGATTATTAAAATTAACGTATCGAATTATGATGAAATTAATTAATTAGCTAAGCATATATATATAAATCGTTAAATGATGTAATTAAATTCAAAATAGCAATTAAAAGAATTTTATCCAACTTAATAAAATACGGGTGTTACAATCACCCCATCTTTTAAAAAGTTTCGTCCTCGAAACTTGAAAGTATAAATGAAAGGTTATAAAAATAAAACTGGAATTGAAATCGGTAACTAAAACATTTAAAAGGTCACTTATCGTAAGAATCAAAATTCTTTCAAAAGTTTCAAATAAAATTTTCCGAAATGAACGATTCTCATCAAAGGAACGGAAGTGCTCTCGTTGCGCATTCAAGAACATCACATTCCAAATCAAAGATAAGGTCAAAAAGCAAATCATTTGTATAAATCGAAAATCAAAATACTTTCGAAAACATTAATGAAGAGTTTTTAAAAGTATAAGTCTCATTCATGGAACGAAATTGCTCTTGTTGTGCACACAAGAACGCTAACCTTCCAAGTCAAAGACAAATTTAAAACCGAAAATCACTCGTCGACAAGAGTAGAACAAGTTATTAAACGTTTCTAATAACGAGTTCTAACATCCGATCAACGTTAAAATCAAAAGAAAAGGTAATCTACTTCAAATTTTCTTTTGTAAAAGCCGAAATAGAGATAAAAGTTTCACTTTTAAACTCAAAAGGGAGTTAAATTTGTGAAAAGATAACATCAAACTTTGACAAAGAAATCATAAATAGATCAATTTTAACAGAAATTGGATAAACTTTAAAGAAATCTCGGGTTTAGCCGTTAAAATCATGATAAAGAAGTCTATACTCAAAGAACAAGTAGGGAACTAAATCAAATTTTCATTTTCAAAATTTTATAATAGGTAAGGTTTTACAAAAGTAACATCAACTTTTAACAACAAATCAAAATTGGTAGTTTGAAAGTTTAGAAGTTGAACAAAAGAAGAGTAACCTAGACAACATAGATACCGGTATGCAGAAAGGATTCAACTTAACTAATCAAAAGAGCTATGAGGAATTTTATGGGGTAAGAATTGAAGTCAAAACAACAAGGATGTCAAAGATAGAGTTTCACAGGTTACGAGTATCAAACTTAAAGGAGGAGCAAGATGAAGCGAGGAAATGAGGTATGAACGATAACGCTTATGAACAAGGAGAAAGGGAAATTAAACAACAAAGAAACGCCAGACACTCTTATCTCAAACAACAACATCACTCAAAACGGTTCCGAAAACTTCCTAACAACAAAACTCATAACCACATCACTCCCAAGGTTTTCCTCAATCGCTTATGTTACCTCATCTTAATCTATTCCCTGAAACAAGGTACTCCACTATAAGTGTGATCTCATCGCTCCAAATCCTCAAACATCCAGAAACAACTTTCACAAGCCTAAGGTCAAGGCTTCCAACAAAGCTATATTCGTATCCAACTAGTGTCAACTATGGGTTTCTCAAAAAGGTAAACCTTCAATCAAGAATCCCAATACCAAGCTCTAAACTCCAAGAGAAGGTTCCTCAAATATTCCACAAGGTTCTCATTTCAAAATAAGGTAGTATCATATCAACCCCAAAATCTGAAAAATCAATAGGATCTCAAGTTTCTCTACCCTTTTACTTATTAAGGATTCCCAAAAGCGGAACTACACTCGGCTACAACATCATCCCATCATCTAAAGTACTCAATGCGACCTCAAGGTCTATAAAACTAAAGGGTTAACAAATTCTTCTCAATACTAAATCTCTCTCAACTCAAGAACTCTCAAGAGCCAACTAATACCAAATCACATCACCAATAAATTATGGTCATCAACATCCCAAGGAGTATTCTTTCAAATTTGACATCCTAAAACTTACTTACCATCAAATTCCCAAGAAACAAGGTCTTAATTGTAACAACACTTTATCACCCCAAAGTTCCTAAAACCATAAATTGAAACTATGTTCTTTAACCTAACAATTGGTGTCAACCACACCGTTACCCTTTCTAGTTATTAAAACAAGTGCTAAAACTTCCCAATAATGTAGCTTACTCTCACTCTCATACCATACCTCAAGTAGTAATCAATATCACTCACTAAAACCAACTAATAATCCCACATTTAACATTTCTCCCACGGTAACTTATACATTATCAAACCCTCATATCCAAAGTGATTATGGAAGCCAATCACAAACTCGACTACTTAGTCAATCCTATATCCTCAAATCCACCATTCAGTTTCATCCTTTTTAAGTCAAGCACTAAGCACTAGTATCCCAAACATAAACAACAATGCCATGTTCCATAACCTTAGTAACCAATACAACTCACACTTGACACACAAAATCCCCCAATCCAACGTACTCACTTTATCAAGGATCTATAGGTATAAGAACCATCAAGTATGTCTCATTACACTACCTAAGTCTTTCCAACATCAAATCCTCTCAAAACCAGGAAAGGGTCAAACACAAACAATCTCCTCAAGAGTCAAGTTTTCCGACCAAGGTCAACATTCCTCAAAAGAAAAAGTACTATCAAATGGTGTTAAGGGAGGGTAAGCAAGGAACAAAGGACAAGTTAGGAGTACAAGAGTAGCTTTTAAAGTAAAACAGAAGGGAGTTTAGAAAGAGGGTAAGCACCAAGAGATTAAGAATAAGGCGAGATACAAAAAGAATGAGAAACATCTTCAAGGAAGTAGAAGCATTCTTCAAAGGTTGAACAAATCTTCAATCCTCAGCAATAGGCACTAAATCTTGATCTTCGTAAAATATAAGTGTCCTTTCAATGGAACGGAGATACTCTTGGCGATCACTCAAGAACATCAATATTCCAATTCAAAGACATAAAAATACATTTTTACACCAACAAATGATAAAACTAATTATCAGACGTCTCCAATAACAAGCTTTAACACTAATTGACGTTAAAACCAGTGAAAAACATTAAAATATTTTCAAAACCTTTAGTTCAATTTTTTTTTTATAATAAGGGTAATAACTCCATTAGCTATAGATAAGCTCACGGTCATTGATCCAATAACACAACAATTATTAAATGACAATCAACAAACAGGTTAGTACCTAACAAAGAGCAAACACAAAGAGACTACAACATAAGATCCTAAATCTACCCATCCTACCCGTCTCTCAAGTTTATTATTTTAAGGTCAAGTTATTTATAGCGGGGGTGCACAAACGTGCGTCGGGAGCAAATATGCTCGATACCAACTGTGACACCCTCAATTATCGCGAAAAATTAAACCCATATTTTTAGAATAAGGGCTGCATGGATATGTTTGTAATAGGTTCAGTTGGGTAAAAACCTGTAATTTTTAAAACCGAAAACGAAACCTGAACCTGTTATAAAAATATCCAAATGGGAAGGTGTCAAACATACAAGGTCCAAAATAAATCTCATGAATGAAACATCTTCAAGGGTCGCGAAACAAAGTTATACAACCCAAATATGAGAAAGGGAGACATATGTCCCTAAAATGTATGTGACATAAAAAGTGTATAAGGGTCACAATAAATTAAAACCAATCAAGGTCACAAGGTTACTTTGCTCGCTAGCTCGTCCATGTACACCATATATGCATCACCTACCTGTCATTCGCATTTTATACAAATACGAAAGCCACGGTCGATGGGGAGTAACTCCGAGTTCTCCCGACCACGAAATGTCATAATTAATATAACATGTAAACATAAGAATATGAATATGAATAACACATAGCCTTAGCATATAGATGCTAGACAATCGTGCTTATCATGTGAACAACAATATAACAACACATAGTCCTAGCATGTGAATACTAGACCGACTCATACTACATTATCATGTGAATCACATAACATCCAGGAATCCAAACTTTATCAACCATAGCCGGCTTGCATCTCACCTTCTATGATTCATAGAATCATCAAACAAGAAAGGGCAATATATCTAGAGACAGGCATAAGTTCCTAGTACAGTCAATAGTCACTTTGTAACTCGAGTCTATACCACGAGGTAGGGAAGCTAATATTTTGGCTCAGAGGTTAATATGAATAAAACATGGCCAAAACACCTAGTATCTTGGTTCAGAGGTTACATTTAAAACATGGCCAAGATACGACTCAACCCTAATCCTAGACTCACATGGACCTAGAGAAATGCGGATAAAACCACCGCACCCAAGACTCATGATAAAACCACATGAGTACCCTAAGGAGTCCACCAAAGGGTTAGCTAGTACTTAAGCTGACCATCTACTCACAAAATAGGCAGAAAGGTCATGCCCCAGCTTGGATATAAACCCACCAAGCCAGGAACACAAAGGCTATTAAGCTGTGAACATACACTCGTCAAAGACTATAATGACCTATCTATGACGAAGGCCGAAATACTCACCTAGGACCTAGTCCCAGCTTGAATACTTTAGCCCACACCACACAAGACAAGTAGGACACCCAATTAACCATAAAAGGGGCAAAGAGTCCAAACTTGTACACACAAAAGATCATACACACCCTAGTATATGAAAGGCTACGCAAGAGCATATTCAGCTGACAATCCAACAAAATCTCCAATATCAATAATAATCCAGATTCCAGCTAACCGTTAATCTCATAATTCATGAGAACAAGCTAAAATGGCAACAAGGCAAGAAGACTCAAGTATAAGGCAACAAATTCATCCAACAACCAACATGTGAAATGATAGTCACAAATATTAAGGCATCAACGTAAAACATCCAATAACAACCAATCAAACCTCAAAGACAAACCCTCGACCCGAGTCCCGCGACGGGTCATCGGTCAAATCGAGGCTGACCGGTTTAAACCTAGTTTGACCAAACTCGTTCGGTCAATCTGGCCCAGCTCAGAGTCTTGGCCTACTTTGGCCCAAATCACAAAATTTATCACAATATCATTCTCATGCTATTTCCAATTTCTATCATGTGAGAAACGAAAGTAACACATTATCAATCTCCTAAACATTTAACAACCAACAAACACGACATCAACTACTAATGTGACATTAATTCGTCGAGTAACTCGGAATAGTTACCTTAAGCTAGCAAAGAGACAAGCAATAAACTTGAGAAAGCTTCTAAAACCCAAAATTACTCTTCATCTTCAACCACATATGAGCCACCTAAAATAATTATGTGAAAGGACGATATTAACGAATTATCGTTATATAAAATAAGAGACGGTTATTTAATTATATTTTAAATAAACCAAACTAGCGTCAAAACAAAATATAGACACGGCCCAAAAGTTATTATGGCAACCTCAAACTCGGCCTAACAACCAACTACACATGGCCTCAAACTCGTGACTTAGCTAGGCCACTGCCTAGGCCACGGCCAAGCCACTGCTAGGCCACAGCTAAGCTACAGCCAGGCCACTGCCAGGCCACAACTAGGCCACGGTTCAACCTCATGACTAGGGCCATAACTGGCCAGTCGTAGCCACGGTCCATGGTCGCGGGCAGCCCCTGACCAGGCCTCAGGTAGCCCCAGCTCAGGCCGCAACTGTCACCAACACTCCACCTAAACAACTACCCATCTCAGCCACTAAAACCCATGCTTGACTGTTCTAAAATCAGCCCACTCAATCACGTTAAAAAGTCCCAAAACCTTGCAAATGAACATCCCAAAACAAACCATACATGTCAAAGATACACCGTCTTAAATATACCACTTACTAGCTAGCATCCCAAATGATCCCTAGAGGTCAGTATACACCGTCTCAATCATCTCCACATATCAGTATACACCGTCTCAACTATACAACTGACTAATTAACATCCATAAGGATCCCTATATATAATTATACACCGTCTTAATTATAAAACAGACTAACCAGCATTCGAAATAAACATATTTTACAAGTAATATTGAGTAACCCGTCATCGTTACCTTTTTCCGATCGAATTAGTCCTTCATGACTAACAAATCTTATACTGCATCCGTCTATCTTAGCATCTACAACCGTCTCATAATAAACAAAGCTAAAAATATAAATTGGGTTTGTAAAAATACATGACGAAAATGAATTTTACTTACAACGGATTGACAGGAACGATAAGAGCAGCACTTTGGAAGGAAAATCATTGGTAACAGATGACAAACGGAGTGGCAGAATAAATTTTAAAATTAAAAATTTGAAAGAGGACGAAAAAGAAGAAAAAGGAAGGGAGAAGAAGGATGATACGTGAGAAAATGAGGGAGCAGCTAGCTAGCTAGCTATTTATTATACGTACGTTTCTTCATCGTTAAGAAATTTCGCTCGTTTTTAAAACCGTCTCGAGTTAATAAAATCGGTTTTACTAAAAGTTTCAGTAATAAAACGGAATCAATAATAAATAAGTTTAATGAGTGGAAATAAAATAAACTCAGCCAGCTAACGGAAATAATAGGAATTCGATTCGAATCGGAGTTATTAACGATTTTTACGAAACTAACGGATATTAATAAAAATTGCTAATTTAGTGAAATAAGCTCAAAATAGCTAATTGGACGGTTTTGTTCCCAAAATCCATCTCGGGCTCACTTAAAACAACTTTCATAAGGACTCGTAAAGAAACAGAAATTATTAAATAAATAAACTCGAACTAACTTCAATAAACTCGAACTAACTTTAAATAAACTTATTAATGATTATTAAAATTAACGTATCGAATTATGATGAAATTAATTAATTAGCTAAGCATATATATATATATAAATCGTTAAATGATGTAATTAAATTCAAAATAGCAATTAAAAGAATTTTATCCAACTTAATAAAATACGGGTGTTATAATTTATTCATCTTGTTATGATTTGTGTAAGAACTGCTTCTTACTCTTTGGTGCTAAATGGTGAGAACTTTGGGTATTTTAAGGGGGCAAAAGGTTTGAGGCAAGGGGATCCTATCTCCTCCCTCCTTTTTACCATTACCATGGAATACCTAAGTAGGATTTTGACTCATGTTACTACTACTATGCCTTTCAAGTTTCATCCCTTGTGTAGCCATCTCAAGTTATCCCACCTCATGTTTGCTGATTACCTACTTCTCTTCTCTAAGGGGGATACTACTTCTATCATGATTCTTCTTAGAGCATTTGCAACATTCTTTGTGCCTACTGGTCTTCAAATGAACTCTATGAAGTCTAACATCTATTTTGATGGGGTTGCTCCTAGTGTCAAATCTGATATCCTGCAGGTCTCTGGTTTCTCTGAAGGAACCTTGCCATTTAAGTATTTGGGGGTGCCTATTTCTGCTGGTATACTCACTGTTAAGAACTGCTCTTGCCTAATTGAGAAGATTACTGACAGAATCCATGGTTATGCTGCCAAGAAATTATCTTATGCTGGTAGATTAACCTTGGTGAACTCTGTACTTACTACTCTATATACCTATTGGGCTTCTATTTTTATTCTGCCAAAGGGAGTTTTAAGGAGAATTGATGCCCTTTGCAGAAACTATTTATGGGATGGATCAACTGAATATTTTAGATCTCCTCTTGTTAGCTGGGATAAGGTTTGTGTACCAAAAGATGAAGGTGGACTTGGTATTAGGCATAGCATTGCCTGGAATCTTGCTTCAATTTGTAATCTCTCCTGGTGGATTTACTCTAATCAGGATAGCATGTGGGCACAGTGGGTACACCACATTTATATGAAAGATGCTCCCCGGTCTCTTTATAAACCTAAACATGATGTTCCTTGGACCTGGAAGACTATATGTAAGGTTAAGGACAAATTCCCAGCTGGTTTTTCCTCTACTGGACTGTGGTTGCCATGTCCTTCTGGTTACTCAGTTAGTAGTGGTTACCAGTGGATTAGACAAAAACATCCTACTGTTACTTGGAATAAAATGATTTGGAATTCCTGGTGCATTTCAAAGCACTCTTTTAGCAGTTGGCTAATTGCTCGTGAAGCCTTGCAGCTGAAAGACAAGCTCTTCATGCTGGGAATTATTCCTGATGACATTTGCTTTCTCTGTGGCTCAGCACCTGAAAACCATCAGCATCTGTTCACTCAGTGCTGTTACACAAGAAAGCTTGTTACCATGCTCAGTCTGAAATTGTATATTTGTCTGCCTGTAGCTAATCTCTTAGTCTGGATGCAAACTAAACCATGGGCAAAAATCAAGAAAAGGGTTACTCTTGTTTGGATTCAAGCCTTGTACTACACTATCTGGCATCAGAGGAATAAGGATAGACTTGAAGGAGTTGTTCAACGGCCTGAACAGGTGTTTCAGCAGCTTCAGTGCCTACTTAAATGTCGATTTTTAGGGTGGCATGTATGTATTAAACGGAGTAGTGATAGGGCTTGGTTTAAGACAGTAACTTATTAGCTGTCCTTTACTTTGCCTTAGAATTGTATCCAAAAATGGATAGTTTGTAATAGCTTGTTTATGATCTTAATGAGAATTTGTAACCTTTCACCAAAAAAAAAAAAAAAAAAAAAAAAAAAAACCTCGGGTGTTAGAATAGCCTACAAAGGTGCATTTTTCAGATCGTGGGGCTAGCTTATTGTCATTTTTGGTTTTGACATAAGCATTACAACCCCAAATTTTCATGTAGGATAGATTATGAACTCTTCCTTTCCATATCTTAAATGGAGTTTTCTCGGTGGCTTTGGTGGGACAATTGTTCAAAGATCTTATTGCGGTTTGAATCGCAAATCCCCAAAACGAGTTTGGTAACTCGGTTTGACTCATCATGGACCGAACCATATCAAGTAGGGTTCGATTTCTCCTTTCGGCAACACCATTGAGTTGTGGTGTTTCGGGTGGAGTAAGTTGTGATATAATACCACGACTTTTCAAGTGTGAATCGAATTCAAGGCTAAGATATTCTCCACCACGATCGGATCGTAGTGCCTTAATCCTTTTGTTCAATTGGTTCTCTAATTCGTTTTGAATTTCTTTGAATTTCTCAAACGCTTCACTTTTATGCTTCATCAAATAGATATACCCATACCTACTCAAGTCATCGGTGAAGGTTATGAAGTAGTCATAATTTCCACGAGCGGTGATACTCATTGGTCCACACACATCGGTATGTATGAGTCCTAATAGTTCACTTGCTCGTGTCCCTTTACCACTAAAAGGATTTCGAGTCATTTTGCCAAGAAGGCAATATTCGCATGTTCCATATGATTGAAAATCAAATGGTGTAATCACATTAGTCGAAATTAATCTTTTGATGCGCTTCTCGTTTATGTGACCTAATCGACAATGCCAAATGAACGATTCATTTGGGTCACTTGATTTAAGTTTCTTTGATTGAATGTTATAGATATCATTAATCGGATTTGAGGTTTCTAAAATGTAAATGCCATTGATGGAAGAAGCTTGGCCTATAACCAAATCATTCCTCGAAATAGTACAACGATTGTTCTTAATGACAAAACAAAATCCATCCATGTCTAGCATAGCGATAGAAATAATGTTTTTAGAGAGTGCCGGCACATAAAAACAATTATGTAAATACAACTCAAATCCATTAGGCAAAGCTAATACATAAGTTCCTTTGGATTCGGCCGCTACTCGAGCTCCATTTCCAAGGCGTAGATCCACATCTCCTTTGCTAAGCCTCTTCACGTCTCTTAAACCCTGTAAATGATTACAAAGGTGAGAACCACAACCGGTATCCAGTACCCATGTCGTAGTGGAAGTATAATTTATATCAATAACATAAATTTCCTTAGGAATTTTACCTATTGGAAGGATGATTCCTTCCCTTATATTTCGCAAATATGCGTGACAATTCGTAAGCCAATGTCCCATGCCATAGCAATAATGGCACTCATCATCAACTTGCGTGAAGTTTTTCACTTTCTTTCCCTTCTTCTTGAACTTTTTGCCCTTTGAAGCAAGAACTTGATTGCTTGAGCTCCGACTAGTTTTGGCATCTTTATCTTCCAGAGACAAATATCCTATAGATTTTCTGAGGCGGTCTTCCTGAGACCGGCACACACGAGATCTAGTAGTAGTAGGTGGTCTAGAAGAAGTGATGAAGTTAAGGTTTCCATCTGATCCTATCCCAAAATGAAGTTCTCTAGTAGTGTGGAAATCATTGTTGAAGCAAACGTCGTCAAAAACATTGTGACAAGACTCAATAGTTATCGGTGCGGTAGCGTTTGATGGATTCATTGTAATGAACTACAAGTATGGAGGAAAAGGAAATATTAACATTTGTCTTTTAATATCATACTTGTAAATAAATTAACAAGATATGAAAATTTATATAGTGACCTCTACCCAACTATTATAAATGATTCCAAGACCCAAATTCATATTAACTTAGGCATCAGTAAAGCCGAAAACAAACCTTTGTCAATATAACTTGGTGGATTAACACTTTAATCGATTCTACTTTTAGAACTCTTGGTCGATAAAATTACATTAATATATATCTTTAGCCCGAAACACATTCGACAACCGTCGAGAATACTTTCGTTGAGTTCAACCCAAATTTCGAATAAATGTGTCCATGATCCAAATTTACATCAACTTGGGCATCGGTAAAGCCGAAAACAACCCTCATCTTTATAAACTCGGTGGGTAGACATTTATCACCCACTTCCCCTACGTAACAAGGTTTGTACCCCGGTAAAGCCGAGTGCACTCCCTCACAAAATAGGTTTTCATGGTTTCTACTTTTTGGTAAGGCTATGTCTCAATTGATTATTTTAGCGAGAGGTCATGTCAATTTATTATCTATCACGTTTTAAGTGAACTAAAGCGGTGAACTACGATAATTCTAATTGACACGGTGGATAAACTCTATTAAAATGACAATGCATGTTTTAGTTATGGCGATTTAGCGATGCATGCAACATATAAATAAAATGCAAAACATAAAATAAATCCTAGTATGGCCTTCCTAAAATAGAAAATCTAATTAACTATTACATATTAGGAAACCAACTCCATTGGTCCCTTGAACTTCGGTTATGGCACGCATCTCGAGGTAACACCGTCTTTATGTATCGCCTTCTTGAGTGACACCGTCTTCATGGAACTCCGGAATAAATAAATTACATAACAAATTACATAATTTCCTATTATACATTTGTAATTAAAATAAAATAAATCTATTAAATTACAAAACGGTGATACGAGATCACAATAAATTACAACCGAATCGATATTCCCATACATTTCGGGTAATATCAATTAAAACTAAGGCCATACTAAGTAAAAATTACATAATTCAAAATTACATAAAATAAAATTATGACAATTATAAATAAAATGCAGCATTATAATATGTATGAACATGCCCAATTTTATGCTAAATCGCCTTTAAGGAGCCAATATCGTATATTAATCGGTTTTTACGGATTTGCGTGATTCAACCTTTTAAAATCACAATAAATTACATAAATTCATATTTATGCACAAGTTAATTACCCTAACCAACTTAGGACTCAAAATTAGTCTCCACTAACTATTTGACTTTAATTAACTCATATTTCTTAAAATTGTTCATTAATGGACCCAAAATTACAATAAAATGCTATAAACGTCAAATAAATCACAAAAATTTCAAATAAATTCAAATTTTGAAATTTAAACTTATGAACATTCTGGAAAAATACCATGACAATCATAATGTTCAAAAAACTTAGGTTAAAATTTCGAAAATTTATCGGAAAAACTATGTTGCGGTTTATCGGATTTATCAATTATAATCATAAAAACATGATAAAAATTATATTCATCAACTTTTAAATTTTAGATCTGAAAAAGATAATCAAACGCAACATGTGACGTTTTTCCTTAGTCATGAAGTATGTTTTAGTAATAATTCACTAATTAAGTCACTATTTATGCTATTTTTCATCAAAAATTCATAAATCATGCATAAAGACTTTAATATAGCCTATTATTTTACACACATCTGGTAAAATTTCATGTGACAACATACTAAAATTATAAGACCAGATTCGAAATATTTCTCATATTAACCTATTTTTCATTTAAATTCGATTTTTATCATGAAAAAATCATATTTCGAGCATAAGAACCCCAAAAATTATGAAAATTTACAGGTCATCTAAAAATAATATATGTGAAAACATATCCAAAAACCACTGGAAACTTCGAAGTTTAGCTAATTTTAGTCCGAAAATGACATTTTAATCTTAAAATCACATTTTTAATGCCATTATTATATAAGATGAACAATAAAAATCCATAAATTAACCAAAATATCCTAAATATATTTTAGGACCAGAAACTTTAACATGAATAATTTATTTCGTGATATATCATAATAACACAAATTTATGAGTTTTATATGTTAATCGTATTACTCGGAAAAACTATAACCGATTTGCATGCAAACAACCAAAGCTCTTGATACCGCTTGTTAGAAATCTATATCTCATTACTATACATATTCATATATGTGATGATTTAAATTAGTTATAAAATTAAATGTTGATCTTATGTATGCAAATAATAAAAGGAATAAGAAAGAAATCATCATCTTACATTGAAGATTTCGGATTTTATGGGCACAAGTAAGATCTCCTTCTTACTTATTCTTGAGCACTCCAAAATGGAAGAACAAGGATTCAAATGTAGAATCCCTCCCAAGGATTTATACCCAAGGTAATCTCTTAACAAAATTAATATTATTATTACTAGAACAATATTAATTTAAATAAAATGACCCAAAATATTTATTTTGGTTCTCTTAATTTCGGCTAAGAGAAGGAAAGAGGAAGAAGAAGTTTTTGTCTCTCTAAAAACTCTATTTTTGATTGTTGAATAAATGAATGAATACACTAACATTTCATGTAGTGTATAAGGTAAAAATTAGAGGAAAAACTCATGGTTTTCTCCTTCTCAAAATCGGGTAGAGGGAGGGGGTCAAATGGCCAATGCATGAGCAAGGTTGCCTTCACAAGAACAAGTAGGCTTGCATGGCTAGTTTTAGGCAAATATGATTATGTTTACCACTAAAATAATTAACATAAGAATTTCCTAAAACACCCCATTATTTCGGTAATATTGAGATAAAACGGATTCCATTTTATCTTTGTCAATTTGTCAATTTGTCACATGTCACATCTCACATAAAATTGTTATGTATTTTTAACATATTAAAAATCAACGCATTAATAAAAATACGTCATATACAAAATCGACTTAGTAATTCATAATTACTTGTGCCAAAATATTTTTCCAATTATAAATCACAACATCTTGTATTTATAATAAATCATTCATTCTAATGCAATTGTTTCCTTAAACAATAATTTCATCTAAGTAATAAAACAATTCGATCACTTAGACCGTATCTTATTTAATCAAATTATAATGAGATACGTAAATATTACTTCCAAAATCGTCCGTCAATTTTATGTAATTTAATTAACCCGTATCTTCATACGATCAATTAAATGATCAATTAAGAGTGTTACCCTTTAGGTATGACCTAAGGGGATCAATCGATCACCACCGTCGCACACAGAATGTCAAACTTTAGTCAGCCAATCATTACCGATATGTGTGGACCAGTTGACAGTAAAATATTACTTCCCAATTGTATTCTTTAAAATGAGATTTAAACATGTGATTATCATGATCAACAGTTGTGATCGCATTATTGTCGGATTGCGGGCTAGTGGTGGCTAGGTTGGGTGTAGTCGATGGAGGCTGGTGGTGGTCGTAAGTAGTGGTTAAACGTTGAGTGGTATATGTCGGGTTTTCGTATTGTTGCCATCGTTTGTTGTTGTTGCTAGGGCTGCCGTTGAACGATTGCATGGTGGTTGTCTTGGGTGCTGACCATCGTGGCTGGGCAGAGCGAGATAAGTGTTCCACGGTGGTGAGGGGGTGGTAGGTTGTCGTGGGGCGTGGCTGGTGTTGGGTGAGGTGAGTACGAGGTTGTCGTGGTCTATGGGTGTGGGTATTGGGTAATTACAATTATAGGTTGACTTATTTATTATATTGTGGGGGTTGGGTTTTAGTTTTTAGACGGGACATTACTAATTGTTTGTGACGGTTTTTTATTTGGGAGGTTGGGTGACTCGGGTTTATAAGTTAATCGGGTTTTGAATATAATAAATAATTAAATTTGCTGAATTAATATAATGAGTTAAATAATAAATAATTAAGTTATAATATTTATGTTAGGTGACGATTTGTGAAGAAATAATAATCGGGTTCAGATTGCTTTCATTATTGGGATTCTTGTTGAGCTGATCAGTTGGAAATTTGCTATCAAGGTAGGATAGCTACTCAATCACTTTAATGCTTACTTGAGTGATATTTTTTGATTGTATTGGTTGAATTGTTTGGAATTGTGATGAATGATATATGGTTGTTGGTTGGTTGTATTGAGATGATTTGATTTATGACTACCTCAGCTCGTGACTGAGATGATTTGATTATTTTCTACCTCAGCTCGTGACTGAGATGATTATATTGATTATTGGATTCCTCAGCTTCGTGTCTGAGATGGTAAGAAATTGTGTTGCTCAATTGTTTGCATTTTCATATCATGAGCACTTGCATTAGATACCTCCTGGTTCTGCAGGACTTGTTCTGGGATGATGAGACTACCTCAACTTCGGTTGGGATGATGAGACTACCCCGGCCAGGGATTGGCGGGATGAACGGGAGCGTCGGAGGATTGATCATGAGCATACATTGCATTTGCATTTAATATTGTTCTTGTATCCTTTTATTGTGGTTGTTTGGCTATTCCTACTCAACCTCGTGGTTGACAGTGTATTCGTGAACACCCGTGGTGAACCTTAATGGGGAGCTGATTTGACAGGAACTAAAGATTAGCTGACTTCGGAGCTTATGGGAATGCGTGAGGACTTGGTCAATCTACCTAGAAGTCTAGACCACATAGAATATTTAATTACTTTACTTATTTCCGCTGCGAATTGTAAATGTTTTTATATTAAGTTTTAGTTGGTTAAGTTGTAATAAACATGTAATCATTAAGGTTTTAATATTAAGTACTTTGGTGAGTTGGACTTTGTTATTCACTACCTCGGGAAACCGAGATGGTAACAGTCCTATTTATTTGGGAATGTCTAGCTAAAGGCTCCTGGATAAATGGGGGTGTTACAAAGTGGTATCAGAGCAAAACGATCCTCAGGCTTAACTAATGAATAATAATGAACTTAGGATGTGTCTAAATAAAATGAACCCCGGGTAGGAACTGTTAGGAGCCCCTCTTAGTGCGGTTAAGAAGCTAGCCTTAATTCGTACCATGGCCCTTCCAGTTTTGAACCGGGAACCTTGAGAGAATATTTGAGAGTGTGGGATAATTTAAAATGAATATGGTATATTTCTCTTAGGAATTTTGTTTGTCTTTGTTGCATATTGTTGTCATTGATGATTGCGGTTACGAGGGCATAACCTTGTTTTACGGAGGAGGGGTGTGACATGATTTCTTTTAAGCATTGTTATAAGCATGTTGATATGAGGAAGTATGTTGGCATGTATGTGGAAGGTGTGAATATGATTAAGCATGTGAAGTATTAATTATTGTGTGGAATTGCGATAAATGCGATCTTGGTTGATTTCACAAGATTCTTACCCTTGATTGTTTTGGCTGCCGTTTACTGTCTGTTTAAAATTCTTGTCCGAGATTTTTATGTGTGATGTTCTTGTGGGTTAGCTTTCATATTCCACTGGTCTCAGGTTCAAATAATATACGGTTTAGGATAAACAAATATTTTAGTTGACAGTGGTCGAAATGTTCCTGTACAGTGTTTCTTATCTTTTGTACATTAATATTTTGATGTTGTAAGTTATGTGAAGTAGGATGACATGTCTAGTGATATGCGGAATGTATTTCCCTAAGCCATATATATGTTCACAATAATTGCATCCATGTTTAAGTTAGATGTTATTAGTCAGAATTAAATGTGCAAGTAATAGATCTAAATTAATTCAAAGGTTGTAGTTATTTAATTTCTGTTTAGTAACTTTTATTACATCATCAATCAATATTATGTTGGAAATAATAGTTGTCTTGGGTTATAATGTGTGTTTCATATTTTGTGGCATAACAACAATGATTTGATTGTTCCTATTGTTTGATATTCCGAACTTCGAGGACGAAGTTTATTTTTAGGGGGAAGGAATGTAATACTGCAAATATTTTGAGTTATTATATGTATACCTTGTGATAGGATTGATGTGGGTCATAATAGTAAATGGATAATTGCATTGGATGGTAGTAGTTATGAGCATGTTTATAGGTGTTCTGGTAGTAGTTGTGGGCGACCTTCGGGACGAAGTTCATTTTAAGGGGGGAAGACTGTAATACCCCACATTTTGATAATAAGTTATGAAAATAATTTATGAAATGTAATAATTAATTAAAGGCATTTCTAATAATAATTACAAGTAAGACGTTAATTAAATAATAAATTAAGTATCCAAGTCGGAAATTGGGCTTAGCTAATTATTGAACGTTGGGCCGTGTGCCATTGTTATTTGGACCAAAACTTATTAATCGAGTATGAGTGTGATCGGGATTTTTATCGGGAATTAATAATAATAATAATATGTGAAGGTAATAATAATTATATCAGTAATAATAATAAAGTTATGGCAATAATAAATTAGTAAAGATTGTATGAGGAAATCCTATTTATGGTAAGATTAACACATGTAATAAAAATAATAATTATATAATGGTAATAATAATAATGGCAATTCCTAAAATAATTAGAATATAGTAATTGTAATAGTTTCCTAATTGGCCTCACATATTCTCTATTCTTAGACTATAAATACCATGTTAAATCTGAAAAATATTTCATGAAAGAAGAAAGAAGAGATCTAAAGAAAAGAAGGAAAGAATTAAGGAAGAGAAAAGAAAGAGAATTTACTTTTATTATCGCCTCAAGGTAATACTTTAAGACCGTCTCATGTATATACGTTGCCATATTATAACTTAATAATTAGACCACCGTAGGACATGCTAGGACTGTGACCTTGACCATGGGACACCAGGGTGTAGCCGTACCCACGTCAGACTGCCGTTGACCGTCGGGGAAGGGGGGTTTGACTGGTGTTTATATTGGTTTTTGTTGGAAGTTGAACCATGGATGTTACACGGTTGTGACCCTCTTTCGTGTATCTTGTACAAGACCTGTGCTAGGGGTGAGATTTAGGAGGGTAGTCGACCATGTTGGGTGGTTGAGAGTGGCTGTAGGTGTTAGTTCATGGTGGTGGTGGCCGGAATTACGCGAAAACAGGGGAGGGATGCTTGTGTTAGTGCCGCCGGTGTGGGGTTGTTGCAGGGGTGTTATTAATGGGTCGGCTTTGTGCTGGGGTTCGTGGCATGTCAGGTGCGTGATGGGGTGGCTGTCGTGGTGGCTGTTGGTGGTGGAGTTGGCAGGTTGTGTGAGTTGTTGTTTGTGTTGTTTATTGTTGGTCGTGGGTAATAGGGAGCAAGGTTGTGGCGGATTGGGATGGTTGTGGTTGGTCGTGAGGGTGTACGTGGGGACGTCGGATTGCAGGCTAGTGGTGGCTAGGTTGGGTGTAGTCGATGGAGGCTGGTGGTGGTCGTATGTAGTGGTTAAACGTTGAGTCGTATATGTCGGGTTTTCGTATTGTTGCCATCGTTTGTTGTTGTTAGGGCTTCCGTTGAACGATTGCATGGTGGCTGTCTTGGGTGCTGACTATCGTGGCTGGGCAAAGCGAGATAAGTGTTCCACGGTGGTGAGGGGGTGGTAGGCTGTCGTGGGGTGTGGCTGGTGTTGGGTGAGTTGAGTACGGGGTTGTCGTGGTCTATGGGTGTGGGTATTGGGTAATTACAATTATAGGTTGACTATTTTATTATATTGTGGGGGTTGGGTTTTACTTTTTCGACGGGACATTACTAATTGTTTGTGACGGTTTTTTATTTGGGAGGTTGGGTGACTCGGTTTTATAAGTTAATCGGGTTTTGAATATAATAAATAATTAAATGGCTGAATTAATATAATGAGTTAAATAATAAATAATTAAGTTATAATATTTATGTTAGGTGACGATTTGCGAAGAAATAATAATCGGGTTCGGATTGCTTTCATTATTCGGATTCTTGTTGAGCTGCTCAGTTGGAAATTTGCTATCAAGGTAGGATAGCTACTCAATCACTTTAATGCTTACTTGAGTGATATTATCTGATTGTATTGGTTGAATTGTTTGGAATTGTGATGAATGATATATGGTTGTTGGTTGGTTGTATTGAGAAGATTTAATTTATGACTACCTCAGCTCGTGACTGAGATGATTTGATTATTTTCTACCTCAGCTCGTGACTGAGATGATTATATTGATTATTGGATTCCTCAGCTTCGTGTCTGAGATGGTAAAAAATTGTGTTGCTCAATTGTTTGCATTTTCATATCATGAGCACTTGCATTGGATACCTCGGGAACCGGTTCTCA
The DNA here is from genome assembly GCF_048544455.1 of Silene latifolia. Lineage (NCBI taxonomy): Eukaryota > Viridiplantae > Streptophyta > Magnoliopsida > Caryophyllales > Caryophyllaceae > Silene > Silene latifolia. The sequence continues at coordinate 20,904,747 of NC_133533.1, read as the reverse complement.
CAGACTGCTCGGATGATGAGACTCCCTCAACTTCGGTTGGGATGATGAGACTACCCCGGCCAGGGATTGGCGGGATGAACGGGAGCGTCGGAGGATTGATCATTAGCATACATTGAATTTGCATTTAATATTGTTCTTGTATCCATTTATTGTGGTTGTTTGGCTATTCCTACTCAACCTCGTGGTTGACAATGTATTCGTGAACACCCGTGGTGAACCTTAATGGGGAGCAGATTTGACAGGTACTAAAGATTAGCTGACTTGGGAGCTTATGGGAATGCCTGAGGACTTGGCCAAGCTACCTAGAAGTCTATACCACATAGAATATTTATCACTTTACTTATTTCCGCTGCGAATTGTAAATGTTTTTATATTAAGTTTTAGTTGGTTAAGTTGTAATAAACATGTAATCATTAAGGTTTTAGTATTAAGTACTTTGGTGAGTTGGACTTTGTTATTAACTACCTCGGGAAACCGAGATGGTAACAGTACTATTTATTTGGGAATGTCTAGCTAAAGGCTCCTGGATAAATGGGGGTGTTACATAGGAGCTAATTCAAAGACTTGGGAGACGTCCTAAAATCGTGAACTCTCCCTACAATTTTGAACCGGTCACCGTGGAATATGAGTCGGTATCGCTCTGTGTTTATCTAGTGAAATGTGTACCTATATAGTGATGTGTGGCATGAATCAGTGGATGTGTGTATGTGGAGGATGGGGAATGTGTAGAGAAAATGGTGATTTTGTGATTTATATGTTGTTGGTTAAAAGCATGATAATTGATTTACGATATGGCATTTTAGAAATATGGAAGGAAGATTGCTTTTGCTTGAGTTATATAAAGATTTATATACATATATATGTTGTGTTCGTCGTTTTGTATGAGATTTATGTAGCTGAAAGTTTGAGTAAGAGCATGCGGGTTGCGTACGAGTCTGCATGACTCGATCGAGTGGAGGGTACTCGATCGAGTAGGCTAGGCACTCAATCGAGTGGGGTCAATTCGATCGAGTGGGTGGTTTCATAATTTTCTGGACAGTAGCCTGTTTTTGTGGTACTTTATCTAGTAGGCTAGGCACTCGATCGAGTGGGTTCAATTCGATCGAATGGGTGATAGACTCGATCGAGTACGCTTTAGAAAAGCTGCTGGTCAGAGTCTGTGTTTACTATTGTTCTTATGCATATGTTGGGTGAATATATTGGATGAATATGTTGGGGTGAATATGTTAAATGGATGTGTTAGGAATAAGTTGAACGAATATGGTGGATGAATAAGTGGTATGATGGATGAATGGGTGGACAAACATGAATAATCGTTGCATGATAATATGATTTATGATTAAGCATGTTGTATGATGGAAGTGATTTTACAATGTTGTTATGCTAGTAGCATGTGAATAGGGGACTTGATGTCATATATTTGTGATTTTGTTTACGTAAAGTTATAGAATAAAAACATGCGGGCAATATATGATTGGTAAGGTGAATGATATATGTGCATTGAGTAGTTTGTTCCTTGGCTTTTGAAGATAGTATCGTGTGGTTAGGGATACTGGTTTTATGAGTATTGAGTTGTTTTTGTTTACCTTGTTGTTGTTTAAGCTGTTTGGAAGTATAAATCAAGTAGTTGTGTTTTTCGATTATAGAGAGGTTGTCTTTAAACTGTAATAACTTGACATTAATAAATGATTTTGATGTGATTCCAATTGGAGGTGATATCTTGTTCTTTTACGATTCTAACGATAGGTCAGACACCTAAAACGACCAAGAAACGAGTGAGATATGACCCTTTTACGAAAATTGGACAGTGTTGAGAAATGCATAGGGTACTCGATCGAGTGGCCCTCACTCAATCGAGTGCACCTCTTGTTACTCGATCGAGTAACCCTTACTCGATCGAGTAGACCTGGTAATTTGTTTGACGTGTCTCTGACCTTCACCTACTCGATCGAGTAAACCACTAACTCGATCGAGTGACTTGTACTCGATCTAGTGACCCCTGTTTCGGGTCATATGCTTATCTTTTGACTTCGTTGCATATTATGTTTAATTAAAAGATGTTCTTTTGCTTCCTTGTGCATTTGTTTACGTATGTGTTGACCCTGATGCGTAAGTTACCCAATCTTGTGTTGTAAGGAGTGGCACCAGTGGTGAGTATGAGCTCGGTGGGGAGGACATGAGTTATATGTGGTTGTGATAGATAGTGGAAAAAGAAAAGGGAGATTGGTATGGCTTATTGAGGCATGAAGCATGCTTTGTGAAATGGTATGAGTGATGTGATTGTGTGTTGAGTAATATAAAAGTAAGGGAATGTGGGCAAGGGATGGTATGAGTCTAAGGAACGTGAGAATGAAAATATTGAAAGGAAGGATGTGGATAGTAACAACTTTAGATGTGTAAGGAATTATAGAGAGATATGGTTGGGAATCATGTTGGTTAAGAATGTATGTAATGAAAGATCGTTGTAGAGGGATGGAGAAGGGTGGTTTATAGTGAACTTAGTGGAGACATGTTGCGACGTGGATTTTCAGATAGCGAGTGACTTTCGGAGTTTGTAATGTCAAGAGGTGAAAGTAATGTGTGATTTTCTTGGGCAAGTAACGGTATGAAACGAGTTTTGGGATTCAAAAAAGGGGGGGGGGGGTGATTGGAGATCAGTGTGAGTGATAGCATGAGACGGTCTGGACTGATTGGTGATAAGTGTGAGTGATAGCATGATAAGAGAAGATCCATGGTAAGAAAGAGTGAGATGATAATGATATGAAATAATGGGATTCGCGTTTTGGAGCAATGAGAAGGTAACCGGAGCACTAAAGAGTTAGGTAGAAGTAATAAGGAGTTGAACTATTAATTGGTATTGTTGAGTGTAAAGAGAAAAGAAGGATAAAAAAATTAAGCTTAGAAAAATGTTGACCGGAGTTATGTGATATAGAAGTAAGGAATCGTCGAGATCTATGATACTATCATGAGGATGTTAGCTAATGGTTATATAGGAGTTTCAGGACAACATGATTAGTCATGAGTTTCGAGGAATTAAGGGAGTAAGAAGTTGGTAGAGCATCTGCATTATATGAGATTTTGGTGGAGAATTAGATGACGATACAATTAAGGATGAAATTGGAAATAATGTTAAGGTAATTTTGTTGATGGATTTGATGTTCGTTATTTGGGATATTAACCAAAGATAGGAAAGAGACCGTGAGGTTTAGAGATGAGTGTAAGAGGTTTGTTATACGAGCAGTGGTAGTATTGTGGTGTTGTCACTAGTGGTTAAAAGTGATGATAGATAAGAAAGATAGCAATTCTAAATAGGTTGATTTTATAGAGACCAAATTGATATGTATGGTTGTGAGAGAGTATAAGATGTGGTTATATGAGGCGATTGTTAGTTGTTGAGTATTAATGGTATGCTTACATTTGGCAGGGGGTGATGGATATGCGAATGGGAGAATATGTTATGAAGGGCATACGAGTTAAGCTCAGGTGAGAGGTAACATTTATCAGGTGGTAACTTACGTGATCAGGATTGACTAGTTTGATGTGACTACGGGTCTATGATGTGTATAAATGTTTGTGTGAGGTTCTGACCTCACAATAAGTGGTATAGTGTGATAGTTATAAAGTTGTTATTAAAATGTTCTTTAATGTATGTTGATACGGTAATCTAATGGAATGATGTTCAAAAGTGATAGTTTGGGTGATCTGGCATGGCTAGTTATACTGGTATGTGTATTCATGAAATATGTTTATTCGGTGAAAAGGTATGGATGATATTCATGAGATTCTTGTCTGTTTATTTCGCATAATATGTTGTATTGTGATCTAGTAAAGCAGTTTTGAGTAAGTTTTCTTGTCCGGAAAGTTATGTTGAGTCAGTGTGTAATACACTCTAATTTTAAAATGGTTCTATTTTTCTGAACTCAAACTTCGTCCTCTAATTTTAAAATGGTTCTATTTTTCTGAACTCAAACTTCGAGGACGAAGTTTTTTCTTAAGAGGGGCAGATTGTAATAACCCAAATATTTTAAAATTTATAATTATTAATTCAGAATTATTTAAATGATTTATTTTTATACTTGTGATTTTGTAATAAGATAATTTATTACTTTTTACTTTCAGCCCGTAACCTAAACCTATATATCATAAAACCCTTGTCATGTTAGTCGGCCATATCACCCAATTTCCTTGTGCGGCACACGTTATCAATTTCACATGTCTATACTTTTCTTGTCATCATCAAATCCCACCCAATAATGTTCCAATACTACGTACGAACTACTCTTTTTAATTCTCTGTGTGTATTGCTTGCGCTATTCCGTCGATTCATCTACCCTAATTAATCAAGGTAACACGATTCTACCGATCCTAATACTCTTACTATTCTTCGAGGTTATATGCTTATGTGTTAATTATTCGTGGTTGTATATGCTTAAATTGATTATTAACTATAAACCGTGATTATTGTTATCCGATAAAATTAACTATTATATTTTCTATTGTTAAGTTAATAAGTTGTGAGATGGGTTTAGGATTTATGTGTTGGATTGCACGAGAGTTTGGTATAATTATCGAAGGATTGGCCTGTGTCGAATGTGGAATTTGTGTTCGTCATAGAGTAGTACAGATTTGTATATAGATGATCTCTCCTGCTTGTGGTAGTGTAATCCGGATTGTTATATGGATAATTACTCCTGGTTGTGAGGCACTTTACATGTGCAATGATTGAAAGCATGATAGTGGGCTTCGGTGAATTTACTAAATGATAATGGAGTACTTGTTCTGGGAGTTAAGATTGTGTATGAATTACCGTATTGTATCCTTATTGTTGTTTCCTTAGTCATCGACTCGTGGGTGAGTAGCTTAGAGTTTTACTCTAAGTGTTGAGCAGTTCCTTTAATGGAATATTTGACAATATCGATATTGAAATTGAGATGGAATTCTGGTTACTGGTATTGAGTTATGAGTTATGGGGCCTTTGAGCCGAGTTATGTTTACGGTCCAGTGCGACCATGGTTATTGAGTTATTTGAGTTTGAAATCGATATTGAGATGTAAGTATTGTTTCGCGGTCTTATCTTCCAGTTCACTCACCCCTTGTTCTGGTCTTAGGGTCGACGATGAGAATGTGATATGAGGCAGTTGGAATATTATATTATGAGACAGAGTAATGAGTGAGACGAAGTAATGACTGAGATGGAGTAATGAGTTGAGATTGATTTGATTATTGGAACGAGAGTGTATTATATTATGGAGTAGTTTGAGATTGAGATTAGTAAAGGGGAGTGTTTTTATTACTCTATGTTTTTATTTTTATTTTTACTTGTGTTGTGTTTCCACGCCATGACCAAAACTATGCTGCTTATATTGAGGTATTATCTGTTACTCAGCTTTCCGGCTGATGTGTTTTCTCCCTTCGGGGCTACTCGTCATGGGGGTAGTTCCTTTCTGTCTTCTGGTTTTGCTTTCAGGTCTTCCGCTGCTGTTCAAAAAGGATTTTATTTCGAGACAAGATTTTATTTAAAGCTTTGTAAAAGTTTGACTTATTTTATATTTTATTTTGTATAAAGAGAATTCATTTTGTAATAAGAGACTTTGTATATTAATTATAATATCCCGTATTTTGGCCAGTTTTGTATGTGAAAGTTAATTTTAATTTAGCAGAGCAAAACGATCCTTAGGCCTAACCAATGAATAATAATGAACTTAGGATGTGTCTAACTAAAATGAACCCCGGGTAGAAACTGTTATGAGCCCCTCTTAGTGCGGTTAAGAAGGATCACTTAATTCGTACCATGGCCCTCTCAGTTTTGAACTGGGAACCCTGAGGGAATATTTGCAAGTGTGGGGTAATTTAAAAGGAATATTGTTTATTTTGTCTTGAAAGTTTTGTTGCCTTGTTTGAATGTTGTTTCATTAATGATTTCGGTTACGTGGACGTAACTTTGCTTTTACGCTGAAGGCATGTGATATCGTTTTCTTTTAAGTATTTTATAAGCATGTTGATATGGGGAAGGTATGTTGGCATGTATGTGAGAGGTGAGAGTATGATTAACATCTGAAGTATTAAGGAAATTGTGTGGAATTGTGAAAAATGTGATTTTGGTTGATTTCTCGTAATTTTACCCTTGATTGTTTTGGCTGCCATTTCATGCCTATTTAAAATCCTTGTACGAAAATTTTATGAGTAATTGCATTGTGAGTTAGATTTCATATGTCACTGGTCTCATGTTCAAATAATATACGGTTTAGGAGAAATAAATATTTTAGTGGACAGTGATCGGAATGTTCCTGTACAGTTGTGTTTTCGCGCCATATTTTTGTAAAATTTGCCATTTAAAAAATACTTATTGATTTATTATAATTCCAACTCCACTGTTTAATAGACTCATGTAAGTTTCCAAATTGATGAGCCACGTCACAATTTAAATTTTTGACAATTTATTGGTGATTTGTTTTACAAGTTGACCTAAGTTTATGACAAGTTGCTGTAAAATTTCTGTTTCGACCAAACAATTTGTAAAATGCATTATAAATTGACCTTATGAGGTTTTTACTTGATTCTTTTTCTCATGGTTTACTAACTCTCTGTATTTCCTAAAAGTATAAGTTCTCGAGAAGTAATTAAGTTTTTATTCATTTATAACTTTTAAAAGTTATAACATGTTTTCTTAGTCTTGAAAAGTTTAAGTTTTGTTTCTTATCTTTTGCACATTGATATTTTGATACTGTCAATTAAGTGAAGTAGAATGACATGTCTAGTGATATGCGGAACGTGTTGTCTTAAGCCTATATTGCATCCATGTTTAAGTTAGATGTTGTTGGTAAGAATTAAAATGAACGAATAATAAATTTCAATAATTACTTGGAGTTGTGTTTGAAATAATAGTTGACTTGCGTTATAATGTGTGTTCCTTATTTTGTAGCATTACATCAATGATTTGGTTGTTCCTATTGTTGTTATCTCGAACTTCGAGGACGAAGTTTATTTTTAGGTGGAAGGAATGTAATACTACGAATGTTTTGAGTTATTGTTGTGTTACCTTGTGATAAAATTGGCGTGATTGATAATCGTAAAATGCTTAATTAATTGTGTTGGATGGTACTTAGTATGAGGATGTTATAAGTGTTGTGGTAGTAGTTGTGGGAGAACTTCGGGACGAAGTTCATTTTAAGGGGGTAAAACTGTAATACCCCGTATTTTGATAATAATTTATGAGAATAATTTATGTAATTTAATCATTAGTTAAAGGCATTTCTAATAATAATTACGAGTAAGACGTTAATTAAATAATAAATTAATAATTCAAGTCGCTAATTGGGCTTAGCTAATAGTATAGTATTGGGTCGTGTGATATAATTGGGGGACAGTAGTAGTAGTAGTAGTAGTAATTTATAATGGTAATTCCTATAATAATTAGAATAAGGTAATTATAATAAGTTTCCTAATTGACCTCATATACTCTTTAATCTTACACTATAAATACCTGTTAGAAATCTATATCTCATTATACAACATATTCTTATATGTTTCAAATTTATTTAGTCATAAAATAAATTCTAGATCTTATGCATGCAAACTAAAATAAATAAGTGAAGAAATCAATTTCTCACCATATGAATTTCGGTGAAATGGGCACCAACAAGATCTCCTTCTTGTTAGTTCTTGAGCTTTCCATATTGGATGAACATACATGACCTCAAAATAGAAGCCCTCCAATTAGTTGCACCCAAGACTATCCCTCAAACCCACAAACTAATATGTACTAGATATTTATATTGTGGTTTACCTTAAAATTGATTACTAACACTCATATATTACATTAATAATTTTAGTAATCTTTTGAACAAATTTGAATCAAAAACTCATCCTTTTTGATGAAGATTAAAGAGAGAAAAGAGAAGAAAAATACATGAACTTTTTGCATGTAATATGAGAATGAATGATAAATGAATTAAGAGAATAAAAATTCTCTATATTTGGGGTGGAAAACCGGTGGTAGTGGCTTAGGGTAGTCAAATTAATCTTCCCAATTTGCTTTTGTTCTTCACAAGAAAAGGTAGCTAGTAGTATGTGTCATCATGATGTCTATTTTATTATATAAATAACAAAAACCATCAAAACCCACTTACTACATATAAAACCGGTTTTCCATGTAATATGGAGTCCATTTTATTTTTGTCAATTGTACAATTGTATGTCATGTGACATATGACATGTCTTATGCCATGTTTTAATTTAAAATGCATATTTAACAAATTAAATATCATTTACAAATTAAATAAATCATATTTAACAAATTGACTAGTAATTTAAAATTACTTTCTCATAAAATGGTCATTTAATTACTAGTTAGTATAATTCACAATATCTTGTAATTATAACTAGCCTATCATTCTCATCTCGCGTGCTTCGCAAACACCGATTAATTTTAGTAATATAACTTCTTAAATTACTAAATAAAATCTCATTTAATCACATTATAATAAGATGTCATTTTCTCTCTTATGATAATAATAACTTGTTCAATTTTAAGGAATTAATTAATCTGTATCGGTATACAACCAATTAACCTTTTCAATTAAGGGAATCGTCCTTGAGGTGTGACCTCAAGGGATCAACTGATCACCACCGTCGCACGACGTGTGTCAAACTCTAGTCAACCAATCATTACCGATATGTGTGGACCAGTTGACTATATATGTAATGTATCATCCCTTTCGTATTCTTGGTATGAGATTTAATAATGATATTTAAATCATGTGATCGCACTATTGTTGAGGACACATTTCCAAACAATCTCCCACTTGTCCTCGACAAGTGTGTGTCACCAATTCTCTTGTCCTATTACTATCTCCCACTCAATGCAAGGTGTCTTTCGGGTCGTACTTGCAAGTGATCATATCGAGAGTGGTTTCCTCGACCTGGAGAATAACTGATTGACCGGATTTATCTATCATAGATACCTTCCGAGCGTGGCCACGCATTTCCAGTTCATTACTTATTGAGTGGCCCTGAGATATTGTTTTAACCCTGACAAAGGGGTGGACAATTCCTATTGCACTTATTCCCTTCGACTAGCCACAGCCATCATAACCCAAAATATGCCCATTTGACCCCATTTACGAAGGTCGTAGTAACACAAATCAAAGTTAATCTGAAACTGTGCCATCTTAGGTGAACAGTCTTTAGTCAAAAGAATCGACTCATTTGAATACTATAGTAGCTCTCGCCACGACCAGGCTATATAAATTTGCCAGAACTCTATAAGCGGTCACTGCCCGACAAAGTGTTCCTAACAGTCTGCCTATGTGATCGACTAGTCATCTCACATAACTCTCCTTTCAAACAGTTTACATGTGCACCTTACATCATTCCTGCTTCTACTGCACTCAACTGTAATCTTTAGTCCTTTCTTTGCATCCTCAACTAACGACACTTCAAAGTTCGTCACAGGATCTGGCGGAGTGTATCCAACCAAACTGCAGGTATTTATTGAAAGCTTCACCTGGTTTTGGAACTCATAGAACATCGCATGGGTATAGCTTCTCACCGCTTGTGTCTCCCATTTTGACCCATACAAAGGTGTTTCGTGGATTGAATTCACATTCTCCTCTTCACGGAGCTTCAAGAGTGCTTTTGGTGGTCAGTGGCGCTTTCATAGCGCACCAAGAACTCAGTTAATGTCCCGTATTTGTTTTCAAACCGCTTAAAGAAACTATTACCACTCTCTGACCTTTGTGTAGTTCGTAGTAAACCGCCCATTGGCACATTTCTGAAATAAGCGGGTATCCATGTGTGTCTATCAGCGAACTTCCCATTCAACCACGTATTGTCTTCCAAGGAGAAATCGTTCATGACTTTAAGCCACTTCTCTTCAAATTCCCTGTGCTCCAGGTCATCGTCCCATACAACACCGTTCAGACGGGTTAAAAAGTCGGTATCTCTACAAATTTTACTCCCAACCTTGTCGGTTATTTTCTTCATGATGTGCCACATGCAAAACCGATGTTTCGCTGTTTTGAACTTAGCTGCAATGAACAAAATCAAATTATCGACCGTCACCATCATTTTATAATAACTAAATTCACGCAGTTTCACATAACAAAGTCATACGATGCACTATTATGTAAATCTCAAGTCTTATCCTCAGATTCAGAATATAAATCATATAGCTTATTTTGTGAATCCTATAGCTTATTTTGTAAATCTGGGGGGTTATTTTGTGAATCTCATGTCTTATCCTCGGATTCAGACTATATAAATTTTGTGCCTTATTCGCGATATAAGTACGTGAAACATATTTTTACCCCGCCACAAATTCATGATCTAGTTTCGCATAATAAGCACTACGATTCACATAAACAAAAAACCAATCAAATTATTACAACCATCATATTTTCCAAAGGCAACTAGAATCAACAAAACAGATGTAGGATTCACAATTTAATATGAAGTTTCACAAGTTAAGAGGTACGATTTGCAAATTTCAGAAACATACCTGAACTCGCTTTAATTATTCCCGGTCTTAAATCGCTGATGATGTAGTTAGGCTCTTTCCCACCCATAGCTGCCAGAAACTGGTCAAATACCCACATGAATGACTCGTCGTTTTCATGTTCTATAAGCGCACATGCAAATGTGATTGACCTTTTATGATGGTCAATGCCCGTGAAAGGCGTGAAGGTCATGTTGTACTTGTTTGTACCATAACTTGGGTCGTATGAAACTCCATCCCCAAACAAAGAATACGCTCTTTGCATGTCACAATCCGTCCAGAAAATCCTTGTCAATGCGTTTTACACGTCTGTCGCGTACCTGTCAAAAATAAAACCTAACGGTCTCAACTAAAATGTAGTAGAGGCAGTCGAGTATCGAATCCACAGGGAGGTAATGTAATTATAGCTGCCTAATTCTAATCCTATGGTAACAATTGGGGGTCTGTTTGAATTTGGTTCTAAACTACGAAGTTGAAAAGGAAGAGAATTAAAGTAAAGAGCAGTAAAGGCAGGAAAAACGATTTAAACTATCAAGGAGAGAGGGACATGTCGGGAATTCGGTTCACTACGGTAGTCCCGTGACTCACCGTAAATGATTCAGACGAACTAATGTGAGACGGATGTTAAAAGGTCCTTTCGGTCCACTTTCTATCCTAAATTACCACTAACTTAACTTTCGTCCTCATTAGGGTAGTCTACTGTTTATAGCAGGCCTATTTAGTCCAATCTTTCGATCCAGGATTAATTTTAGCCAGATTAAAGGGTGACATAGAAGCGTGCACTCAACTAGGTCGGAAATTACAGTTAAATTGCTATAGTGACAGAGTCTCGTAATCAATTCGTCCAATTCATCTACTACATCGTCACATTTCTACCGCAGATCCTCTAATCCCAACATGCAAGGGGTTTAGCTACTCATATTCTTAATTAAACTAACAGCAATTAAAATTCCAGCAGAAAACATAATGAATAAACAATAAATTGCAATAATGGAAATTAGGGCAAAAGAAATAATGGAACAAAAGCAATAAAAGCAACGAATGATTAATTATTATTAAGGAGAAGGAAAGAATTACAATCCAAGCGAATCCGGCGTAAAGAACACGAAATCCGAGTGAAGCAATCCCGAAATAAAAGTAACAGTGGAGAAAAGCAAAGCAACGTACTAAAATGTTTCTACTGTCAAAGGTAGAATAAAGGATAGTATGAAAAAGATGATCCTAATTAACCTAGTAAAACATGCTTAAATAGCAAAAGGAAATAAAGTTTAGCGAAATAAACAAACACACGGACTGAATTAAAGCCCATTAGGACGAAAACCACTCGATCGAGTGGATTAAACCACTCGATCGACCAACTTCTCAACAAAAGTTACTCGATCGACCAAATGGTTACTCGATCGAGGACTTGGTCTTGGTGCAGCTTACTCGATCGACTGGGAAGCTACTCGATCGAGTCTCAGGGGGTGTAGAAACCACTCGATCGACTGGGAAACAGCTCGATCGAGTGATTATGTCTTCATTTCAGCTCACGTCTTCACCTAAGTGTCTGGTAATGCGTGCAACGACGCTCCAAATGCAGTATCTCTCTCTGGAACAATCCCGTCTCCTCTAAATGCATGCAAAAAGGACGAAAAGGAGTATGGTTCCACTACTTTCGCGATCATTCCTACAAAAAGGACAAAATACACCAAAGTAGCCAATTCGGGGCAAAATACCATAAAAATAGTATAAATACGCATGGAAATACGTGCTGAAATAGGCTAAAAAAACTATAAACTAGGCACGTATCAAATCTCCCCAAGCCAAAACTTTACTCGCCCTCGAGTAAACACAAAACTAAACTAATGGAATGGAAATGATAACTCAGAGCTAGCTTAACTTGTCAACTTGAACCAATTTAATGCAACAAAAATTAACAGTTTAAGCCAAGCAGTCAATACGCAAATGAATTATAAGCTGTTCAGAAATATAGCCGACCTATCGACCTTGCAAGACCAACAAAATCGGACTCTCTCGTGGTCACTCTTCTCTCATGAAGCAAAGGGCAAATGTTATAAGTAAAAGAGAGAAGAAAACACAGTCACTCACCTAACTGCGACCTACATAGCATGCATGCAACAAAAATGAAAGACAATTCAAGTACTAATGCACAAACTCCAACCAATAATGTCCGTCACAGCCGAAGGTTTGCAAATAATATGGGAATAGTGAGGTTCAGGTGAGAAAAGGCAAAACATGTTATGGAAATGTGGAGGTAAAAGCGTCAAGCTAGCTCCTAACAGGACCATAATGAAACCATCCTAATCTCAACTGACTGAAAGACTAAGCACAAGTGCCCTTCTTTTGGCACAAAACTCACTAGACTCAAAACACAATCTCCTCAAAAATATGGGATAGAAACGGAGGAGTCAGACGGTCACAAAATTCCCTTTTTTAAACATCGTCTGAAATGGCTAACTGAAACAAACAACCCTTTTCGATTGTACGTCTTCAAATATCTTCTCAACTCTTTTTCAATTTCATAATCTCCTTTTTTTTTCTTTTGTTCACTGTACACGTGAATTCATCATTTTTTTTTTCTTTTTTTTTTTCTTCTTTCACGTTTTCTTTCTTTTCTTTTTCAATACTTTTTTTTTTCTTTCCTCCTTCCTTAATACAAACACCAACTCCAAACAAGAATTACGGACCAAACTGCAATGGAAACATACCACAAAAGAACATACTAACTAGCTTGACTAGGCAGGGTTAGTTGGGAATGTAGCTAATGGGTCAAAAAGGCAAGTTTTGGCTAATGTGGAGCTAAATGGGTGAACAATATAAGGAAAGGGAAATTTGCAAGACCCTCCCTGCATGTGACACCAACCACAAACCCGAATATGTGCATTTGACGAGAAATTGAATGTCATAAGTGTGCAAATGAGATGAACATGCTATGCAAGGAGTACTACTCTCAAAATTCCTAATGAACTGGTCATGAATGGCACCAGTTATGGCTCTAAAAACTCAGAATTTTTAAGTAGTTTGCCAATTTATAGGTCAAGTCTAAACAGTCAGCTTATATTTGAACAGAAATTCGTAGATTATGCGTATGACAAAGCTAAAAACTATAAATAAAGTGCAAGGCTCAAGTGAATTGACAAGTTATAGTGCACTGTCATCATGGGAATCTACCGTTCCGACTCAACCTATATGCAAAAATAAACGTGAAATTTTTTGAATTTTTTGAAATTTTCTAAATTTTTTTTGGATTTTGATTTTTTGATGAAAAATAAGCAAAAATGCAAGCTGAAAAGTAAACGTGAATGCAAAACAAATGCAGATGCAGACTCAAAAGGATGCTATACCCTCCCCAAACCAAAACGGACAACGCCCTCGTTGTCCTCCAGCATACACTAGCAGAAAAATGGGGGATCGGAAATATACAACCTATAAATAAAATAAAAGCAAAAAAAAATAAAAAAATAAAGGAGATAAAATAAAAGAGTAAGAAATACATACAAAGGACGAACTTCCCCAAACCAGCCAGAAAACTAGGGAAGTGAGTAGACCAGTAGCTACTCGTCGTCGTCGCCGCCTCCACGGTACTCCGACCCAACAAGACGGTTTCCCCAAACCAGCAACAAACTAGGGGAACCTCTAATCGTCATCTCCAGCCACATCCCCCGCACCTGGTGTAAATGGGGGATCCCTCGCCTCCTCTCTCTCGGGCTTTGTCTTTGGTCGGGTTGCTCGGCCCGAATCCGCAACTCGTGCTTACACGGTGTCTCCTCCACCTCGTCCTCTGAGTCAGAAGGAAGTGGAGGGTACCCACCCTCTGGGTATCGGTAGAAGGAGGGATGCGGCCACCCCTCTGGAATCGGTAGCCGTGCTCGGATGTGGAACTCGTAGATCGGGAATAAGGCAAGGGCCTGATCCCGTCTCATCTCTGAAATGTACCTGCACATCTCCAGAAGCAAGGCATCACGACGCCCTTGGTCCATGACCTCGGGCGCCCCTAAAACAGGAGGGCAAACAAAATTGGTCGGCAAGGCCGAACCAGAAGGAGGAGGGGTAAGTGGAGGCGCAGGCGTGGGAGTCTGTGTGGGTCCAGTCTGAGCCGGAGTCTGGGCCTGAGGGCTAGAAGACTCTCCGGCCTCCTGCTTCCTCTTCCTAGAAGAAGAAGAAGTAGGGGTAAGGGTAAGGTGGTAGGTGGGTGGAGGTGGCCTCGCTCCCTCAGCAGCAGTCGGGAGCGGTAAGAGTGGAGGAAGGGTAGGGCACGGCAAGGTAACAGACGTGGAACCACAAATCTTCCACGTCCTCGCGCCCTTCGTCTTTGGGAACCAGGCGAAGTCAACCATGGCAGCCAAGTCAAGGTAAGCCTGCTTTTGAGGCGCAGTAAGTCCAGGCTCAGTGGGGTAAATATGGCGGGCGATCCTAGTCACTAACCCGCCGCAGACAACAGAGGTCTTGACCTTCGTCCCAATTCCGTTCCAATGCTGAGCTACCAAGTAAGCAATGTTTAGAACAAACGGGGTACCGTAGTCAATGTTAAGGTACCCCGCGAGAATCGCTAGCTCAGTGTTGGTCACGTTATTGGGCTCAGGTCGCCCAAAGATGGTCTCTCCTATCAGTCGCAAGAAGTAACGGGGAGCAGGTAAGTGAACGTGAGCTGCCCTCCGCGTGGGGTAAGGAGTGTGAGAAAGTGCAGCCCAAAGCGGCTGAAGGAGATCCCGAGGTGGGTCGATGGGGTCGTCACTAACTAGGCCTAGAACCTCCCCAAACCTGGCCAAAGTCCAGTGGTGCGACTCATTGCGGAGTCGGAAGTGAATGCAAGGACTAGAGTGGTTGGCAGCATAAGAGTCGGCGTCAAAGAAGTAGGAGCTGAAAAACTCGTATGTAGGGATACGAATAGCAGCCTCCTACAAGGTAATCAGACCCGACATGCCCGTCCCATTCAACAAACTACAGACCTCCTCATAAATTCCTAAGGTCTCTAGGTCGGTCCGTGCAATGAAACGGGTGGAGGAGAGAGGGCAACGAAGTAAAGCGGATAACCGAGTCCGGTGATCCGCGGAAGCAAAACGTACCGTGGGCATCCCTGGTAAAGGGGTGAGAGTGGCCTCTCTCGTAACAACAGCCCCAGAAGGGCTGGGAGTAGTGGCTAGCTGACTAGCCGGCTGACTCGGCCTAGGTGGCACCATACCAGGCACCGGGAATCGAGGCGTGAATCCTCTTTCCAGCATAGATAGAGGCCTGGCAGGGGTAGAAACAACAGCTGAAGCCGCAGTGGTGACTAAGGCGGAGCTAGTGGCAACAACAGGGGCCACTGACTCGCTCAAGGGCGGACTGGAGGTGGTACTAGTAGAAGGTAAAGAACTAGTATCCATCCTGCAACATGGTAAAGGGCATGGTAAGAAAAACGGCTGCTAACCGTGGTTAAAACAACACGTTAACCAACATGTGACAGCATATAAAGGCCCTATCAGTCGAAAAATTCGACTTGCAGCAGATAAAGTCCAACAATTCCTCTGAAATTCGAAATACAGTACGCGAGTGATGATAAATTGACATTGTAATGACTGCTAATGGAGACTAAAGATAGCATGAGAACTGCATGTGACAACATGTAAGACTCTTAGCAATCGAGAGTTTCGACTCACAGTACTTGAAAACTCAACAATTTACAGCATGTAAAGGCGATAGGAGACGGAAAAAGTAGTTAACAACAGCAGCAAGTAGGCAAGAACTGAAGTTAAACAAAGCATGAAAGCATGTAGACCGTTTGACAGTCGAAAAAGATCGATTTAGAAGCCCTAATCGCGGAATTCTTGCGCAAATTTCGAATTAAACAAGCAATAAAGCGAGGAACTGGGATAAGATCATCAAGCAGCTAATCAAGGGCATATAAAAGCAATTAAGTCGAAAAAAATTCGACTGAACATGGATTTTCGAAACCCTAATTCAAAATCACCTCATGAAATTCGAATTAATCGAAGAGAAAATGCAAAGAGGGTGAATGAATCACTTACTTGATGATGATGAACCTACAAAAGCAATTAATCCTCAAGTAAACAAGCAACAAAGGCGGATTTCAGTCGAAAAACCCGCAAACCCTAAATCCCTTTTAAAACCGCGAAAATGGATACAAATAGAGGGGAAAACAAGGGGCTTTTGAAGATTAATATGCAAGCAATGAAATGTAGGTGACGGATTTGGTGATTTGGGCAAGAAAAAGGGGATTTGGGGGAGATGAAAACGCAATTAGGGGAAGGGGTTAGACGGAAATAAGGGTAGAATGAATTAGAAAAGGAAATTAAGAGTTTAAGTTTAGAAAACTCCCGTGTCCTATTCATTTCCACTCGATCGAGTGGTTTTAAATCACTCGATCGAGGACTTTTGATGTCCCTGTTGCTCGATCGACATACACTCACTCGATCGACCAGTTACTCTTTTGGCTTTTATCGATCGAGTAAATAAACACCTCGATCGACCATATTTCCACTCGATCGAGTACAAAAAGTACTCGATCGAGGACTTTCCTCTTGTAGACTCTTGAATTTCCGTCTTTACTTCCTTGAAATACGTGAAACTTCCCCAAACCTGCATAAAACACATCCAAAAATTTCCCAAAATACCAAATACGCAAAAGCACAGTCTATAGTCTTACGTCTATGCTAAAAATTGTCTAAACTAATTGTCCTAATTAAAACGTAATAAAACAATTTCAAAAGGAATTCAAATAAAATATCTATTACAATGTGTTACACGGGGCATTTCCCCGTTTAATTCCCATCAAATTTCAGTGGCCCCTTGGTGGGCTTCTCGATCGAGGACGTCACTTCAAAGAATAATCTTGACCGACCTCTTTAATTTCCATGAGCTTGAATTACTATTTGCAACAGTAGGAGGTATGTAATTCCAATCCACGTAGGTTCGAACTTTACTCGTCCTCGCTCCTCTGTCATCTTCTTTGGCATCCTTACTTCCAGTTTGATTGACAACAGTTGCACAACGTCCTTTGACAACTCCTTTATTGCTTTCATCTGTGCCTGCAGCAAGGAAAACAGACGAACTTTCCTCCTTCTTGCTCTCAATCTGAGGCGGAGGGTTAACAATAACAGCATGTTTCTCCAAATTTTCATCTGGAGTGTCAATAATAAGGCTAATAGAAGAAAGAGCATTGCAAGGCTGGGCTTGCATGGGAGCTCTCCGGAACTTGGATTGATGAAAAATCAGCTCCTCATCCCCTACCTGAAAGGTCAAAGTCTTCCCCCCGACGTCTATTACTGCACGGGCCGTAGACAAGAATGGTCTCCCTAAAATAATAGGGGTGTGTGCATCTTCGGGGATATCCAAGACAACAAAATCAACGGGAATAAAGAACTTCCCGATCCGAATAGGTACGTCTTCTGCTACACCTAGTGGCCATGATAAACTACGGTCGGCCATCTGGACAGTCATGTTGGTGCAGGTCAACTTTGTCAAACCAAGTCTCTTAGCCAGAGACAAAGGTAAGACACTTACGCTAGCGCCTAAATCGCATAGCGCGTTATCAATCAGATGCATACCGATATGACACGGAATCGAAAAACTACCCGGGTCTGATTGCTTAGGGGGTAACTTATTTTGAAATAGGGCTGACCCCACCTCAGTCAAAGCTACGGTCTCATTATCATTAATGGTCCTCTTACGTGCTAAAATTTCTTTCATAAACTTTAAATAAGAGGGTACCTTAGTCAGCAATTCATTGAACGGCACGGTAACTTCCAAGCTCTTCAAAAGTTCGACAAATTTGCCAAACTGTTGATTAACTTTGGTATTCTGCAGCCGCCTCGGGAAGGGAACCATGATAGGTATCTCAAGTCCCTTGTTTCTCGCTTCCAAAGTGTCTTCCGGAGCGAGTTCAGTATCCTTTGGACGCTTCTTACCTCTCGAACGAGGTCTTTCTGGTAATTCCTCGCTTAAACGAGCACTAGCAGGCTCTCGAATAAGCTTCCCGTCATCAATATCACTCGATCGACCAATATGCTCACTCGATCGAGCAGTTTCCTCATCAAAACCAGTCGATCGAGTAATAATTCCACTCGATCGACCAACTGCACTTTCCTGTTCACTCGATCGAGCAGAACAACCACTCGATCGACCTGTTTCTTCACCATTTCCACTCGATCGAGCATTAAAAGTTACTCGATCGAGCTGTTTCTTGACTGACAGCTTATTATTTCCGCCAAAGCACTATTCATCATCAGTTACAGCTTCCTTAGGGTTTGATTTTTGCACTTTCGGTCCCTCATAAGAAAGACCGCTTCTCAATTCTATCAGATTTACCGTCTCATGTGGATTCTTCTCATTTTGAGTCGGTAATTGACCCGGATTTCTCGAGGATTGATTCGAAGCAAGTTGAGCAACTTGAGTCTCAAGTGCCTTAAATGCCGCGTCCTTCTGTTGGTTTTGTTGATCGTTCAGCTGCAATTGCTTTGAAATGGACTGCAACATAGACTTTAACTCACCCATTTCACTCACCCCACTAGAAGATGAAGCACCATGGTTAGGAGGATTGAATGATGGAGGCTTCTGATATCCTTGTTGATTCTTGTGTGGTGGAATATACGGTTGCTGCTGCTGGTTCGGAGGAGGAGTCGGATTGAGCACATTTTGGCTAGTCCACCTCAAGTTGGGGTGGACATTCGGCTCATAATAACTGTTGTTCTGCCTGTAGTGTTGAAAGGCAGCGCATGACTCGAAAGAGTTGGGGCAATGATCAGAAACATGTCCCTCTCCCCCACATCTTGTGCATGCATTTAAAGGACCGTCTCATCACAAAGATTAACATGGTACATCCCTCCCTTGAAAGCTCCCCCCAGTTCATACTTGTCAAACCTCGTAGTGAGAGCTTCTAAAGCAGCTACTGAGGAGGATTCAGCAGCTCTCCTTTTGTTTCCTCTTGAATTCCCATATTCAGCCTTATGAGTGGCCAAATCGTCTATGATCTTCCACCCCTTGGTTGCTCCCAAGTTCTCAGCAAATCGGCCATTGGCAGCAGCATCCAAAATAGCCCTCTGATCGTCATACAATCCATTATAGAAATGATTGCATAAGCTCCATTTTTCGAAGCCATGGTGCGGTATGGTTCGCACCAACTTCTTAAAACGGACCCATGCTTCGTGGAAATTTTCGTCCGGCCCTTGTTTAAAGCCCGTTATCTGAGCTCTAATGACAATAGTCCTTGAAGCAGAAAAGTACTTCTTATAGAATGCCAATGCCAGTGAATTCCAGTCAGCTATACCGTGAGCAGCTCGGTCCAAATCCCTATACCACTCCCTTGCAGCATCGCGGAGTGAGAAGATAAACATGGTTTCTTTTATCTGATCTGATGTCACGCCAGTAGGAGGGGGTATGGAGCAGCAGAAGTCAATGAATGTCTCCATATGCTTAGCTGCATCTTCAGTTGCAGCTCCCCCGAACTGGTTTTTCTCAACCATACTAATGTATGAAGGCTTTGGTTCGAACTTCCTGACATCTCCTGGTAATTCGAACCCTTTATATAAATTTGCAGCTGTCGGCTCAGAGTGACTTGCTATACTTGCTTCCTCAGCCATTTCGGGAAAGTCTGGAGAGGTAACGGTTTCAACTGATGAACTGGAAACTGGAGAAGATGGTGGATTTTCCTCGAAAAGCTCGTTCTCGTAAAAGCTAGAACGAGAACTAGGCTCTTCCTCTGCCTGTTGTTCTTGAAATAATCTCCTCTTTACGTACAAAGTCCTCTCAATCTCAGGATTGAATGGTAGTAGTGGACCACCCTGCGACCTGCGCATAAGAAGAAACTACGAACAAAATATAAGAATAGTCTAAGGAACTGGTGTCCCTTAAACTAAGGGGGCGTTTGGTTCAATAGCATGAAATGGAATGGATTGGAATATGAACCCATAATGGTATGGGGTTCTAAATCCATTCCTTTATAAACTTGTTT
This sequence comes from Silene latifolia, assembly GCF_048544455.1. Taxonomy (NCBI): domain Eukaryota; kingdom Viridiplantae; phylum Streptophyta; class Magnoliopsida; order Caryophyllales; family Caryophyllaceae; genus Silene; species Silene latifolia. Next base: position 20,884,300 of record NC_133533.1, on the reverse strand, counting down.
GGTTCATCTAAAATTGTAGAAGGGAGGAATGGAGTTAGATACCAAGGGGGGAAGTTGGGTATGGGATTCTAGGGGGTTGGAATGGAGTTAGAATCCATTGGGTATCTAACTCCATTCCAAAATACTCCAACCAAACATTGGAATGGAGCAAATCCATTCCAATCCATTCCAAGAGAGCCAACCAAACACCCCCTAAAAGAAGGAATAAAAGTAAAACAACTAATAAATTGAACAATTGCCTCCCCGGCAACGGCGCCAAAATTTGACACGTCTGTCGCGTACCTGTCAAAAATAAAACCTAACGGTCTCAACTAAAATGTAGTAGAGGCAGTCGAGTATCGAATCCACAGGGAGGTAATGTAATTATAGCTGCCTAATTCTAATCCCATGGTAACAATTGGGGGTTTGTTTGAATTTGGTTCTAAACTACGAAGTTCAAAAGGAAGAGAATTAAAGTAAAGAGCAGTAAAGGCAGGAAAAACGATTTAAACTATCAAGGAGAGAGGGACATGTCGGGAATTCGGTTCACTACGGTAGTCCTGTGACTCAGCTGTAAATGATTCAGACGAACTAATGTGAGACGGATGTTAAAAGGTCCTTTCGGTCCACTTTCTATCCTAAATTACCACTAACTTAACTTTCGTCCTCATTAGGGTAGTCTACTGTTTATAGCAGGCCTATTTAGTCCAATCTTTCGATCCAGGATTAATTTTAGCCAGATTAAAGGGTGAGATAGAAGCGTGCACTCAACTAGGTCGGAAATTACAGTTAAATTGCTATAGTGACAGAGTCTCGTAATCAATTCGTCCAATTCATCTACTACATCGTCACATTTCTACCGCAGATCCCCTAATCCCACCATGCAAGGGGTTTAGCTACTCATATTCTTAATTAAACTAACAGCAATTAAAATTCCAGCAGAAAACATAATGAATAAACAATAAATTGCAATAATGAAAATTAGGGCAAAAGAAATAATGGAACAAAAGCAATAAAAGCAACGAATGATTAATTATTATTAAGGAGAAGGAAAGAATTACAATCCAAGCGAATCCGGCGTAAAGAACACGAAATCCGAGTGAAGCAATCCCGAAATAAAAGTAACAGTGGAGAAAAGCAAAGCAACGTACTAAAGTGTTTCTACTGTCAAAGGTAGAATAAAGGATAGTATGAAAAAGATGATCCTAATTAACCTAGTAAAACATGCTTAAATAGCAAAAGGAAATAAAGTTTAGCGAAATAACCAAACACACGGACTGAATTAAAGCCCATTAGGACGAAAACCACTCGATCGAGTGGATTAAACCACTCGATCGACCAACTTCTCAGCAAAAGTTACTCGATCGACCAAATGGTTACTCGATCGAGGACTTGGTCTTGGTGCAGCTTACTCGATCGACTGGGAAGCTACTCGATCGAGTCTCAGGGGGTGTAGAAACCACTCGATCGACTGGGAAACAGCTCGATCGAGTGATTATGTCTTCATTTCAGCTCACGTCTTCACCTAAGTGTCTCGTAATGCGTGCAACGACGCTCCCAAATGCAGTATCTCTCTCTGGAACAATCCCGTCTCCTCTAAATGCATGCAAAAAGGACGAAAAGGAGTATGGTTCCACTACTTTCACGATCACTCCTACAAAAAGGACAAAATACACCAAAGTAGCCAATTCGGGGCAAAATACCATAAAAATAGTATAAATACGCATGGAAATACGTGCTGAAATAGGCTAAAAAAACTATAAACTAGGCACGTATCAGCGTTCTTGGAATCTTTTTCATAAACAAAGTGGAGCCATTTTGTTTCAGCTAGGGTGTCTAAGCGTGATTTGAACATTTCCCCATCATGACTGTTCATTAGACACTTCATTTCCCTCTGAAAATTTTTGAATTGCTTGACTGTTGCCCCGACATTTTGAAAACCACCCAATTGTTGAGTGCATAGTTGGTGTGTTAAGCTAGGACCAACATTTGCTTTTGAATGGCTGACAATCATTTGCATATGAAATTCATTGATATTTTCAGCGTGTTTCTCAAATTCCTTATTTTTCACAACATCAAGCGGGTGATTGTGACCCTCAATAAACACGTCAACCATGTACTTGTTCTCATGGAACTTGAACTTTATCATTGCTGGACAGCCCCACCTTCTAATCTTTGTTATTCTTGTGGTTGACCCTTTGTTGGAACTCTCTGCCTCTCCTCCACCTTTTTTCACCCTACGTTTAGCAGCTGGTTTTTTCGGTTTGCTCTTTGTATCACCTATTTCTGTTATTTCTGATGCAACGGATTCATCCGCCTTTTCTGCAACACCAGTTAGGGCAGGTCGTCTTTTCTTCTTATTACAGCCTTCCCGATTGCAAACCATGCACTTTGTTCTGATAATATCATCACGAAACCTTTTGCTTGAAGATTTCCTTGATTTAAACCCACAAGCAACAACAGACGTTTCATAAAACAAAGATCGCGAGTCTAAGTCAATAAATGTTTTCCCAATCGCTGGTGTAAACTTTTCATCAATCCTATTTATCCATCGTTGGCGCCACTCGGTGTGTAAGTTATAAGAGTAGTAGGTGTGGAAATAGTTGGTACTGTAGGGCTTGTTAAAACAGTAGAGGTAGAAGCTTCACCGCAATTAACATTGTAATCAACAACTGAAAATTGTAGATTCACAAAATAAGCCAAAAGTGCAAGATAGGAGATTAACAAATAAAGTTCCACAATATTAGCATATAAGGTTCATAATCTCTGCCACAAACCAAGTTTCAGGATCTTATAGTCTATATTTCAATAAATAACCTACTAGATTCAAATAATTAGCTCTTATATTTACAAAATAAGCACTCTGATTCACAAAATAGACAATGTTAAACAATCTCTGCCACAAACCAAGCTTCATAATCTTATAGTCTATATTCACTAAATAACCTATCAAATTCACATAATTAGCTCTTATATTCAAAAAATAAGCTATCTGATTCACAAAATAAGGAGAATAGCAAAACAATCTCAAAAAAATAACATCTCAAATTCATAAAAGATTGATGTTTCTTCGGTTCAATTAGTAAGTTTTGCCAAAAAGAGCAACATAGGAGATTCACAAATCAAGTTTCACAATATTAGCATCTAAGTTCCTCTGTCACAAACCAAGTTTCGGGATATTAGTCTATATTTTCAAAATAACCTCTCAGATGCACAAAATTAGCTCCTAGATTCGCAAATAAACCTCTCAGATTCACAAAACCAGACCAAAATAACGTCTCAAATTCATAAAATAGGGACAAAACAGAATACCTGTTGCAATAGCACTCTTATCAGAAGTCGCTATAGTATCGGGAGTTAGACCTGCAACATCAGCAGAACACTATAATAAGTAGGACGAAATTGATAAATTTTGATCAAATTCAGGATATTATAGCATACATTCACGAAATAACTTCTCAGATTTACAAAATTCACTCTTATATTCACAAAATAACCTCACATATTCACAAAATCGGGATAATAGCGAAAAAAGGAGATTACCTGTTTCAACAAAGAATATTATCACCGATTCTTCGTAATGTCTGTAATCTCCATTGAAATTGAAGCTGCAACGTCAATTTGAGCCTTATTAGCTCTTATATTAACAAATAAAGTTTCACAATAATAATGTTTCAAATTAACAAAATAGTAGGAACACCATAATAAGTATGACATCGACAACCATAGATAAGAAAGCATGCAATATTACTGATGCAAGACAATTAAAGCATTCAATGGTGCGGACTTGTGCAAACTTTTCAGAATTTGTCATCTTATTTAGTTTTGTGTTTATCTTATTTTTATCAGATTCAATAAATAACTTATCAGATTCACATAATTAGCTCTTATATTCACAAAATAAGCACTCTAATTCACAAAATAGACAATGTCAAACAATTTCTGCCACGATCCAAGTTTCGGGATATTATAGACAGTTTATATTTTCAAAATAACCTCTCAGATGCACAAAATTAGCTCCTAGATTCGCAAAATAACCTCTCAGATTCACAAAACCAGAACAAAATAACGTCTCAAATTCATAAAATAGGGACAAAACAGAATACCTGTTGTAATAGCACTATTATCAGGAGTCGCTGCAGTATCTGTAATCTCCATTGCGATTAGACCCGCAACATCGTGATAATACCATAATAAGTAGGGCGAAATCGATTATTTTTGATCAAATTCAGGATATTATAGCCTACATTCACGAAATAACTTCTCAGATTTACGAAATAACTTCTTAGATTCACAATATAACCTCACATATTCACAAAATCAGGAGAATAGCAAAACAGCTTCATAAAATAGCGAAAAAAACGGAGATTACCTTGTTTCAACAAGTATTATCACCGATTCTTCGTAATGTCCGTAATCTCCATTGAAATTAAAGTCGCAAAGTCAATTTAAGCCTTATTAATGAATGAATTATAATCAATTAATGAATGAATTAACAAAATCAACAAATTTTACACCGCGAATGACGAAATTGCTCAATTGCTCGCTTTTGATCGAATTCAAACCCTAAACTAACGAAATACTTGATTTTGATCCTTATAAATTTACAAAACAGTTCGATTTTGTTCAAATTTGATCATTATATCATCAATTAATGAACGAAGTTAAGAAAATCAATTTTTCATCAAATAATATGAAATTACCTGAAATTACCTCGAAATCTTCTAAGAAATCGATTAATTTGATGAATTCGCCTCTTTGATTGTCAGAATTTGATTAATTTGATGAAATCGTCTCACAAATTTGATGATATCGCCTCTTTGAAATCGACGCCCAAATTTTGTGATTTTGTATAACGTGAAAACTCAGTAGTTTTGGAAGGAAAGAATTTGGGCCTTTTGTTTAGATTAGAGAGAATAAGGTATTTGTGCTTTTTTTTTTAGATTAGAGAGAGAAAGTGTTTTGGACCAAATGAAAAGTTTCTTGTTGACCCCTAATTTTCATCCTTGTTTTTCAAATCCAACATTACAAAATCAAATTTCATCATCCATGTATAATGCAAATCAGTCCAAGGTAGTAATTTGATGAGACCTACCGCCTCGCCATAATGAGGTGTATCACCCGATCCGCCTCTCTCTCTCTCTCTCTCTCTCTCTATATATATATATATATATATATATATATATATATATATATATATATATATATATATATATATATATATATATATATATATATATATATATATCTTATTGTAATTCGATTAAATAAGATTCGTTTTAGTAATTAAAAGGTTATACTACTAAAACTTTGTCTATGAAATAAATAAATTAAGAATGATTGGTTAATTATAATTACTATATGTTGTAGATTATGTTAACATGGTCCATTTTATATATTTGTGATTATGAATTACTAGCCAATTGTTATATGTAATTGAATTAATATATATAATGATATTTAATTGTTAAATGTGCATTAATATAGTTGATAACATGTTACATGGTACATGTTAAACATTATATGACAAAATGACAATTGACAAAATAAAGTGGATTTCATATTACATGGGGGCACCGGTTTTTATGGGTATTTACGGTTAAATGGTTAATTGTTTTTTAAATGTTAAAAACACAATGATGACCATCTACGCATAGACTACACCCTATTTCATTTTAAGAAGAACAATTGCAAAAGTGGAAGGGCATGCATTGGCTCCTTGGCCTACCCCTCCTACCGGTTTTCTCCACCCCTAAACATGTAATACCCCGTAATTTGATAATTAATTATAAGAATAGTTTACGTAATTGGAATAATTAATTAATGGAATTTATAATAGTAAATGAAAATAAGGCGATAATTACTAGTAAAATAATAGATGAGTCGGGTAATATTGACCGAGGGGTTGACTTACATATGATAAAGGAGTTTGACTCGGGAATTATAATAATAATAATAATAATAATAATAATAATAATAATAATAATAATAATAATAATAATAATAATAATAATAATAATAATAATAATAATAATAATAATAATAATAATAATAATAATAATAATAATAATAATAATAATAATAATAATAATAATAATAATAATAATAATAATAATAATAATAATTGTATTTGTATAATAATAATAATAATAATAATAATAATAATAATAATAATAATAATAATAATAATAATAATAATAATAATAATAATAATAATAATAATAATAATAATAATAATAATAATAATAATAATAATAATAATAATAATAATAATAATAATAATAATAATAATAATAATAATAATAATAATAATAATATAAGTCATAGTTTCTTAATTCCGCTCTATAAGACCTATGTTATCACTATAAATAGATGACTATAAATAGATGACATGACCTAATAAGAAAGCTGATTTTTACATAAAGGCATAATAATTCAACACAAGAGTAAATAGAAGGAAGAATTAGCTAGGAGATCGTCACAAGGTAATTTTCTAATCGTGTCATAACATACTCACTTTAAGACTAATATAACTCGTTAAATAGACAACCGTTGACTGACCCGAGACCATGAACTTGACCATGGGACACGAGAGGTTGACCGGACCCACCGTTGACCACCCTTGACCGACGGGAAAGGGGTGTTCGAAGGCTATTTTCGAGGGTGGTTTGAAAGGTATGTATCATATGCTTAGACGGAATTAAAACCCTTATTTGGACTCGCCTTGACCTGGGTTAGTTAGGGTTGGTGCCTGGTGGTGGGTCGACTATCAGGAGGTTGTCATGGGTGGTAAACGTGGTGGATTTCGTGGTGGTTGGTCGGGTTTTCGGAATCGGGTGTTTACATGCAAAACCCGGACTTTATACCCTTAGTCGTGACTTGTTCGACTCAGACCTGGGTTGGAAGGGTTTGTGGTGGTTAGTCGGTTCTATTGGTGGTGTTAGGGTGGTCGGAGGTGGTTATTTGTGTGGATGGCTGTCGGGATTTCGCGAAAAACAGAGGAAAACAGGGGATGTCGTGACTTGCTTGTTGTCGAGTTGGTGTTGAAGTTGTGGGTGTCGTGAGTTGCTGCTAGGGCGTGTCAATAGGGGCCGTGTCATGGTGGTACTACTGGTGTTCAGTGTGGGGTGGTGGAGGAGGTGGTGGTGGCTCATGGTTGCTGCAAGGTGGCCGTGGTAATGGCAGGTTATATATGTTGTTGTTGGTGTTTGTTATTGTCGTTGAGTCGTGGATGGCATCTACGGTGAGGTACGGTGGTAAGTAGCGGGGGTCTGTAATGGTGGCTGACTAGGTGGCCCTTGAGGGTGGTGTTTGGCGGTGGGAGGTGGTTGTTGAAGGGGCTGTTTTGGGGGTTATGGTACACGGTATTGGAGAGTATGAGATGGATGTTGGTAGTTGGGTAGTAGCACGTGAGTCGTATATAATTATTATAACATTGTTAGGGTTGTCAGACGGGTTTGGAAGCGGGTTTATTTGGGCGTTGACACGAGTTTTGGGAAGTCGGGATTTAAATATAATAACTCCATATTAATCGTATATTTATTTTATAATTAGTTTAATTAATTAAGACGGGTTTAATTAATTAGTTTTAGATTGTGAGTCGGGTTTCTAATCTGGGTTGACTCGGGTTTTGTAATTTAATCGGGTTTTGGAATATCGTAATGTTATAATTAATAATAAATAATTAGTGCAAAATTTATATTGAATTATAAATAAAGTATATAATTAGTAATAATTATAATCATTATTTGTTAGGTGACAGATTCGTGAGACGGATTTACTGTAGAATATTTTAGTTAATTGCGTAAATTGGAGTATTGCTGGAAAGGTAGGATAATCTACTCAACTATATCTGTTTCCGTGTTTAATACGTGAATGTTATTGGAAGGATGATTGGTTTATGACTGCTTATTTAATTAATTTGATTGAGCGATTAATATTGTTCGTTGTTGGAGTTGTGCATATTTTATACGATTATATTGTAAAATGGTTTATGAGAATTGGACTGCCCCAGGCTTAGTCTCTGGTGGATAACGTGAGTGGTTGTTGGACTGCCCCAGGCTTAGTCTCTGGTGGATAACGTGTGTGATTAATTAGAAGGCCCCAGGCTTAGTCTCTGGTGGATAACGTGTGTGATTAATTGGAAGGCCCCAGGCTTAGTCTCTGGTGGATAACGTGTGTGAGTATTTGGACTGCCCCGGGCTTAGTCTCTGGTGGATATCATGGATAGTTGATGTCGAGATGTGACATGTGAACAGTTGAGATTGGAATATTGATAGTTGTGGAAGATTGGTTGTTTTCATGTATTTTATCCTACTCAACCATTGGTTGACGTGTTTGCTTCTGTGTCAAAATAAAATTGATGCCTGCTTTAATTGATGGCATCCTGTGGTGAACCATTTAATATTTCCGGTTAAATGGGGAGCAGATTTAAATAGCAGGTTTTGAGTTAGCTGGATATGGGGAGCTTGGGCGTGGGAGCTTTCGGGCCTGCAGGAGTCTAGATCACAAATGTAGTTATATCACTTATTTAATTTCCGCTGCGAGTTGTATTTATTTTTACATTAAGTTCTAGTTGATTAAAAATTGTAAGACATATGTAATCATTAAAGTTTTTATTTAAAGTATTTTGGTGAGTTAGACTTTGTTATCTACTACCTCGGGTAACCGAGATGGTAACGCTCTCATTTACTTGGGAATGTCTAGCTAAAGGTTCCCGAATAAATGGGGGTGTTACAAAACAAGAATAATAAATTTTCTTATTCTTATTATTAATTCCATCCCTTTGTTTTTAGACAATTTCTCTCACATTCTCCCTTCTCTCTAGAAAAGGTTTTAGACATACAATTGTTCAAAGATCTAATTTATTTAGATTACTAAAGTAGTAATAAGAAATAATATTAGATTATATTAAGGTATCTAATAACCATATCTAGTCAATATATTATTAGAATTAAGGGATAGTCTTGGTGAAATCGAGAGGAGAATCTCTACTTTGAGATTTTTGAAGGATCATCCATAAACTTATAGCTCAAGAACAAGTGTAGAAAGGAGTCCTCACTTGTGCCCTAATTCCGATTTCTACAATGTAAGGAACATTGTTCTTGCTCTTGTTTTTATATTATGTTATGCATGCACTAGATTGTTATCTAAATCAATGAGTAATTTAAATCTACAATTAAAATGAGTTTAATTAGAGGGTTAAGTAATCTTTGAATTGGTATCAAGAGCTTAGGTTGTTGCATGCATAATCAATTTATAGTTTTTCCGAGTTAAATGTAAAACTAGATATTTTGTGATTTATAAAATCACGAAATTTTTTGCATGTTGTATATTCTGGTCCTAAAATATATTTAGGTCATTTTGATGATTTATGGTATCTTTTGCTCATTTTAATGATTTTTAGTTATTTTATTACATTTTAATGAGTAAAATGGTATTTAAAATGCTAAAAATAGTTACTTAGTTTCTGACCTTGAAATTTTTATATGACCTCACATGCATATATTACTTATTTTATGTAAACTTTTGTATAAATTTGATTTATTTTGACTGATTTATGATTTTTAAATGATAAAATGGAATAAATGGGGGTAAAATGGTTAAAAATAGTTAAGCTTTGAAACATGCCATAATATTTTAATATGTTGTCACATGCATATTTTACTCACTATGTGTAAAATTTAATATGAACTCGATTCATTTTGCATGATTTATGAATTTTTAATGTAAAAATGACATAAATAGTGGTTATTTTAGCAAAAATAACTAAAATAAATTACATGGCATGAGAAAATTATTTTAGCTTGAATTTATATACCAAATATCAGATCTAAATTTGGAATATTGATTAGATTAAATTTCATATGCTTTTTATGTTTTATTTGATAAAACTGATAAATCGCAACTATATTTTTCTCGAAATAAATTCGAAAATTTTAACCTTGATTTTTGACATTATGAGTATTATGGAAAAATTCCAGAAATTTCAGAAATTTAAAATTCAAATTTTGAAATTATTGTAATTTAATTTGGATTTATTTTATAAAAGTTATGATTTTAAGGTCAATTATGAGCATAAATGTTAAATCAAGTTGAATTATTGTCAAAAATTGAGTGATAACTAATTTTTGAGTCCTAAAAGTTTAGGATAATTAACTTGGACTAAAATTAGATTTTAGTATTATATAGCGATTTTAATAAGTTAAAGATCGCGAATATCCATAAAACTTGATTATATTTACGATATAAGTTTAAATAGGGTAATTTGGCACTTAACTTAGCATGTAAGATACATATTATAATGCTGCATATTTCATTGATGAATGTCATTTTTTTTATATAATTTTGAATTATGTAATTTTATCTTAGTATGGCCTTAGTTTTAATCGATATTACCCGTAATGTAAGGGAATATCGGTTTGGTTGTAATTTATTGTGATCTCGCATCACCGTTTTGTAATTTAATAGATTTAATTTTTATTACATATGTATAATAGGATTTGTTATGCATTTTATTATTTAATTATTAATAATTCCGGAGTTTCCTAAAGACTATGCCATTCGGAAAGGAGTTCCGATCAGCACGGTGTTTATCCTTGGGTGACGTGTCACATGAAGACTCAAGGGATCAAAGGAGTTGGTTTTCGAATATGTAATAGAATATAAGATTTTTTATTTTAGGAAAGGCCATACTAGGAAATTTACTTTTATTATTTGCTTGCTTTATATGTTTGCATGCATTGCACATGCATATTTTATCGTCTTATCGACTATTGTCAATTATAATTATCAAGTGTTCATAGACATAGTTCACTTAAAGATGATAGATAATAAATCGACAAGACCTCTCACATATTTAAAAATTGAGATTAGCCCTACCAAATAGTAGGACTCATGAATCCCTTTGACGTTTGGAGTAGATTCGGTTTCCCGGGGTGCTTTCATTTTTCATTGGGTAAGTGGGGTAATAAAATGTTATTACACGCGTAATTCGGTTGGACTCAACGGGGTATTAAGACTAGTCTTATGTTCCGGGGCTAGAGATGAAATTTATGAAATTCATCAACCGAGAGTTCTATGGTAGAATCAATTAAAAAGTTAATTCACCAAATTTATACAAGTATCGATATATCGGTTTCCTGTGCCCATATTTGTGTAAATATGGATCTCAAAATCATTTATATAATTTAGGTGCGAGGTCATTATATAAATGTATAACTTTTAAACCTTGTTAAAAATATTTACAAGTAAAATGATAAATGTTAATTATTTCCTTCATTTCCTTTTTGTAGTCAATTTGATTAATTTGCAATGACAACTCCGATTTCATCCGCTTCCACTAGTGGAACCGCTCCACCACTCACCAATGCCTCTTGGCTCTGATCCTTTATGGATCGATGTAAACTTGAAAAGAATGGGACTAACTTTGCCGATTGGGACGCGCAACTCTGCTTGGCCGCGGAAGGTGACGACAAGCTTCGTTACCTTACCAAGCCGCTTCCGCTACACCTACTACTAGGTCATCCACCGAGGTTAGGGAGGCCTATGAGGCTTACCTAAAATAATCGGCCGCAATCAAGAACGTCTTGATCTTCTCTATGGAAGCCGATCTCCAAAGGAGTGCTATAAAGATAGGCACCGCCTATGAGATCTACACCAAGCTTGTGACCATGTTTTCATAAGATCCTAGGATCATCCAATATGAGGCGGCCTCCGCATTCTTTGAGCTCAACATCAAAGAGGTTCAAAAGGTTAGTCCCATGTGCTCAAGTTAATTGAGCATGTTGAGACCCTCAAATTGCAAGGGGTTGAAATTCCCAAGCAACTCGTTATTGACCAAGTGCTCCATTCCTTGAACCGCATCAAAGCATATGTTCAGTTTAGGGTAAACTACAATATGCAAAACATGAAAACCTCTCTCCATTAATTGCACAACTTGCTTGTGCAAGCCGAGAGAGACATGGATCTAAATGTGAGTACGGCTAAGGATGTGCTCAATATTAATAATAAGAGCAAAGGGAAATTCAAGAAGAGCGCTAGCAAGGGTTAGAACCCCACTCCCAACAAGGGCAAAGGGAAAGCTATTGGGAATAGCTCATCCAAGCCCAAAAAGGGTGCTTCTTCCGAGGATAACTGCCACTATTGTTGTGGTAGGGGCCATTGGAAGCGTAATTGCCCGAAATATCTAGGAGATGTCAAAGCTGGATGTGTGACTCCAGTAGGTAATAAATTCTCAAATCTATTGTGCTATTGATATAAATATCAACTTTGGTATTTAGATACAAGTTGTGACTCTCACCCTATTTAATGTAATTTAGGTCATGTGAGCAAAGACAAAGGGAAGGACAAGCAAGCTTGAGGAAGATCTTCAACAAGGGATGATATGGTAGCCACCCATAGTAGAAGAACTTTGGAAGCTTGACTTTTATTTTGTATTGTCTTCTTAATATTATTGTATTTTGACTTGTTGTTTTAGAACTCCTTTTGATTTTCGTGTTGGACATGGAAGTTTGTTTTATTTCCAATTTGCAAACAATGGTTGTATGAATTTTAATGACTTGGCTTTCAACCCAAGTTATTCGGTTTATGGAATTTCTTTGTTCTAAAAAACTTATCATTATACACTTTTTCCATCATAAACATAAATTATTTGGACTTAAATTGATCAAAAAATAATTACAACGATTGGATCATTGTAATAAGTTCATAAGCCATGAATTTGATTCCCTCTTATACTTTTATGACTAAATATCACATCTTATTTGATATAAGAAAGAACGATTGTAAAGTCAAATAGAGTTATTTGAATTCAAGGTAGGGAATTTTATAAACCAATTGAAAACACCACTTATAACTAAGACTTGTAATCACTTATAAGACTCCATACTAGCTATGGGAGGGCTTAAGACTCTAAAATTGTATAAGACATGGATATGAGTCCGATCCTTTATCTTATAAGGACTTGTCTATCTTACCACTAGATTATAATGTAATGTCTTTACAAGAGGGTCATCAATTAAGGTTATAATGTGCGATATTTTCTTCCTTCACAAGTATAAGTATGAAATTGTTGTTGCTTATAAAGCTATCTTTTGAGAAAAATAGATGAATTTTTCAAAAGATAGAGTGGGAGAAAATTAGCAACAAACATACAACTAGTGAGAACTAGTGAGGAGACCAAAATAAAGGTTCTTAGGTTAAATTCAAGAATAGTGAGGACTGAGGAGACCAAAAGAAAGCTTTCTTAGGTGAATCTTCAGACTAGAGAGGAGACCTTCCTGAGGGTACATTTGATCATACTCCTTGTCTAATCCAGAGTGCCAGGCAGCAAAGGACTCACAGGAAACCTTTCAAGTATTACACAATGTGGGGCAAGTCACCACTTTTCATTCCAAATCTTGTGAATTGGTGGTAAGGTTCTACTGATGGGACCAAAATGTTCAAATTGGTTTCCAAATTAAAACATCTGAAGTTTCAATTAAGGAAATTCAACAAGGATCATTTTGATGATATTGAGAATTGCTCTATTAGAGCTCTAAAGAATCTTGAGTATATCCAAACCAAGATTGCTGATGATCCTAGAGATGTTTACTGGCTAGTTAAGGAAAAGCAAGCACATGAGGAGGTTAAAGAGTTGCAACAAGCATGTGCTCTTTTTCTTAGTCAAAAAGCTAAGATTGCATGGACTAAGGATGGAGATTGTAACACCAAGTACTTCCATGGCATCATTAAAACCAGGTTTATGAGGAATCGGATTATTACTATTAAGGATATGCATTGTAGGTCTCATTCTGATCCCAAGGGAGTGCAGGAGTCCTTCTTAGACTATTACAAGTATCTTCTGGGTACTGAGGTGAGTACTGATCCTGTAAACCATCAGATTATCAAAAGAGGGAGTGTCTGTAGTGAGTACCATTGGGAGCAGCTTCTATCCCCTGTCACTCCTCAGGAGATTAAGTCTGCAATTTTTTCTATACCTGGTCATAAGGCTCCAGGCCCTGATGGGTATACTAGCTCCTTCTTCAAAGATTCTTGGTCAATTATAGGGGATGAGGTTATTGCAGCTATAATGGATGTCTTTGCCTCTGGGAAACTCCTCAAACAACTTAATGCTACTACCTTAATCTTGATTCCTAAATGCAAAATGCCTAATTCTGTCACTCAATTCAGGCCTATAGCCTGTTGCAATGTATTATACAAATGCATTTCCAAGCTTATGTGCAATAGGTTAGCTATGGTACTTCCTGAGTTGATTAGTCTGAATCAGGGAGGCTTTATCAAAGGCAGGAGCATTATAGAAAACATCATGATTTGTCAGGATTTGGTCAAACTTTATAATAGACAAGCCTTCTCTTCAAGATGTATGTTTAAAATGGATCTTATGAAGGCATATGATTCAGTCAGCTGGAGGTTTCTGGAAGATATCCTTACTGCCTTCAATTTTCCTGAACAGTTCAAAAATCTAGTGACGGAGTGTGTTACAAGTGCTGCTTTCAGTCTAGCTATTAATGGAGAAACGTTTGGTTTTTTTCATGGCAAAAGGGGATTAAGATAGGGAGATCCCATCTCCCCTCTATTATTTACCTTATGCATGGAATACTTAAGCAGAATTTTGACTTGTGCTACTGAAAAGATTCAGTTTAATTATCACCCTCTTTGCAAACAAATGAAGCTTACTCATCTGATGTTTGCAGATGATTTTTTGATGTTTTGTAAAGGTAATGCTCACTCCATGGTGCTGTTGCTAAGGGCCTTTTCTGCTTTCTCTAATGCCTCTGGATTGAAGATGAATCCTCAGAAATCTTGTGCATATTTTAATGGGGTGCAGAGTGGCCTGAAGCAGGAAATTTTATCTATATCAGGGTTCTTAGAGGGTACCTTGCCTTTTAAGTACCTTGGTGTTCCTATTTCAGCTGGAAGATTGAAAATCAAAGATTGTGCAAGTCTGATTGATAAAATTGTGAATAGAGTAAGGAGCCTTGGTGCTAAGAAATTATCCTTTGCTGGTAGACTTACTCTGGTAAGCTCTGTATTATCAACAATGCATACGTATTGGGCTTCTATGTTTGTGCTGCCTCAAGGAGTTATTAAAAGAGTGGATGCTATATGTAGAAATTTTCTATGGGAAGGTGGTGTTGAATATAATAAGGCACCATTTCTTGCTTGGCAGAAGGTCTGTTCTCCCAAGAAGGAGGGAGGATTGGGACTGAAATGAAGTGTAACTTGGAATATTGGTACTGTTGGCAAGCTTGCATGGTGGGTTGCAACCAGACCTGATAAGCTGTGGGTTCAGTGGGTCCACCATGTGTATATGAAAGCTAGTCCTTGGTTTGATTACACTCCTTCTACTGATGTCAGCTGGCACTGGAAGAAGGTATGTCAGGTGAGGGACATAGTTAAGCAAGGTTTTCTGAATGATGGGAATGTTGAAAGCTATATTGTTAAGGGTTGCTACAATTGGTTAAGGGAAAGGAATGATGAAGTCACTTGGTATAAGTTTGTCTGGTGTACTCTAGCTGCCCCTAAACATGCTTTCATTGCTTGGTTAGTTTCACAACAGGCATTAAGGATGAAGGACAGACTGTATGTTTACAAGGTTGTAGATGACAATCTTTGCTGCTTGTGTGCTATGGCTATTGAGAGCCATACTCATGTGTTCCAGGATTGTCCATATACTTTGCAGGTGATGAATTTGGTTACTACTTCGTTAGGAGCTTCTTTTAACTCTGGAAATGTGCTTCAACAGATTAAGAGGAGGAGATGGAGTAGCCTGAGAAAGAAAGTCACCAATGCTGCTATAGTTGCAGTATGGTACTATGTGTGGATGCAAAGGAATGAAGCTTGGGTTCATCATCGATTGGTTTGTCCGTCCATGGTGGCTAGGCAGATTGCTACTTCTCTCCGTAATAGATTTCATACATGTTGTAACAAGCCTATTCTTTCTAGGGATAGACTTTGGTTAAGTAAGGTGCGCTTGATGTAAACATTAGCACAAATATGATAGAAATTTGTATGTATTGCTGATTATCAATGAAAAGCTGACATTTTAGCAAAAAAAAAAAGACTAGAGAGGAGACCAAAAGAAAATGTTCTTCAATAAGATTATGAAGTGGTTGTATCAAGTAATCTCAATTCAATTTTACATAAGAGCCTAACGAACCAAATTATAATCTGTGCATAAGAGTTGCATAGATAGACATTAAGTTGTCTGCAAAGCAAAGTTAACATGTAACTATGCTGAGATCCATGTCATCATTGCTACACCTCATAGTGTGTATAATCAAGTTAGATGTTAAAACCAATTTTGAAATAGGTATTTAGAAAAGGGTGTGTGTACGACATAAGCACAAGGTTTTAATTAACACTTAAAAATTGCAATGATCATTTAAATTATGAGATAAGAAAATGGTTTCACTCGAGTTGTCGAGAAGCCATGAGTGTACATGGATCTAAGTGGGAGTCAAAATTGTCACGTTTAGACATGAAGTTCAGTGAGAGAAATTGTCTTTCATGTTAATGTCATATTACTCATTGAGGATGACATGCTGACACTACCATCTATGAAGGAGTGTTTTGGTTTTCAATTCTCGATGAAAAATGGCATGATGCATTCTAAATTCGAAATCTATTATGACATAGGTAAATTTAGATTGACACTTAGATAAGTATCTTATATTTATAAGATTCTTTATCTGTTAAATATCAACATAGGTTGAGGAGGTTATTCATATTGATGAAAATGGAACTACTATGATAGAGTCATATTCATTCACTCAACCCAATGAGTTGTTGATCACATTAAATCGATTGTTAATGTTTCTGCCATTAGAACGATCATGTATGCCAATATTGTTAGGTTCATATACCTATTATTAGACTCCTCTAATAGTGAACTAATTAACTTGTTAATTATTTGTTCTTTAGATCTAGTGCATGCATAACAAAATAAAAGTTTTATAAGAAAAACAATGTTCCTTACATTGTTGGTTGGTTCCAAATTTTGGGCACAAGTAAGGTCACCTTCCTTCACTTGTTCTTGAGCTTATAATGATGGATGATATTCCAAGACTCCAAGTATAGAAGACACTCCAATAAATTGCACCCAAGATGAATCCCAAAAATTCCTACTAATATTAACTAGATATATAGTAGAAATATTACCTTAATAATAGTAATGATCTTATATTACTATCTTAAGTAATAGGATGATGAATATTAGTATTGTTGAGAGCTTGTATGAATTTTGCATGTGAGAAAGCTAGAGAGATGTAAGCATTCACTAGCAAGACTACAAGTAACAAAATGAGCAACCAATATTTCTCCTTTTGTAATGCCAAAACCAGTTGCCATAAGGCAAAGGAGGAATCTTTTGCCTTTTGTTTTTAGTCTATTGTTTGTGTAGGTAGAGTGTAGGTTTTAAGCTTTGTAAGATATGTCATGGATAAGTCACTATCACACATTGTTATAACAAAATGAACAAGACAAAACAAGAGCATCTTTTGCTCTCATTTGGCCGAAATAATGGACCCTTTATGGTCCATTTTTGCCTTTTGTCATTTGTCCCACAAATGCTTATAAGTCATATGTTCAACTATCTTACACTTTTAATTATTAATGTAATCATTTAACACTTAAATATTACAATTAATAATATAATATACACTCCACTTTTTGAGTAGTATACTACCATTATATCATCATATAATGGGTCCCATAATTGCTAGTTAGTTAAAATTACAACTTCTTGTAACTTTAAATAACTAATTACCTCTACCTCAAAACTTATATTAATACCTCAACTAATTTAGTAATTTAACGCTTAATTACTAAATTTAATCTTTATTTAATCACATTAAAATAAGACGCAAAATTTCACTCCCATAATTAAGGAATTAATTAATCAGACGCATACAATTAATTAAATATCTACTTGGGCCTCATCCTATAGGTGTGACCTAAAGGGATCAATCGACCACCACCGTCACACACGACAAAAGAATGTCAAACTCTAGTTAGCCAATCATTACCGATTAATGACGGTCAGTCGACTGTATAAAGAATCATCCCTCACGTATTCTTAGTATGAGATTTAATTATGATATTTAAATCATGTGTCGCACTATTGTTGAGGACACATTTCCCAACAATCTCCCACTTGTCCTCGACAAGTGTGCATCACCAATTCTCTTGTCCTATTACAATCTCCCACTCAATGCAAGGTGTCTTGCAGGTCGTACTTACATTTGATCATATCTTGAGTGGTTTTCTCGATCTGGAGATTAACTGTCTGACCGGAATTATCTATCATAGATACCTTCCTAGCGTGGCCACGCATTTCCAGTTAACTACTCCTCGACTGGCCTTGAGATTTAAAACAACCCTGACAAGGGGTGGACAATTCTCATCGCCCTATTCCCTTCGTTCAGCCACAGTCCATCATAACCCAAAATATACCCAGTTTGACCTCATTTACGAAATCGTAGAGTATAAATCAAAGCTAATCAGAAGTTGTGCCAACTTAGGCGAATAGTCTCTAGTCAAAAGAATTGACTCATAAGAATACTATAGTAGCTCTTGCCACGACCAGGCTTTATGAATTACCAGAACTCTATAAGCGGTCACTGCCCGACAGATTATCCCATACAGTCTGCCTATGTGATCGACTAGTCATCTCATATGACTCTATGGCACTTGAACTTGCCATCAATCGCATCACACTCTAGTCACTTCGAGACGTCACCTCATATAAGTAACTAGGGGCGAATACCCTGTTAATCCAGTTCACTTTAATGGGGTTCAATTTGTCTCCACAACCCATTTGGATAGAACAAGGTTATAAATAAACGAGTTTGTGTAAATAAACTCAAACGACAAATGCGATTATCATATATGAACCAAAAACTCAGATTTTTATTTCATATCTTATAATCTAATACAAATTTGGCATACGCCTTAGACCCATGGATACTACATGACGGTCATGTTTTGATTGCGATAAAGGTTTGGTTAAAGGATCTGCTATGTTGTCATCCGTTCCAACCTTACAAATCGCTACTTCCTTTCTTTCAACAAAATCCCTAATTACATGGAATTTTCTAAGTACGTGTCTAGATTTATTGCTAGACTTGGGTTCTTTATCTTGAAAGATCGCCCCACTATTGTCACAGAAGAGCGTGATGGGATCTTTGGCGGTGGGAACTACCTTTAGCCCTTCCATGAATTGCCTAATCCACACGGCTTCCTTAGCAGCCTCTGATGCTGCAACGTACTCAACCTCCGTAGTGGAATCCGCAATCACAGCTTCTTTGAAGCTTCTCCAGCTTATGGCACCACCATTGAGCATATATATAAATCCAGCCTGGGATTTCATATCATCTCTATCTGTTTGAAAACTCGAGTCTGTGTAACCCTTAACACATAACTCTGAGTCACCTCCAAACACTAAGATAGAATCCTTAGTCCTTCGCAAGTACTTAAGGATATTCTTCACAGCTATCCAAAGACTCTCACCGGATTCTCTTGATATCTACTAGTCATGCTTAAAGCATACGAGACATCTGGACGAGTGCATATCATGGCATACATGATTGATCCAACAGCGGAAGCATAAGGAATCAACTTCATGCGTTCAACATCTTCGGGTTTGGAGGGAGATTGCGACTTGCTCAAAATGATTCCACTACCCATAGGAATCAAGCCTCTCTTGGACTTTTCCATGCTGAAACGTCGAAGAATCTTTTCAATATAAGATTCTTGACTTAATGCCAATATCCTTTTGGTTCTATCTCTATAGATCCGGATACCTAGTATGCGTTGTGCTTCTCCTAAATCCTTCATTTGGAAATAATTTCCCAAATACTCCTTGACAGAGGATAACATTGGAATATCATTTCCAATAAGTAGTATGTCATCCACATATAATATTAGGAACACAACATTGCTCCCACTGAACTTCATGTATAAACATGGTTCCTCAATACTTCGAGTGAAACCATTCTCTCTTATAACATGATTGAATCGATGATTCCAGCTTCTAGATGCTTGCTTAAGACCATAAATGGATCTCTTAAGCTTGCATATTTTGTTAGGATTTTTCAGATCTACAAAACCTTCAGGTTGTAACATGTACACCTCCTCTTCTAAATGCCCATTTAGAAAAGCGGTCTTTACATCCATTTGCCATATTTCATAGTCATGAAATGCAACAATCGCTAACATTATCCGAATAGATCTTAGCATGGCTACTGGAGCAAAGGTTTCATCATAGTGAAGACCCTGAACTTGGGTAAAACCCTTTGCAACAAGCCTAGCCTTGTAGACATCATCATATCCTTCTATGCCATTCTTTATTTTGAATATTCATTTGCATTGAAGAGGTCTCACTCCTTCAGGCAAATCCACCAAGTTCCAGACTTGATTTTCATGCATAGAACTTATTTCGGATTCCATGGCTTGAAGCCATAAAGCTGAATTAGGACTAGAGATTGCAGCTTTGTAGGTAGCAGGTTCGTCGCTTTCTAGAAGCAACACATCAAGACTCTCATCCTCTTTGATAAGTCCCACGTATCTTTCAGGATGGCGAATTTCTCGACCCGACCTTCTTAATTGAGGAATGACTTCCGAATTAGATGACGAAGGAACGTCTTCATGTGCCTCTCCATTTGTCTCTACTTCGGTTTGTGTCTCTTGAACTTCATTAAGTTCAAAATTTCTCCCACTCTGTCTCTTAGAAATAAAATCACTTTTTAAGAAGACAGCCTCAGTAGACACAAACACTTTGTTTTCTTGAGGTTTGTAGAAGTAGTAACCTCGGGTGGTGGTAGGGTAACCCACAAAGATGCATTTTTCGGATCGGGGGGCTAGCTTGTTGTCTGTCTTTACCTTGACGTAAGCATCAGATCCCCAAATCCTCATGTAGGATATATTAGGAACCCTTCCTTTCCATATCTCATATGGTGTCTTTTCGGTTGCTTTTGATGGACTAATGTTTAATGATTTAATTGCAGTTTGGATTGCAAATCCCCAAAACGAGTTAGGTAACTCGGTTTGACTCATCATAGATCGAACCATATCTAGTAGGGTTCGATTTCTCCTTTCGGCCACACCATTTAGTTGTGGTGTGCCAGGTGGAGTGAGTTGTGACACGATGCCACAATCTTTTAAGTGTGAATCAAATTCATTACTGAGATATTCTCCACCACGATCAGATCGTAGTGTCTTTATCCTTTTGTTCAATTGGTTCTCAACTTCATTCTGAAATTGTTTAAATTTCTCAAAAGCTTCACTCTTATATTTCATTAAGTAGATATACCCATATCTACTCAAATCGTCGGTGAAGGTAATGAAGTAATCATAATTACCCCTAGCGGTGATACTCATTGGTCCACAAACATCGGTATGTATAAGGCCCAAAAGTTCACTAGCTCGTGTCCCTTTACCACTAAAAGGATTACGAGTCATTTTACCTAGGAGGCATGATTTGCATATACCATATGATTGGAAATCAAATGGTTTGATTACGTTAGTAGAAACTAACCTCTTAATGCGATTCTCATTGATATGACCCAATCGACAATGCCAAATGTACAACTCATTTGGATCACTTGATTTGAGTTTCTTGGTTTGAATATTATAGATGTCATTCCTTGGATTTGATGTTTCTAGAACATAAATACCATTAATAGATGAACCTCGGCCTATGACCAAGTCATTTCTAGAAATAGTGCAACAATTGTTCTTGATAGCAAAATTAAAGCCATCTATGTCTAACATAGCAACTGAAATAATGTTCTTAGAAAGAGTAGGTACATAAAAACAATTATGCAAATACAATTCAAATCCATTCGCTAGAACGAGTACATAAGTACCCTTGGATGCGGCCGCTACCCTAGCTCCATTTCCAAGTCGGAGATCAACATCGCCTTTGTTCAGCTTTTCCACGTTTCTTAACCCCTGTAAATGATTACAAAGGTGAGAACCACAACCAGTATCTAGTATCCATGTTGTCGTGGAAGTGAAATTTACATCAATAACATAAATTTCAGAAGGAATTTTACCAAGTGGAATGACAAGTCCATCCCTTATATTTCCCAAATATATGGGGCAATTTCTCATCCAATGTCCCATGCCATGACAATAATGGCATTTATCATCAACTTTGGCTCCTTTACCATTGTTGATTTTTCTCCCTTTTCTTCCCTTCCTTTTGAACCGTTTCCCATTGGTAGCAAGAACTTGCTTGCTTGAACTCCCACTTACTTCGGCATCCTTCTCTTTCAAAGATAGGGACCTCATAGACTTAGTGACATGGCCTACCTGAGACGTATTCACATAAGGCCTAGTAATAGTAGGAGGTACGGAGGAAGTGATGAAATTGAGATTTCCATCGGAACCGATCCCAAAATGAAGCTCTCTAGTAGTATCGAATTGGTGGTTGGAGCAAATTTCGTCGAATAAGTTGTGACATGACTCAACGGTAATTGGTGTTGTTGCTTGTGATGGATCCATTGTTATATAAATCAACTACAAATTTGGAGGTAAAGGAAATATTAATCATTTGTCATTTTAATTTAAACTTGTAAACATTTTTAAAAACAAGTTTTAACATTTATATAGTGACCTCCACCCAACTACATAAATGATTCCGAGATCCAAATTCATATCAACTTGGGCACGGTGAGCCGATTAAACCCTTATTAATATAACTCGGTGGATTAACCTTTTAATCGATTCTACTTTTAGAATTCTCGGTCGATAAAAATTACTCTAATTCTCATCTTTAGCCCGAAACACATGCGACTACGGTCAACAATACTTCCGTTGAGCTCAATCCAAATTTCGATGTAATAACTTTTTACTACCCCACTTCGCCAACGTAACAAGGTTTGTATTACGGTGAAGCCGGATTAACTCCCTCATGAATTTGGTACTTCATGGGTTTCTACTATTTGGTAAGGCTTTATCTCAATTAGTATATGTGAGAGGTCTTGTCAATTTATTATCTATCACGTTTTAAGTGAACTAAAGCGGTGAACTACGATAATTATAATTGACACGGTCGATGACTCGATATGATATGCATGTGTTGTTATGGCGATTTGGCAATGCATGTAACATATTAAAAGAAATGCAAAGCAATAAATAAAATTCCTAGTATGGCCTTCCTAAAATAGAAAATCAAATAATCTATTACATATTCGGAAACCAACTCCATTGGTCCCTTGAATCTTCAATCGGCACGCCTCCCAAGACACCGTCTTCGTCGGATCACCTTTCCGAATGGCACCGTCTTTGAAGATGCTCCATAATTACAAATAATAATAAAAATACAAAGCTATTCCTATTATACATTTGTAAAATGGAAAAACTAATGAAATAAAATAAAAGTGATTCGAGATCACATTAAATTACAACCGAATCAATATTCCCGTTCATTACGGGTAATATTGATTAAACTAAGGCCATACTAAGATAAAATTACATAATTCAAAATTATATAAATAAAAGACATTCAACAATTGAAATATGCAGCATTATAATATGTACTTATCATGCAAAATCAAGTGCCAAATCGCCCTATTTAACTTATGTCGTACATATAACCCGGTTTCAGGGAAATGTGTGATAATAACCTTTTAAAATCACTAATTAACACTTAAATCACATCTAAGCTCAAGTTAATTATCCTAACACATTTTAGGACTCAAAAATCAGTCATCACTTAATTTTTGACAATAATTCAACTTGATTTAATTTTATGCTCATTTTTTACCTTAAAAAATCAATATTTATGAAATAAATCCAAATTAAATCATAAAAATTACAAAATTTAAATTTTAAATTTTTGAACATTCTGGAATAAATCCATGACTCTCATAATGTCAAAAATCATGGTTAAAATTTTCGAATTAATTTTGAGAAAATATAGTTGCATTTTTATCGTTTTTATCTCATAAAATGTATAAAGTATACGAAAATTATACCAATAATTTTTATAACTTTAGATCTGATTATTGGGATATTAATGCAACTTAAAATAATTTTCTCAAGCCATGCAATACATTTTAGCTAATTTTTGCTAAAATAGTCACTATTTATGCCATTTTTACTCAAAAATACATAAATCATGCTAAAGAAGATCTCTTAATCTAGAAATTTACATAAACTCTGTAAATCTTTCATGTGACATCATATTAAAAGATCATGGCTTAATTCGAAATTTAACTATTTTTAACCATTTTACCTCTTTTAATGCATCTTTATCTCATAAAAATCATAAATCATGCAATATTAATCAAATTAACTCGTCCTTTTACACACAATTTGTAAAATATGCATGTGAGGTCATATAAATTTTCCAAGGTCAGAACCGAAATTTAACTATTTTTAGCATTTTAAATCCCATTTTAGTCATAAAAATGTAATAAAATGACCAAAAATCCTTAAAATGAGCAATAAATTTCCATGAATCATAAAAATGACCTAAAAACATTTTAGGACCAGAATATATAACATGCATGGTGATTTCGTGGCTTATGCTTACAAATCACAAATTTTTAGTTTTATATGTTAACCTTTTAACTCGGAAAAACAATAACCGATTATGCATGCAACATCCTTATGCTCTGATACCACTTGTTAGGTTCATATACCTATTATTAGACTCCTCTAATAGTGAACTAATTAACTTGTTAATTATTTGTTCTTTAGATCTAGTGCATGCATAACAAAATAAAAGATTTATAAGAAAAACAATGTTCCTTACATTGTTGGTTGGTTCGAAATTTTGGGCACAAGTAAGGTCACCTTCCTTCACTTGTTCTTGAGCTTATAATGATGGATGATATTCCAAGACTCCAAGTATAGAAGCCACTCCAATAAATTGCACCCAAGATGAATCCCAAAAATTCCTACTAATATTAACTAGATATATAGTAGAAATATTACCTTAATAATACTAATGATCTTGTATTACTATCTTAAGTAATAGGATGATGAATATTAGTATTGTTGAGAGCTTGTATGAATTTTGCATGTGAGAAAGCTAGAGAGATGTAAGCATTCACTAGCAAGACTACAAGTAACAAAATGAGCAACCAAAATTTCTCCTTTTGTAATGCCAAAACCGGTTGGCATAAGGCAAAGGAGGAATCTTTTGCCTTTTGTTTTTAGTCTATTGTTTGTGTAGGTAGAGTGTAGGTTTTAAGCTTTGTAAGATATGTCATGGATAAGTCACTATCACACATTGTTATAACAAAATGAACAAGACAAAACAAGAGCATCTTTTGCTCTCATTTGGCCGAAATAATGGACCCTTTATGGTCCATTTTTGCCTTTTGTCATTTGTCCCACAAATGCTTATAAGTCATATGTTCAACTATCTTACACTTTTAATTATTAATGTAATCATTTAACACTTAAATATTACAATTAATAATATAATATACACTCCACTTTTTGAGTAGTATACTACCATTATATCATCATATAATGGGTCCCATAATTGCTAGTTAGTTAAAATTACAACTTCTTGTAACTTTAAATAACTAATTACCTCTACCTCAAAACTTATATTAATACCTCAACTAATTTAGTAATTTAACGCTTAATTACTAAATTTAATCTTTATTTAATCACATTAAAATAAGACGCAAAATTTCACTCCCATAATTAAGGAATTAATTAATCTGTATCGCATACAATTAATTAAATATCTATTTGGGCCTCATCCTATAGGTGTGACCTAAAGGGATCAACTGACCACCACCGTCACACGACAGTAATGTCAAACTCTAGTTAGCCAATCATTACCGATTAATGACGGTCAGTCGACTGTATAAAGAATCATCCCTCACGTATTCTTAGTATGAGATTTAATTATGATATTTAAATCATGTGATCGCACTATTGTTGAGGACACATTTCCCAACAAATATATGCACATGCCCTGATGAATCATATGCTTGGAGCATAATAAGTCAATGACAAGATATTTCATTTGAAGGTCATTTGAAAGCCTTCAAGAACATCCATTAAAATTCCTGAGAAGAACTAAGGATCCGTTCTTGTGTTTGGATGACATACTAAGTTGTGTGTTGAAGGGTTACACAAGCTCTAGTTTTCAAACCTATAAGGGTTTATCGAAATCCCAGGCTGATTTTATTCACTTACGAGTAAGTGACTAGAAAAATGTTTTGTATCAACCACTGCAAATTCTACAAATGGAGTCTGAGTACATTATGATAAGGTGGTTCATAAAGGGACTATGGGTAGATTCTTCCACCAAGTATTTTATCACAAGTTATATGATGACACTGAGAGCATCTTTCAAGTTAAAGAGCTCAAGTCTAAGAAGGAGTCTAGACATGTACTTAGAGAAGTTCATGACATTAGAAATGACATTGAATGGAAGGAAAAAACAATTCATAAAGTTAGACTGGATGGATACATGGTACCAATGTTGTTAGGATCGGGATCCTACTTTGGATCGATGAGCTTAGTGGGATCGAATCGGTAAAATCGGATCGTAGAATCGTAAGATCCTACAAATTAACTAAAATACATAATTATGTTATCAAAATATGTGAAAATCTCATGTTTAAATCTCAAAACACCATTATCTTAGCATGTGCCCATAAATTATTCTCGTTTATAGTAAATTTCTATCTTAAGATTTATATACAAAATTCTGGTAACTGGAAAATAGATATGTTAATAATGTAGGATCGGGTCGTATAATCATAGGATCGTAGGATCAGGTTAAGATTCTACTTTAATCAAATTTGAGACAAGTTGAATCGTAAGATCCTACAAAATTAAGATCCTACCTAGGATCGGGATCGGTCACCACTTTTTGGATCGTCGAATCGTAAGATCCGGACACGATCCGGATCGGGAGTTTAACAACAATGCATGGTACGTCCACTAACCAAGCTTTTATTGCACTTTGACAAGTGTAAAATTTGCAATTTAGATGATAAGATATAAAGTAGTAAAATGGTATTGACTATTCATGTGTGATAATCGCATTTATCGTTTGAGTTTCTTAAACTCATCTATTACTTTGTTATATCCAAATAGGTTGTTGAGACAACATTGAATCTTATTAAAGTGAACTGGATTAACATATTAATTGCCCCTAAATACTCATATGAGGTGACGTCTCTAAGTGACTAGAATGTGAGTCGATTGATGGCAAGTTCAAATGCCATAAGATCATAAGAGATGACTAGTCGATCACATAGGCAGACTGTTAGGGACACTCTGTCGGCCAGTGACCGCTTATACAGTTCTGGCAATTTATATAGCCTGGTCGTGGCTAGAGTTACCATAGTATTTTCTTGAGTCAATTCTTTGACTAGAGATTGCTCGCCCAAGTCGGCACAGTTTCTGATTGGCCTTGATTTATGCTCTTCGACTGTCTTAAATGAAGTCAAATGGGTATCTTTTGGACCATGATAAACTGTGGCTGTACGAAGGGAACATTGCGATAGGAATTGTCCACCCCCTTGTCAGGGTTATTTAAAAATCTCAAGGCCACTCGAGGAGTAGTGAACTGAAAATGCGTGGCCATGCTCGGAAGGTATCTACGGTAGATAATTCCGGTCAGACAGTTAATCTCCAGATCGAGGAAACCACTCTTGATATGATCGCATGCAAGTACAACCTGCAAGACACCTTGCATTGAGTGGGAGATTGTAATAGGACAAGAGAATTAGTGACGAACACTTGTCTTGGACAAGTGGGAGATTGTTGGAGTATGTGTCCTCAACAATAGTGCGATCACATTATTGAAACTCATGATAAGAATACGTGAAGATATGATTCATTTATATATGCCAACTGATCAACATTAATCGGTAATGATTGGTTGACTAGAGTTTGACATTACTGTCGTTTGACGGTGGTGATCAGTTTATCCCTTAAGGTCACATATAAAGGACGATTCCCTTAATAGATAAATTAATTAATTTTATATTGATACAGATTAATTAATTCCTTAAAATTAAACACTTTATATGTGAGTAAGACTATATATATATATATATATATATATATATATATATATATATATATATATCATAATTCGATTAAATAAGATTCGTTTTAGTAATTAAAATATTATATTACTAAAACTTTGTATATGAAACAAATAAATTAAGAATGATTGCTTATTATAAAAAAAAAATATGTTGTAGATTATGTTAACATGACCCATTTTATATACTTGTGATTAGGAATTACTAGCCAATTGTTATATGTAATTGAATTAATATATATAATGATATTTAATTTTTAAATATGCATTAATATGATTGATAACATGTTACATGTTACATGTTACATGTTACATGTTACATGTTAAACATTATATGACAAAATGACAATTGACAAAAATAAAGTGGATTCCATATTACATGGGGGCACCGTTTTTATGGGTATTTAGGGTGAAATGGTTAATTGTTTTTTAATTGTTAAAAACACAATGATGATCATCTAAGCATAGACTACACCCTAATTCATTTTGAGAAGAACAATTGCAAAAATGGAAGGGCGTGCATTGGCTCCTTGGCCTACCCTTGCCACCGGTTTTCTCCACCCCTAAATAAGAATAAGAATTGTTCTTATTCTTATTATTCATTCCAACCCTTTGTTTTTAGACAATTTCTCTCACATTCTCCCTTCTCTCTAGAAAAGGTTTTAGACATACAATTGTTCCAAAATCTAATTTATTTAGATTAATAAAGTAGTAATAAGAAATAATATTAGATTATATTAAGGTATCTAGTAACCATATCTAGTCAATATATTATTATAATTAAGGGATAGTCTTGGTGCAATCGAGGGGAAAATCTCTACTTTGAGATTTTTGGTGTAACACCCGCCATTTTTGTATTCTATTTTCGTAACCGTATTTTATTTTCGATTACGATTTGATTTGTATGACTCGGAATTTATCTGCGAGCCATTTCTTTTCTTCCTTTGAATTCTTAAGTTTTCTTATGTCTCGAATATTCCTTTGTTTTCGAGAGTTATTATGTTTCTAATCATTATATCTTCGTTTTATTTATTCATTTAATTCGTATTCTAATTCTACTTCGAGTTAATTCGTTGGACTTCGGTAATTATTCCTTTTGAACCCTCTTTTTATTCTTACTCATTTCTAATCTCATATATTTTAATTCTTATTTATGAAATTTAAATTTTTATCTTTTAATTTACGGTTTTGATTTATTTATTTTATTTTATCCGTTCTTAGTTGATTTGCGGTCAATATCTCAAATGGACCGAGTTCTATTCAAATGATCATTTTAAGATCAAAAGCCAAGCCTATTACCCAGATATTTTAAAAGGTGTTTAACATCTTTTTATTTTATTTGCTCACATATATCTTATTATTCACATATCTATCCCTCTTGCAAAAAACTTTGTGGAACGTAACCCTGCTGCTTCTAAGAATAAAATTTACATACGTGCTTACCTTCTTGCTTCTTTATTTCCGTTTTACAAATTATTCTACGTAAGTGCTTGCGTTCTTGCTTCTTTATTTGGATCGACATTCTCTCATCCATTCATCCTATTCTAAGGGTAAATTGATTACTCTTATCTTTCTTATCCTAGTTTTTATCTAGATTAATGATTCATATGTTTTACACGTATATAATTTATGTTTATTAAAGGTTTGTAGAGGAGATATTGAAGGCTAGCATATGTGGATTCGGGTTCGTAACAAGGTAACTTCGACGTTACTCGGTTTTACATCGGTTTAATTGTTGTAGTTGTATGTAATATTGGATTTTTAATGTTTTATGATGATTTATTGATACATATGATTTTCCAAACCTTTAATTTCTAATCTTTTGATATCCATAATTTATGTTGACTATGTATAATTTTATTTTGTCAATAGGGTATTTATTTATGTTGATTTACAAGTTTTATAATCAAATCGATTATTATGATATAAAGATAGTATAAATTCGTTTTTATGATTTACATGTCGTGTAAATTATTTTTCTGGGTTAAATGATAGATTTTAAGATACCATGAATTTTCGTGGTAATTTTTTTGGAGTTTTAGTATTTATTTCGTAATTTAAGTATTGATGCAATTTCTGCGATTATAGCGATTCTGTTCGGTTTTAATTATGTTAAAAATACTAAATCAAATCATTAATTCACGAAATTTTAATATGTGGCAGAGCATGGAGTATTAGGTTGTGTATAAAATTTTAGGTCTTGAATCATTATTTTTGATTTATGGTGTATTTTACAAGTTTGACGAAAACCGTTGTGAAATCTGTCAAATATGTTCGTCTGTTTGTAAAAATTATATCACCTGTTTTTATTTCAAATTTGCAAAAGTATAAAGAATAGACTACTGTTATCTATAAGTCTAGAATCTACACAAAAAGTTTCATAATTTTTCACAGTACAGTTTGCTCATAAACAATTATTTATGAACAGCTCGTCTGTAAACTGCAAATCTGTCATCAGTCAAAAAAATATTCGTAAACTGACTTTTTCTTACGATCCAATGGCTAATATTTTTCTCACAGAAATTTTATAATGTCTAGTTATTTTAATAATTTTGCCTTGCCTTAAAATGTTTTCTATAAGTGGATTTATGAACTGAAACATTATGGGTGACGTTTTCTGACATTTTTTAAAACATGAATTTTTAGACCTCAGATACTTTCGTCCTTTGAAGTTGGTTTTAAAATGAAAGTGGTAGCCAATAGCTACAGAAAACCGTGAGAGTTGGCCTTGCGTCATTTTATTTTTTCTTTATTTAATTATGAATTTTACTATACTGCTGTTCAATTATATAAACTAATATAGAACTCCGTCTCATTAAAGCCTAAGTAATAAGTATTTACTAAAGTACCTTAAGTCAAGGGATGGTTTTTAAAGTTTAATTACAGTGACTTACTTATTTTAAAGTCCTTGAATTAATTTTTTACTTTTGGAAGTAAAGTTTAAGTTTTCTGTTTTGAAGAAATAAAAGTGTGGTTCACTTACGAACATTTGAATGATATACAATGAATAATATACTATCATTGGGATATTTTTTAAGTTTGGAATAATTAAAGTAAGGGCAAAGAATAATGGACTAAGGCATACGGGTTCTTATACAGCTATATGATTGGGTACCCTTGTGGGAGGTACAGATTGTCGTAGAATCATGTACATGTACTTAGACTGGGACTACGCACTGCGTGGTAAGACGAGTCATGTTATAGTTTGTTGTCTAGTGAGTGGACTTGGAGTTGGTCATCTTTGCGTGACACTGGGTTCTCGAAAC
The DNA here is from genome assembly GCF_048544455.1 of Silene latifolia. NCBI lineage: Eukaryota > Viridiplantae > Streptophyta > Magnoliopsida > Caryophyllales > Caryophyllaceae > Silene > Silene latifolia. Next base: position 20,853,016 of record NC_133533.1, on the reverse strand, counting down.
TAGTGTAAGATGTTGCGGTATCAAGGAGTATAGCCAATGTTAAATATCTAGCCTGAACTAAATTATTTCAATTCTGTCATTTGAGGAATTTTGCTTTTAAGCATGCAGCACGTTTATTTTAAGCGTGGGTTTGATAATTTATTTTTGTTACATATGGTTTTGATATTTCAATCTACTTTTGATATATTATTGCTTCTGTAACATTTATATCATGTGATATGGCTGGGAGAACGTCGAGTTACTCCCCACTGATTGTGGTTGTTATGTTTATAACATGACAGGTATTAGCTTTGCTGGAGATTTTTGTGTGAGCTAGCGAGTAGTTTGCAGATCTCTGTCTTTCTGCTTTCTTTTATGGTTTTAGTCTTGAACACTTTTGGAGGTTTTCTTTATTTTTGCCCTTTTTATAAAAGTGGCATTTGTTTAGACTTAACCATTTAATTTTATCCTTGAGAATTTTATACATCCTCAATTTATGACAATTAGAATTTTTATCATTGTGTATTTAATCCCATTCGACAGTGTTTCCGCCACTGTTCTGCACTAGATTTTATAGGGGATTACAGTTGGTATCAGAGCATCACTGCTCCCGACGCTCACACATTGGTCTTTAGGAAAATGCCTAATAAATGAGTTGACATATTAAAATGAGATAGAGAGAGTTGAGTAGAAACTAATAATGACTTGGATGTTAGTCTATGTGTTCTTGCAACTCAATGACTAGCATTGATTATGTGTTTCGTGCACATCTCGTTGATGAGTGGACGTGGACGTGGACGTGGCGCTTTTCCAAACCAGAACGTGGTCAACTGGGCATGCTTGTACTCAACACCTAGATGGCTATAGTAGACAACATGGCGCTACAGGGAAGAAGAAATGGTGGTTATCAATCAAAAGTCAAACTTACTCAAGCTGTCGATCAGATGGTGAAGAGCAAACTTACTTTCCCAGGAAGAGCAGTGGATTCAGAGGTGATGACAGTCACATTGTGGCTCAGGCAGATGGAAAAGCAGTCTTAAGGTGCCTTGCTGTTTGTTACCTAGTGGTTGTGGCTGATCACCAGAGAAGACTAGTGGACACTACTATTGTTCTTACACGTAGATGCGCCCAAGTTTTTACTATGTTGGAGACTCGTTCTACCTTCTGGAGCCCAGACATAGGAATATGAAAGAGTTCGTAAAGTGCAATGCGAAGACTATGGCGATCCAAGAGTGCAGACACACTTCATCAACTGGTTCCCATTTCTACTGAGATGTTGTTTGGGTTAAGAAGTCCTTAGAACGGATCTAAGAGGAAGATGATGATCCTCATGTTGCTGCTGCTCCTAAGAGATCCTTCTTTTCTTTCTTTCTTTCTTATTTCCCTTTCTTCTTTTTCTTCTTCCGATCATGCCTTAAAGTTCTGATCCAGTGGAGACCGGGTAGTCTATTTCCCTCTTTTTGGCATACCTTAAATTCTTCCGGTGATCGAGGACCCGTCCTTTCACCACTCCTACATCTTTGGTTACTCCTAAACTTCTTTAAAACTCCCCTCGCTTGTTATTAAGAGATAATTATCGTTTATTTGTCTCATATTCTTGGGAGTGAATCTTTTTTTTTGTGATTCCTCTACCTTGCTATCTAATCTCTTGAGATTCATTGGTTATACTAACCATGTCCTTGGTGAACTGTGATGGAAGTTAAGTTGTGTTTGAGGTTTAGTAAAGCATTGTTACTTATGGTTTGAGGATAGTGAGTTTTACCCTTAATGTCTATCTTGTAAGAGCTCTTTTTTTCCTTGAGGATTAACTTGAATGGTGGCTAGTGGATTATGGATTTAGGATTTTAGCTCAAATGTTGGCTTTGAAGTATAAGCAACTTGCATATTTTGGTCTAAATGTGATTAAGGTTTTATAGTAACCATGTATCATTATTGGTTGACCTAGATTAATCTCAGTTTTGATTCTTATGGATTTAGATTGTTGAGTTTTGATGTAAGGTTTTAACCTTGGAACTTTTGGTTGTGTGACTTAACTTTATTTGGATTGTTTAGTGTTAACCTTGGGAATAAGGAGTGTCTTAGCTCAACTGCAGTTTGGATTGATTATATTGATTTGAAGAATTAAGAACTTGAAGTTGGAAATTATGTATACCTATCATATCTTAATGTCTTAACCTTAGTACAGGTATTTCTCTGAGGAATATTTTGGTCTGAATTACCTTAAAGAAAATATTTATTTGAGGACCTTAGACCATCGAGATTATGGCTTAGTTGAGTTCATAACCACCTAGTGTTGCAAGGTAATAATTGGATTTCTGGTGGGCTTCTAAAAGACTTTGATGGAATGGTGGTGTTAGATGGTGGTGTTTGTTTGATGCTCCATAACTTGAGCAGTCTTATGGATTTAGTAACCTTCTTGGTTTGGTTGTGATCTCGGAAGAGTAAAATCCATTGAGTGTGTTATGCCTTATTAGGCTATTTTGGGTTTAGATTATATCTCGAGAGTGGACTTGATGGGTTTAGAACAGTTTTAAGGGCCTTATTAGTTAACTGGATTAGTTCTGCTTTGATAATCTTGGAGATATAGATTATGAAGTTTGGCAACTTTGAACTTGACAACTTAGTTGCCTGAGTTTTATAACCTTGCTGTTGTTTTCGATGGGAATAGAAAAAGCTTGGGTTCTATAGAGGAATCGTACCAAGAATCTCGAGATGTTTACCCCTTTCATAAGCCTTGAGAGAGTTATATATGACTCTTAAATCTTTCTCACCCTTGCTTTAGTTTCAAAACTTTTGTCTTGATTTACTGTTGACCTTTTTCCTCGGATATTTCCATTTTATACAAGAGTTTCGACTTTTACAAAGTTTCGTTCTCGGAAATTTTAATTTTGAGTTATGATTTAAAAACTTTAATTTCATATTTAGTGCTACTCTGGATTAGTGTTTAAACTTGGTTTTGTTTCAAAATGTCTTAAAACACATTTGGAAATATACCGAAATTGTTTCAAATAATGTTATTTAATGGATATAAGAAACATTCAAATGTTATGTTGTATATACAAATTTGATTTCTCGTTAACCTTTTTTTTTGAGAAATTTCATTTTACACAAAATATTTTGACTTTTATAAAAATATTTTGATTATCTTTGAAATTTTGAATTATGACTAGCTTCAAAGTTTTGAACTTCTCTTTCTCTTTTACTTTTGGGTTATCATTTAAATTTGGTTTTGTTTCGAAATGACTTGAAATTCGTTTGAAAATACTTCCGAATTTTGTTTTTCAAATACTTTGATGCCTTGAGAAACTTTCAAAAGTTACGTTGTATTTACAAATTTGATTTGTCCAAAGGTTTTATATAAAATTTGCACATTTACTTTTGGATTTCGACATTGGTTGAATACTAGGACTTGTCATTAAAGACGTCTAATGACTAGTTCGGTACTCATAAATGTATGGTTTTGAAATGATTTTTCTATCGTTGACTTACCCTTATCTTGGACAAAAGAATTTTTGTTCCCGACAGGTATTCTTTTATTCCATGGGATGAGCCAAGTAGTTTCTAATACTTCGATTACGAAAGCTGGTTTAAAAAAAAATTTGTTTTGAGATCTTTTACAATAAAGTCTTTGAAATTTTAGTAATGTTTTTTTTACTTTCAGTTTCGAGGACGAAACTTTTTTTTTTAGTGGGGGAGGTTGTAACACCCGCCATTTTTGTATTCTATTTTCGTAACCGTATTTTATTTTCGATTACGATTTGATTTGTATGACTCGGAATTTACCTGCGAGTCATTTCTTTTCTTCCTTTGAATTCTTAAGTTTTCTTATGTCTCGAATATTCCTTTGTTTTCGAGAGTTATTATGTTTCTAATCATTAGAACTTCGTTTTATTTATTCATTTAATTTGTATTCTAATTCAACTCCGAGTTAATTCGTTGGACTTCGGAAATTATTCCTTTTGAACCCTCTTTTTATTCTTATTCATTTCTAATCTCATATATTTTAATTCTCATTTATGAGATTTAAATTTTTATCTTTTAATTTATTGTTTTGATTTATTTATTTTATTAAATCCGTTCTTAGTTGATTTGTGGTCCAATTTCTAAAATGGACCGAGTTCTATTCAAATTATCATTTTAAGATCAAAATCCAAGCCTTTTACCGATATATTTTAAACAACAATTATCTCTTGTGAAGGTCACAATTTGCGATTGGCAAATGTGACCACTTTTTGATAAAATGTAACCACTCAAATACTGTTCATAAAATGTTACCTATAAAAAAATGGTCACATTTTCTCATAAAATGGTCACATTTGGCCCGTCGTATGCTTGTGATGGAATAGTACCCGTCACAAATGAGAATTTGTGTGTTTTAAAAGGTGTTTAACATCTTTTTATTTTATTTACTCACGTAATATCTTATCATTCACATATTTATCCCTCTTTCAAAAAAAAATAGTGGAACGTAACCTGCTGCTTCCGCCGTTTTGTTTCTAAAAACAAAATTTACGTACGTGCTTGCCTTCTTGCTTCTTTATTTCCCTGCGTACGTGCTTGCCTTCTTGCTTCTTTATTTGGATCGACCTTCTCTCGTCCGTTCATCCTATTCTAAGGGTAAATTGATTACTCTTATCTTTCTTATCCTAGTTTTTACCAAGATTAATGATTCATATGTTTCACACATATGTAATTTATGTTTTTAAAGGTTTGTAGAGGAGATATTGAAGGCTAGCATATGTGAATTCGGATTCGTAACAAGGTAACTTCGACGTTACTCGGTATTACATCGATTTAGTTGTTGTAGTTGTATGTATTATTGGATTTTTAATGTTTTATGATGATTTATTGATACATATGATTTTTGAAACCTCTAATTTCTGATCTTTTGATATCCATAATTTATTTTGACTATGTATAATTTTATTTTGTCAATAGGGTATTTATTTTGGTTGATTTACAAGTTTTATGATCAAATCGATTATTATGATATAAAGATAGTATAAATTCGTTTTTATGATCTCCATGTCGTGTAAATTATTTTTCTGGGTTAAATGATAGATTTTAAGAAACCATGAATTTTCGTGGTAGTTGTTTTGGAGTTTTAGTATTTATTTCGTAATTTAAGTATTGATGCAGTTTCTGCGATTATAGCGATTCTGTTCGGTTTTAATTATGTTAAAAATACTAAATCAAATGATTGATTCACGAAATTTTAATATGTGGCAGACACATGGAGTATTAGGTTGTGTATAAAATTTTAGGACTTGAATCATTATTTTCTATTTATGGTGTATTTTACAAGTTTGACGAAAACTGTAGTGAAATCTGTCAAATATGTTTGGCTGTTTGTAAAAATCATATCACCTGGTTTTATTTCGAATTTGCAAAAATCTAAAGAATAGAATCCTGTTATTTATAAATCTAGAATCTACACAAAAAGTTTCATAATTTTTCATTGTACATTTTGCTCAGAAACAATTATTTATGAACAGCTCGTCTGTAAACTACGAATCTGTCATCAGTCAAAAGAATATTTCGTCAACTGACTTTTTCTTACGATCCAATGGCTAATATTTTTCTCACAGAAATTTTATAATGTCTAGTTATGTTTAAAATTTTGCCTTGCCTTAAAATGTTTTCTATAAGTGGATTTATGAACTGAAACATTATGGGTGACGATTTCTGACAGTTTTTAAAAAATGAATTTTTAGACTCCAGATACTTTCGTCTTTTGAAGTTGGTTTTAAAATGAACGTTGTAGCCAATAGCTACAGGAAACCGTGAGAGTTGGCCTTGCGTCATTTCAATTTTTCTCTATTTAATTATGAATTTTACTATACTGCTGTTCAATTTTATAAACTAATATAGAACTCCGTCTCATTAAAGCCTAAGTAATAAGTATTTACTAAAGTACCTTAAGTCAAGGGATGGTCTTTAGAGTTTAATTACAATGACTTACTTATTTTAAAGTCCTTGAATTAATTTTATACTTTTGGAAGTAAAGTTGAAGTTTTCTGTTTTGAAGAAATAAAAGTGTGGCTCACTTACGAACATTTTAATGATATACAATGAATAATATACTATCCTTGGGAAATTTTTAAGTTTGGAATAATTAAAGTAAGGGCAAAGAATAATGAACTAAGGCATACGGGTTCTTATACAGCTATATGATTGGGTACCCTTGTGGGAGGTACAGATTGTCGTAGAGTCATGTACATGTACTTAGACTGGGACTACGCATTGCGTGGTAAGACGAGTCATGTTATAGTTGTTGTCTAGCGAGTGGACTTGGAGTTGGTCACCTTTGCGTGACACTGGGTTCCCGAAACTAGTGTAAGATGCTGCGGTATCAAGGAGTATAGCCAATGTTAAATATCTAGCCTGAACTAAATTATTTCCATTCCGTCATTTGAGGAATTTTGCTTTTAAGCATGCAACACGTTTATTTTAAGCGTGAGTTTGAAAATTTATTTTTGTTACATATGGTTTTGATATTTCAATCTATTTTTGATATGTTATTGCTTCTGTAACATTTATATCATGTGATATGGCTGGGAGAACGTCGAGTTACTCCTCACTGATTGTGGCAGTTATGTTTATAACATGACAGGTATTAGCTTTGCTGGGGATTTCTATGTGAGCTAGCGAGTGGTTTGCAGATCTTACTCTGTCTTTCTGCTTTCTTTTATGGTTTTAGTCTTGAACACTATTGGAGGTTTTCTTTATTTTTGCCCTTTTTATAAAAGTTGCATTTGTTTAGACTTAACCATTTAATTTTATCTTTGAGAATTTTATACATCCTCAATTTATGACAATTAGAATTTTTATCATTGTGTATTTAATCACATTCGACAGTGTTTCCGCCACTGTTTTGCACTAGATTTTTTAGGGGATTAAATTTGGAGGATCATCCATAAACTCGTAGACTATGCATATTTGATTCTACTAATAACATGTCAATTAGCAAGGCTTAGGCATAAACAGCTGAAAACGCAATGTCATCATTGAAATACTACCGTTCCGACTCGACCTACATGCTAAAATAAACATGCGTTTTTTTGGATTTTTTTTAAATGTTTTCAATTTTTTTTTGAATTTGTTCCGGGGTATGATTTCGGAGCAGTGTTATGACCACGTAAGCTTTGTAGAATGGTGATTTTGCTTGACTCTTCCTTTCGGCCTCTCCTGAAACAATGAACAAACTGAGGGCTCGGCTTGGTACCGAGCGTACTCACTCTGACGCTCAAGTCAGTAAACTTAAAGGGATTAAGTTGTGTGTTACTTGGCAAAGTATATTGTAGAGAGATAAGGGAGTTTATACCAGATTATGAGATGTTTAGGTTATATTTCGGATCCTTTTCTCAATGAGAGAAGTGGAGTATTTATAGACTTTCACCTTTTGTCACGTAGTGGCCAAGTGGCCAAGTGGCAGAGCAGGTGGAAAAGACTGTTCTACCCTCGGCCGAGGGACCCATGGCAGGCCGGCTGGCCTGGTTGACTCCATGCCGAGGGGTCTTGGATATGAGCACGCAGATATGTCTCCCGACTGGCTGGTTGCCTAGCCGAGACCCAAGTGACAGGCCGACAGGCTGCGTCGGTTAGGGTGTCTAATATGTTGACTTGCTGTCTTTTGTCTTTGACCTTGCTCAATATGTTGACTCGGTCAGCGGGTGCAGAATATGTCCCATCAATTTGCCCCCAGCGTAGTCTATGCCGCGGTATGGGCTCCGATGCGTGTTGAGCGTATATTCTGCGCATGTTGAATTTCTCCATCGGCTTATTCTTCCCCGGCTGGCTCTGTTCCCTTGGTTCTGTTCAGGCCGTACCATATCCCCTCTCCACATGGTTGTGTAATGGACTTCCGATGTGGAAAAGAAGAAGGCGCTGGCCGAGACCAAGGTTTGAGAGTGTCGGCTGCTTTTGATTGCCCCCAGGCCGGTGCTGCCAAGCTTGGTTGATCAGCGGGCCGTTGGAAGGTGGATACCAAGAGGCGTGTTTAAGACGATTGGTTACTGTTACGTCGATTGGCATTCAACTATTTATGTCGTTTGACATTCCGTGGTTGCATGCTTGACACGTGTCCTGGTGCTGATTGGCTGACGCTCCATGGGCTTTGCCCTGATTGGTCCGTCTCATGGGCTTTGCTCTATAAATAGAGCAGCGTGCCCCGTTTTTTGGCCACCAAACTTCATTTTCTTCAAAAAAATTTCTCTCTCTATTTTTCTTCGAAGGGTTTCTTTCTCTCTCTTAAACTTACGAATCGTTACTCGGCGTTTCACTTTCTTCAAAGGTAAACAAACAAATTTTCTTTCGACTCTTATTTGTTAAGTATTTGTTGTCACCATGTCTTCTGCCGAAGCCGGACCCAGTACCTCTGCGCCGGGGGGCGAACCGTTGCGTCCTGTTGAGGAGGAGCCACTGGCTGTCACCCCGGTAGGGTTTGGGGGTCCGAGGTCGCCTTCTCCTGAAATTGATGAGGAATTTTTGGAGGGGATTGATGATGATGATGATGATGAGAGGACTTATTCTGATGGGGAGAGGCCGCATCTCTTGGATCATGGCGACGCCTGTTCGATCGGTCCTGGTCGTGCCTGGACGGATAAGTTCGCTAGTTGCTCCGGTCCCGATCTTTTTGAAGATCATTACTCCTTCGGCAGGGGGTATAAAATTGTTATCCCTGAGGAGGGTCAGGCGGTCTGTTGTCCTCCCGAGGGCTGTATCGGCGTGTACATCAGACACCTGGAGTATGGGCTCCGGTTTCCTCTGAATGCATACGTGGCTGCTATTATTAAGGCCATGAACGTCGCCGTGGCACAACTGCATCCGTTGGCCATCAGGACAATCATCGGCTTCGTGTGGCTTTGCTTTTTTAAGGGGGAGGCCCAACGGTTAACTTGTTCCGCCGGCTTCACCATCTACGGCAGACCACCCAAGGCGGCCCGGGGTGGTATAGTATACAGAACGAGCCGGGTTACGTTACCGTTTCAAAGTTGACCTCTTGCAAGGACTGGAAGGCCCGGTGGGTATACGTTGAGGTTCCGGAGGATTATCCGCTGCCCCGGTCCTTCCAGAGCCGCGTCAATTTGCGGTGTGAGAGTCGGGGGGAGCGTGAGAAATACGTCTCCCGGAGTAAGCTTAAGATGGACGCCTTGAAGGTCTATCTTAATGAGGACGAAAAGCGGGCAATGAGGCTGTTTGAGGCCGAGAAGGATGGCACGCCAAAGGGATGGATGCCCCCGACGCAGATCGTTCTTCAGGATGAGCCGCTGTGCTTCGCCGGCCTCATACCGGCCCTCAGCCAGGGTGAGTGGGGTCGGTATGAGGCCCATTTTTGCTTTTTTTTTTTTAAGTTTCTGTATCTGAACCTTAGTTTACTTCCTTGGCTTAACTCTTGCTTTGTTTCTTGTAGACCGGTTTGGCCAGGATCTGTCTGTGGAGGTCCTCAAGAAGTTGGGACTTGACGAGAACGGGAAAGTCGTTGAGCTGCATCATAAGGCTGAGCCGCGTGATCGCAGACTGGCCCCTAACGAACTTATGGAGCAGCAGTTGAAGGTACTGGATGTGGCGGCGGCTCAAGCGAGGATTGGTGGACGTGTGCCGCGCCGAAAACCAAAGACAACGTCTATGGCGGCCACGGCGTCAACTCCAGCTCCATCTTCAATCCCAGTGGTCCAAAAGGAGCAGGTGGTGGTCGTCGATGTTGAGGAGGAGGACACCGTTGTGGAGGATCATCCTCTTGTAAATAAGAGAAATAAGGCGACGCCTGCTGCCGCTGTTTCCGAGGCGGGGAAAGAAAAGGGACCAGCCGGCCCTCCGCTCAAGAAGGCCAAGAATGGTACGGATCTAACCCACGGTTCGGATTTAGCCGGTTCTTTAGGCATACCTGATGATAGGCTCTCTGACATGTCAATGAATGTTGACATGGATGCTTTGTCTGAGTTTTTTCCAGATCCGCCGGTGCCAGCTTCTGTTCTTACCGAAAGGCAATTGGAGAAGCGACCTGTTCAGATGGGCGAACAAAATGTCTCCGCCGATGTTTCATCCCAGAAGGTTTCCCCCTCCCCCACCCAGATTAGGGCGGAAGGCACAAGGCTGTGGAAGATGCTGGGGAAGTGGACTGAACTGGCCGGCAATCATATCATGGAGCAAGAAAAGGTCGTGGCTCAAGCTGCCCCTGCGCTTGAACGACTTAGACTTGAGCTTGCTGCTGCTAAGAGGGAGGCCGAGAAGACAAAGAAAGACTTCCAGGCCGCCCAGAATGACTTCCTCGCCGAGCGAAAGCTTAGGGAGGAAGCTGACAAGCTGGTCCTAGCCGAGAGGGCCAAAGTTGAGGCTGCGTTGGCCGATGCCGCTAAACAGCGGGATGAGAAGGCCAGATTCCAGGGCGGTTACAATACCATGGCCGAGCAGAGGGATAGATGGAAGGACCTTCACGGCACCGAGGCGAAGGAGCACAAGGGTACAAAGGCTATCCTCGCCCAGAAGGAGAAGGACATTGAGACGCTTGAAACCGTCGTCATTCCTAACATGTGTGCCTAGTACCGGGATCAGGCCGAAGATGCCACGATGGAGGTGATCAAGGAGCTCCTTCCTGAGGGCTTTCCATGGGCAGATTTTGACCGGCTTCTTGAGGAGAAGGCGATTGCTGCAGAGGCCAAGGCTGCGGAAGAGGCTGAGGCGGCGAGGGTTGTTCAGGAGACCGAGGCCAAGGCGGCCCATGCTGCAAAGGTGAAGGAGGTCAGGGAGGAAGCTGAGAGGGCAAAGGCAGGTGAAGCAGCCCAGTCTTCCTCTGAGCTGCCCACCAACGGAAATGCCACTACTGCTGCCGGTGGCGAGCAAGAACAGGCATAGGGAGACGGGCGGTCGTCACCGGATTCACCAGGCCCTTCAGACAGTTTTAGCTGTTCGGGGGCCAACTATTGAGCCTTTCCTCCCTGCCATCTCTTTTGGCGCTTTCAATTCTTATGTCTGTAACCTTTTGTACCTTTTGTTTTTTTGTTTAAACATTGGTAGGTTGAGTTTAGGCTATCCTAATTGGGACGGCCGTCGACTTCTTTCTTGTATTACCTGTAAACATTTCAATAAGAGTTTGTTTATTTTGCCTCCGGCTTGGCCGAGGTCTTTATCTCATTCTCATCTGAGTTGTCTTCTTACGTTATTAGTTGAGCGCTTTTTTTTTCGTTTTTGCCTTCGGCTTGGCCGAGGCAGTTAGAATGCGTATCTCAACTGTACTTAACGTTTTTTAAACATGTTGGCATGTCGGTCGCTTCCTCCTCCGCGCACGGTCTTAGCCGAGGCGGTCAGATTTGCTATCCCAACCACCGTTGTGAACATGTTAGCGTATCGGTCGTTGTGTCCCCGTCACTCTCGGTGAGGCAATCGGGGTTACGGCGCGACAGCGTTCGTATCTGTAGACGTGTTGATCGCTTCCTCTTTCACTCTCGGTCTGGCCGAGGCGTCCGATATGCGTTTCTCAACCGTACTTATACGTTCCTAAGCATGTTGGTCACTTTCGCGAGTATCAACTGTTGTTGGCAGATCGCGTTTCCCTCGTCACTCCCGGCTTTGGCCGAGGCAACCGAGTTTACGTTTTGACTGCTTTCCGTATCTATAGACATATTGATCGCTTCCTCTGCCACTCCCGGATTGGCCGGGGCAGTCAGATTTGCATCTCAACAGTGCTTATACGCTTTTATACTTCGGTAGTGACTGCCCGGCTTTGGCTACGGCGTCTTCTTTGGCATGACTATGGAGGGGACAAGTATTTTGATGGAAAACTTGGATCACTTTTTATAAGGTATAATCACACTGGGCTATGAAGTTATCCCTCAGGTCGGCGTAGCAGTATACCGAGCCATTGGGTAGCCCCTTGTACCAACTCTGAGCCATGCCATGGAGGGTCGTTGGGAAGACTCGGCACCACACCTCATCGGGTTGCTCCCACACCGACATGTACGACTCGAAAGCCTCGGCATGGTCGGTCGGGTCGCTATCCCCTTTGTATGATATGGCTGGCAGCTTCAGCTTAGTTGGCACCGGGACTTCGAGGACAAAGGCATTGAGGGGCTGTCTGACCACGTGCCGAATGACACGCGGCGATCGGCTCCTCGCAATCCTAGTCCGGCTTCTCTCCCCGTGGCGGGAAGGGCTTCTTGTTGTCCGACTTTGGAAAGTCGGACTTCTTTCTTCACTTCTTCGGGGGTGGCCTCGTTGTCGCCGCGGCGACGCTGGCGTTTTGGTACGCCCAACCTCTTGCATCGCTCTGGTCAGGTTGTTCGGAGTCACTTTATGGGCCCTGTTGACATGTGGGTGTGCTGCTGTAACCGTCGTTGTGACGGGGGTTAGCGACGAACTACCCATCAGGTCCAGGAATAGCTTCAGTTTGGCTGCATCGACCACATGTCCCATGACAGTGACTTGGTCGGCGGGCAGCGGCGTTTCTATCTCTTTCGGCATCCCGAACCTCGGTTCAGTGAACCGGCCGGTGGGGGACTACCCGATCCCAGAATTAGGGACGGTGTCGTCTTGGTAGAAATCAGTTTCTACACTCACGAGTTCTGGCTGTTTTGACATCTTCGTAGCCTTTGGGTGGGTTTTGTTTTGTGTTTTTTTTTTGTAAGGGATTTGACTAGCTTTTAGTATCTATCCCCACAGACGGCGCCAATTGTTCCGGGTGTGATTTCGGAGCAGGTATTTGTGACCACTCGTGCTTGTAGAATGACGTCTTTGATTGTCTCTTCCTTTCGCTCTCCTGTAAAAGATGAACAAACTGAGGGCTCGGCTTTGGCCGAGCGAACTCACTCCGACGCTCAAGTCAGTAAACTTAAAGAGATAAGTTGTGTGTTACTTGACGAAGTATATTGTAGAGAGATAAGGGAGTTTATACCAGATTATGAGATGTTTAGGTTATATTTCGGATCCTTTTCTCAATGAGAGAAGTGGAGTATTTATAGACTTTCACCTTTTGTCACGTAGTGGCCAAGTGGCCAAGGGGCAGAGCAGGTGGAAAAGACTGTTCTACCCTCGGCCGAGGGACCCATGGCAGGCCGGCTGGCCTGGTTGACTCCATGCCGAGGGGTCTTGGATATGAGCACGCGGATATGTCTCCCGGCTGGCTGGTTGCCTAGCCGAGACCCAAGTGACAGGCCGACAGGCTGCGTCGGTTAGGCTGTCTAATATGTTGACTTGCTGTCTTTTGTCTTTGACCTTGCTCAATATGTTGACTCGGTCAGCGGGTGGAGAATATGCCCCATCAGAATTTTCTGTATATATAAGAGAAATGAAATAACAAATGCAAACTGAAGTGCAATAAACGTGAAACATAAATGCAATAAAACATGTGAATGCAATGCGAAACCCTTCCCCAAACCAAATCACACAATGTCCCCATTGTGAAAAATTATATAATGAAAATAGCAAAGGAAATGGGATTTGCGGTAAATTAAGCAAACAAAACATGAAGCTAAACTCGGAAACTCACAAGATTTTAAGCGCAGCAAAAGGAAACCTCCCCAAAGCAGCGTGAGCTAGGAGGTTTCAGTAGCTAGCAGTGCTACCATAGGTACCTGAAAAGAAACAAAAGTACCGCGCGTAATTCCGAGAAAACAATTTACGAAACGCAAAATTATGTGCAAAATAAGGAAACGGAAGAAAACAGAAATGAATCGGAGAATAAAGTGGAGAAAAGACTCCCTCAACTCCGCAAATCGACCAAACACAGCAGGGGAATGGTCGTGAACAGGTACAGCAGAGGAAAGCGGTCGATCGACCATACCAGCCAGTCGATCGACCAGGGTAACAGGAACAGAAGCTCCTGGAGTCGCGGCTCAGTCGATCGACCATGTAGGTCAGTCGATCGACTGAGAAACCTGCTGTAAGTTTCTGATTTCTTCGAATTAGCTCAATAAATTGAGCTAATAAGGTCTATGAACCTGCAATTACACATAATAACGCGCCCAAAATTGCGCAAAACCCAAAGTAACAGTCTAAAGTCTTTAAATCCTAAGCAAACTTATTAAAGCGAAGTCTCGCGCAAACCAAAACAATAAAAAGTCTAATCAAAAGCAATAAAATGTCTTTTAGAAAAGTCTTAATCAACTAATAGTTGATCAAGAATGGCCACGGAATGGCCCACTTCCTCCGCTTCTGGCTACAAGAGGTAGCCTCTACAGTACTCATCTCCTCAGCGGGGCTCCTAGCAACTCCGATATCCGCAGAACTCAACGGATCAACATCTTCAACATCTTCCCAATCAATGACCTCGTCTAGCTCACCAAAATCCAAATCGGACTCCGTCACCTTGACTGGCTCCTCATCAGGCTCCTCATCTGTACCATAGCTAAGACATCCTAGGCCGCCTCTTTGAACGATTTGCTCCTTCACAGCTGGAGTAGTGAACGGCTCTAACTTCCCCAAACCAGCTCCTGCAATAGTCAAAACATAAGAATCTTCCTCCAATTTGCACCCAATCTGGGGCGGAGGTGTCACAACAGGAGTAGGCATATAAAAAAGCATAAAATAGGATTTCTTTTCAGAAATCACATTACAAGTAACTGGCCACATAGAATCTTTCTTCTTAGCGGTCTGGGCAAAAACAATGGACTGTTTCCCGACTTTAAAGGTCAATGTCCCTGAGCCAACATCTATAATTGCACCAGCAGTGTGCAGAAATGGTCTACCCAAAATGATAGGAATGTGAGCATCCTCGGGTATATCTAGTACAACGAAGTCAACTGGGAAAAAGAACTTTCCTATTTGCACAGGAATATCCTCTAAAACTCCTATAGGCGGGACCTCAGAACGATCAGCCATCTGTACTGTCATGTTAATAATTGCAAACCTAGTCTATTTTAATTTCTTAGCAAAACTCAAAGGCATAACACTAATACTGGCCCCTAGGTCACATAATGCCTTCTCAATAGAAAAGGTGCCAATATTACATGGGACTGAAAAATTACCTGGGTCTTCTAGCTTATGAGGTGCAGTATGAGTCAAATAGGAACATGACTCCTCAGTTAGTGCGACAGATTGCACAGTATCAAGTGACTTCTTTTTAGACAAAAGCTGCTTCATAAATTTCGTGTAAGCAGGCACTTGATTAACTAATTCTAAGAAAGGAACTTGCACATTTAAACTACGAATAACAATCTCAAACTTGTTAAACAATACCTGTTCCTTTGTTGGCACCAATCTCTCTGGATAAGGGGCTGTAAGAAGCAACTTAGCCCTCTCCTCTAAGTCTCTCATACCGGCGTCAGTGGACTTAGGCTGAAAATCCACTACTTTGTCCTTGTTGTAGCTCGAACATTCTTCAGACCGTCTCAGGAATGAACCATTAATCGTCATAGGGTCATACTTTGGAACCGGAACTGACCCATCAGCATTTGGATCTTGCCTCGATAATTTCGGAGTCGTCGTACCCCGAAATAAGTAGTCCCTTAAGTTATCTGGCATTGGAGGACGAAAAGGTTCACGATCAGCAGTATCTTTAGTCGATCGACCATGTAGGTCAGTCGATCGACTGGTCTCCTCAGGACCAGAAGCTGTACTATTACACAGACTGGTCGATCGACTGATATACCTGTTGATCGTCTTTTTCTTGCTACTGTTCATTCCAGCCTTTTTCTTACTCGGTTCCGCCTCATCTTTTTCAGTAACATCTTCGACCATAGCGGGCCCATCAATGGTAGACCCACTCCTTAAAGTAATTGCATTAAGAGTCTCTTTTTGATCCGGCTGCGACGGTAAATGCCCCGGAGATCTAGTTGCACTTTTGCTTGCCAATTGGGCAATTTGACTCTCCAACATTTTTGTAGAAGTCTCTCTAGCTAGAGACTCCTTTTGCAGCAAACCCGATAAGTTCTGAACCATGTTTTTCAATTCCGAAATATCAGAACCTTGAAATTGCTCACTTTGAGGCACATAGGGAGGCTTTTGATACGATTCTCGCTTATGAGGGGGCACATAACTCACTCTTTCTTCGCTTTTGCTGTGACCGGATTAAGGACATTTTGGTTAGTCCACCTCAAATTGGGGTGGACATTAGAGGGATCGGGATAAGTACTAGTCTGCCTATAATGTTGAAAGGCAACACATGTTTCATTCGAACTAGTACGAAATTCCGAAACATGTCCCTCTCCTCCACATCTTTTGCATGTAAAGGGACCGTCTGAAACTGCATTAAATTTATATATCCCACCTTTTTGGGATCCCCCAAAGTCTAGCTTGTCAAATCTCGCAGTAAGGGTCTCTATTGTAGCTACAGCAGGAGATTCAGCTGATCTTCTCTGATTTCCTCTAGAATTCCCATGCTCAGCTTTATGGATGGCCATATCTTCAATAATCTTCCACCCCTTAGTTTCCCCAACATTCTCCTGGAATCTGCCATTAGCTGCAGCATCTAGGATAGCCCTCTGATCATCATAAATTCCATTGTAGAATTGATTACACAGGCACCATTGTTCGAACCCATGGTGCCGAATAGACCGCACCAGCCTCTTGAAACGGACCCATGCCTCATAAAAATCTTCATCAGGACCCTGTTTAAAGCTTGTGATCTGTGCTCTGATCGCATTGGTCTTCGATGCAGAGAAATATTTCTTATAGAATGCTAGGGCCAGCGAATTCCAATTAGTAATCCCGTTGGCAGCTCGATCCAGATCTCGGTACCACTCCCTAGCAGCATCACGAAGCGAGAATATGAACATCGTCTCTTTTACCTGGTCATGGGTCACACCTGCTGGTGGGGGTATGGAACAACAGTAGTCAATGAATGTCTCCACATGTTTAGCTGCGTCTTCATTTGCAGCTCCCCCAAATTGGTTTCTCTCAACCAAGTTAATGTAAGACGGTTTCAGTTCGAATTTTCTTTCCGTCCCATTTGGCAACGCGAATCCCTTATAGAGATTCTCGCCTTTTGGCTCGAGTGATCAAGCTATACTTGCTTCTTCACCATGTCCGGAGATGTAACGGTCTCACCAAGAAGTAGAAATAGGAGACGAAGGGGATCCTCCTCAAATAGCTCGTTCTCGAGTAATCGGACAGAGTACTCGCCTCTTCCTCTCGTCGGCAATACCCTAGATGATCGTCTCAACTCACGCAAAGTCCTTTCGATCTCAGGATCTAATGGTCGTAAATCACCACCCTGTGACCTGCGCATAAGAGGAAACTACAAGTAGAATATGAGAATAGTTTAAGGAACAGATGTCCCTTAAACCAAGAAAAAGACTAAAATAAAAACAACTAAAAATTAAACAATTGCCTCCCCGGCAACGGCACCAAAATTTGATACCGTCGTAGAGTACCAAAGATAAATTTATAATCCAAACTACTACTATAGATAGCGGCAGTCAGGGTCGAACCACAGAGAGGCGATGTAATTAATAGTTGTCTAATTTTTAATCTAAAGTAACAGTATTAGGAGGGGGGTTTGATTTGAATGATCTATAACTAAAGGCAACGAAATTAAAAGTAAACTAAGCAAATAAATTTGCTATTAAAAAGAATGGATGAAATCAAATATTAAAAGGATGCTAAGATGGTCGGTTCGCTGTAGTTTTGGCGGCAGTATCCTAGGTAAGTCTGAAATAATCACGTAAGACGGAAAAACAAGAAGTCCTTTCGGTCCATTCTTAACAGGTAGCATCTTTCGATCTAGCTACGGGTCCCTAATATCACTAGTACTGACTCTCGCCCTGAAAAGTGATTGTTAAAAGACTAAATTAACTTATCTCTCGATCTTATTAATTTAGTCGTCTTAATTAAGTAATCTATTTCCCTTCCCTATCTTTCGATCTATCGGGTTGGTCAATTCCTAAGCATTCAACTAGTCGCGTGCACTCGATTCGTCAAATATAGCAATTAAATTAATTAAGTCGAAGCTGATCTCACGTGAGTCGGTCGATCGACTAGGTAAGGCAGTCGATCGACCATGGCGCGACTCAGGATTACGAATTCTACACCGCCTACACTACAGGTCCCCTACATCCTAGCACGAAGGGTTTAGCTACTCATGATAAAATTCATAACAACAATGAAATTAATAATTAACGAAATTTGATGCATGATTAAATAGACTAAACAAATAAGATGCATAAACGAAATAAGGCTTGGGAAACTACTCTATGCAATTCTAATCTATGAACGAATAAAGATAAACTGAAATTAAAGAGTCGGAATTACAGAATGAAAACAGGAGGAAGAATCCCAAAGCACGAACTTTATTAAAGAAGATAAAACTAATTGTATTGAATGATTATGAAATCTAATGCTAAACTCGATATTAAACCCTAATTATTTCCCTAAAATTCGATGATCATCTTCTAAAAACCTAAAGTTACGCTATATAGGAATGTCACGTAACTCTTATTCCTAAAACCTAATTACATTGGGCTTTCTAATTCACGTCCTTTTAATTCACGCCAAAATCACGGTTTGGTCGATCGACCACTAGGGCCAGTCGATCGACTGAACCTCGTTGAACAGTAGCTTCTGATCTATTTCAGGAATCGCGCTCTGGTCGATCGACCATGTAGGTCAGTCGATCGACTGCTCTAGCTGGTACTTTGCTCCAAAAGTTTCGTAAAGTTGTCTTTTAGGCCTCGATATGCGCACCAAGTTTGCTTCCCGAGTCTTTACTTCATGTCAAATGCAATGTTAGGTACTCGGGGACGGATTCGGCTCGATTTCCGCTGGATTCTTCACATTTCTGCAATATTATACAAAAACACGAAAGCAGACGGAAATAGGGAAAATAGTAGCATAAACTACGTAATTGAGCTCTGAAATGCGTGTAAAATGGGATGTAAAACATCACATTTAGGGCACGCAGAATAGGTGACGATGTGGTATTTGAGCGGATTGCGAAAAGGTAGGGTTTTCCTACTCAGTTCATGTTTAATTGATTTAAGTTTGTGTTGAGATTGTGGTAACTGTTGTTGCGATTGTCGGTTGATCTTGGAGTTGGAGTTGGGTGTTGGAGTTGTGATGGTTGTTGATGATGCTCGCGAGGTGCGTCCTCGGCTAAGTTGAGTCACTTGCAGGAGTGGCTTCACGCCCTAGTTTTTCCCTTTGTGGAACCCGCCATATGAGGGGATGTGCACATTAATAGGACAGCGTTATCGCCCGTTGATGAGCGGGGTTTAGGTGGGGATTGGCTGCGGTCCTCCACTGGCGGCGAGGGTTACCTGTTACGATGAGTAATCTAGCAGGGCTACACACTTTAGTGTGGAGTCGGTTACTGTGTGAGAATGGGAGACGGAGGTGGATGTTGATCAACTGATTACCTTTTATACTTGTCTTACTTTGATTATCCAGTAGCTTACCCCGTTGTTGCTTTATAAAACCTGTAGTGATCCATTAGGGAACGGTGAGCAGATTGTGATAGGTGATACAGATGTTTAGCTGTGGGACAGTCATGGGGAGTCATCACTTCGAGTCTAGCTTCCGTTGTTACGAGTTTAGCTGTCTTTGATTTCAGTTGTATTGAGATCCTTATACTTTTATTTAGAGTTGGTCTGAGATAATGTAATCGTTAACTCTTATACTTTAATAAATGTTGTTTGGAATATGTAACTTGATATACTAACCTCGGTAAACCGAGATGGTTGCAGCCTTTCATGCTAGGGTAGCACTGGATATAGAAATGGTTGTAGGTGTTGAGGTTATAGTGGGTTATCGTTGACATGCGATGGTAAAGAGGCTTATGGGAGGTATAGCAAAAGACCTAGTAAGTGAGTTACAAGGACGTAACATTTATCTTAGGAGGAGTAGGATGGGATAAGAGAGTTGATGGTCATACGGTCACAATTGGAAGTTTGAGTGTTGGTGTAGTATAAAGATGGATTGTTCTCAATTTTATTCTAGGTAATGGCAGTGCTCGTAGTAAAATGATGTTTAGTTGTGTGAGTAAACTTCGAGGACGAAGTTCGTTTTAAGGGTGGTAGAATGTAAAATTCCGTTTTAATGGTTGATCTTGGCTGGGGGATTGTCTTGGTATTGGGTTTGCTTGTGACCGTTATGGAAGTAAGACAGAGTTGGCAACACTTATGTTGTGGGTACTTGATAGTATTTTGGAGTTAGTATTGGGAGATTATGTTGTAGTTGAGATGATATCGTTGGGAGAATGTGTTGATATGGTCAATATCGCCAAAGCTCAAGCTATCATGCATTTCTTTAAATGCTTACGAGATATTCACTCGTATGATCACTATGTTTTCACAAACACCTAAAGTCCGTCAATACGATGCGGTGTCACGCTTCTTTGAAGCTAAGCTTGAGAGGGGCCAAAAGGTTGGTCCCCATGTACTAAAAATGGTTGAACATGTTGACATCCTAGAGCGTCTAGGGTGTAAGATTCCTAAGACTCTTGTGGTGGATCGTATCCTTCACTCACTCCCCACCAAGTTTGCCCACTTTAGGGTAAACTACAACATGAATGACATGGATAAGAGTTACCATGAAATTCATGCACTCCTCACCCAAGCGAAGAGGGATATGGAGGCTAGTGGGAGTGAAAAGGGAGATGTTTTAACCATGAGGTTAAAGAACATGTCTCTTGGAGTTAAGAAAGGAAAAGGGAAAGAAAAGTCCCAATTCAAGAAATCGTCAAAGAAACATGACAAGGGAAAGGGGAAGGCCGTTGAGAATGGCAATACCAAGGCAAAAAGTGTCAAGCTCTCCGAGGCCGAATGTTTCCATTGTAATGGGAAGGGGCATTATAGGAGGAGTTGTCCCAAATACTTGGAGGATCTCAAGGAAGGGCGTGTGACGCCTATTGGTATGATTTCCTCTCTCTATGTGATAGACGTTAATTATGCTTGTACTTCCACTTGGGTACTTGATACCGGATGTGGCTCTCACCTTTGTAACCATTTGCAGGGTATAAGGGACGTGCAAGCACTAGCAAAAGGTGATGTGGATCTCCGCATGGGCAATGGAGCTAGAGTAGCCGCCGTGCCGTAGGGACCTATGTGCTCACTTTAGCTAGTGGTTTAGAGTTGTATTTAAATAAGTGTTATTTTGTACCAACTTTAACTAAGAACATCATCTCCATTTCCGCGTTAGACGCGGAAGGCTTTTGTTTTATGATTAAGGACAAGTGTTGTACTTTTTCTTTTAATGATGTGGTTTATGGCAAGGCCATTTCAATTGGAGGCATTTATGTTTTAAATGATGTTAATGACGTTTATCATATGGAAACTAAAAAGCTCAAAAAGGGTGATCCAAACGAATCCTACCTTTGGCATTGTCGTTTAGGCCACATAAACGAAAGACGCATTAAGAGACTTGCTTCATCAAAAGTGCTCAAACCATTTGGTTTCGAATCTTATGGTACATGCGAGTCTTGCCTTTTAGGCAAGATGACTCGTGGACCTTTTTCAGGAAAAGGGACACGAGCTAGTGAGGTTTTGGCTCCCATAGACACGGATGTGTGTGGACCATTAACCATCACCGCTAGAGGAGGTTTTCACTACTTCATTACTTTTACTGATGACTTAAGTAGATATGGGTATGTCTACTTAATGAAGAACAAGAGGGAAGCCTTTGTCAAGTTAAAAGAGTTTCAAAAAGAAGTAGAGAACCAATTGGATAAAAACATAAAGACTCTACGGTCCGACCGTGGTGGTGAGTATCTAAATATTGAATTTGATTCACACCTAAAAGATTGTGGTATAGTATCACAATGGACTCCTCCTGGCACACCGCAACTAAATGGTGCAGCCGAAAGGAGAAACCAAACTTTACTTGATATGGTTCGGTCAATGATGAGTCTAACTGAGCTTCCTAGTTCATTTTGGGGTTTTGCACTCTTGTCTGCAGTATTTTCACTAAATCGAAGCCCGACTAAAGCGGCCGATAAGACTCCATATGAGATATGGACAGGGAGAGTCCCTCATTTGTCATTCATTCGTATTTGGGGTTGTGAAGCGTACGTTAAGATCAAGTCTGACAATAAGCTTGCACCCAGGTCTGACAAATGTCTTTTTGTAGGATATCCAAGGGAAACACGTGGCTATTACTTCTACGATAAACACGAGAATAAAGTGTTTGTGGCTCGTGATGCTGTCTTCCTAGAAAAGGAATTTATTTCTAGGAGACAGAGAGCGAGAAAATTTGAACTTGAAGAAGTTCGAGAGCCACAAACCGAGAATGAGGTAGAGGAGAACGTGGAGGATAACATTCCCTCTTCCTCTGAAACGGTAATTATTCCTAGAAAGTCAAGTAGGATTTCTAATCCACCTGATTGCTACCTTGGTAACATCGAAGAGGATGGTGTTTTGTTACTTCTTGAAAGTAATGAACCCACAACCTACAAATCGGCCATGTCTAGTCCCGACTCCTCGCTTTGGCTAGAAGCCATGCGGTCCGAAATGGATTCCATGTACGAGAACCAAGTATGGGACTTGGTGGATTTACCTGAGGGGGTGGGACCTCTTCAGTGTAAATGGATATACAAAATTAAACTCGGCGTGGATAAACATGTGGATGTTTACAAAGCTAGATTGGTGGCAAAAGGTTTCACCCAAGTTCATGGTTTACACTATGACGAAACCTTCGCTCCAGTCGCGATGCTAAGGTCCATTAGGATAATCTTAGCAGTTGCCGCATTTCATGATTATGAGATTTGGCAAATGGATGTCAAAACCGCCTTCTTGAATGGGATTCTAGAAGAAGAGGTGTACATGATACAACCCGAAGGTTTTGTGGATACATCTAACCCTAAGAAGGTGTGTAAGCTCAAGAAGTCCATTTATGGTCTTAAGCAAGCATCTAGGAGTTGGAATCATCGCTTTGATCATGTCATTAAACAATACGGTTTCACTAGAAGTGTGGAAGAACCGTGTTTATACATGAAGTTTAGTGGGAGTAAGGTTGTATTCCTTGTCCTATATGTGGATGACATATTGCTCATTGGAAATGACATTCCATCGCTCACTTCCGTTAAGGAGTGGCTAGGGAAACACTTCCAAATGAAGGACTTGGGAGAGGCACAACGAATCTTAGGTATCTGGATCTATGGGGATAGGTCCAAAAGGATACTAGCATTGAGTCAAGAAGCTTATATTGACAAAGTTCTTGACCAGTTCAAATATGAAAGACTCCAAGAGAGGATTTCTACCTATGGGCCAAGGGATTACTTTGAGCAAGTCACAGTCTCCCTCTACCCCTAAGGAAATTGAACACATGAAGACCGTCCCTTATGCTTCCGTTGTTGGGTCTATCATGTATGCTATGATTTGCACTCATCCCGACGTTGCGGCCTTGAGCATGACAAGTCGGTATCAAGCCAAGCCTGGTGAGAGTCACTGGATAGCCGTAAAGAACATCCTTAAGTACTTGAGAATAACTAAGGATTCGTTCTTAGTGTTTGGAGGAGAAACTGAGTTGTGTGTAAGAGGTTACACGGACGCAAGTTTCCAAACCGATCGGGATGACATGAAATCCCAATCCGGCTACGTGTTTATGCTAAATGGAGGAGCTGTTTGTTTGGAAGAGCTTCAAGCAAAGTGTTATCGCGATTCTACAACAGAGCCGAGTACCTTGCAGCCGAGGTCGCCAAGGAAGTCGTTTGGATTAGGCAATTCATGGAGGGGCTAGGAGTAGTCCATTCCGCCAAAGATCCTATCACTCTATATTGTGATAACAGTGGAGCTATTTTTCAAGCCAAAGAGCCTAAGTCTAGTAACAAATCTAGACACATTGAAAGGAAATACCATGTAATTAGAGATTATGTGGAAAGGAAGGAAATTGACATTTGTAAGGTTGGGATGGATGACAACATTGTCGATCCTTTAACCAAGCCTTTATCAAAGGCTAAGCATGATGGTCATGTCGTCTCTATGGGATTGAGACGAGTACCAGATTTTCTTTAGATTATGGATATGTAATAATTGGATAGTGTATCTTTTATTTTATATATATGATAATCATATTCATTGTTTTCGTATTCATTCTTTTATGAATTTTTATTTAGTGTGACTAAATTTTAATACCTTGTTTATCTGAATAAGTTGTGGAGACAATGTTGAACACTATTCAAGTGAATAAGATAAACATTGTATTTTGTCCCTAGTCACTTAATGAGGTGACGTCTCGGAGTGACTATATTGTAAGTCGATTGATGGTTGTTCAACACCATAAGGTCATATGTGATGACTGGTCGATTACATAGGCAGAGTGTGTGACACTTTTCCGGACAGTGACCATTTAGAGAGTCCCTAAGCTCTATTATAGACGCCTGGTCGTGGCGGGGATCTCTAAGATGTTCTAATGAGTCGATTCTTTTGACTGGAGACTATTATCTGAGCAGGTGCGGCTTCCGAGTGACTTTGGTTTTTGTCCTAGGTCGTGCCGTGAAAGGAGGCCAAAAGGGCATTTACTAGGTCATGGTGAGCTGTATTGTGCAATAGGATAGATAGGGCATACAGGAATTGTCCACGCACGTTGGGTAACTATATCTCAAGGCCACTCGAGTAGTTAATGACTACAAATGCGTGGCCACGCTCGGAAGTAATCTGTGAGATATTTTTCCGGTCAGGTAGTCACACTCCCGATCGGGAAAACCACTCACGATGTGTTCATGTGCAAGTGCGACCTGAAAGACACCTTGCATTGAGTGGGAGATTATAACGGACAAGAGAATTGGTAACGCACACCTTGTGTCGGACAAGTGGGAGATTGTTGGAGTTAGTGTCCTCCACAATAGTGCGTTAACATAATAAATCTCATTAATAGAATATCATCAGATATTTAATTATTTGATCCTCGTCAGTTGATTTACGTAAATCGATAACGGTTGGCTGACTAGAGTTTGACGTTATTGTCGTGAGACGGCGGTGATCAACTGACCCCTTTCGGTCACACCTAAAGGAACGAACCCCAATTGATAACTAATTAATTGTATGAGATACAATTTATTTAGTTCCTTGATTTATAGACTAAGAGGTTAGTCGATTATTATTAGAGAGATTTCGAGTTGCGAACTCAAGGAGCGGCAGTTATTATTTAATTATGCGATAATTAAATAATAAGTTTTGGGAAACGTGTTTTAGTTAATTAACTGTTAATTTACTAAAATTGTACTAATTGATTAATGTGATTAATATTAGTACGTAAATAATATGTGTAGTGCCACACGTATATTTACGGAGTGAATTGGACGAATTTATTATGGAAGCATTTAAACATTATACGATGTTTAAAATGAAAATTACACGGATTTGTGCGACAAATATAAAAACCAACATGGACCCGTATATGGTCGTGTGGACCGTGTAAAATAAGTGTAATGGATGATTACTCACATAATCATTTTACCTTATTTTGTATACTACCATAATATATGTCTTATACTACATTTTGCATTTGATGTAAGATAAAATTATAAGACAAAAATTGTCCACTAGAGCTTACACCCACCCGCCATTTCCCCCTTCTACACTCCATATAATTGTTCACTACTTCACTCTACCTCTCTTACACACATCATTTTATTTTGCATGTGAACAATCTTCTTCCATCTCTCTACAATAATTCTCTAGTATACATTATTAATATTACTAAGAAAAGTTAGTGATATTACTAGTATTTTTATCAAGGGTTCATATTAACAAGTTACTAGTTCGTACTTGTTAGTATTTTTGGGTAGTTCTTGGGTGCAACTTGGAGGAGACTTTCTAGTTGAAGGTTTTTCAAGGAGGATCATCCACATCATTTTAGCTCAAGAACAAATTAGTGAGGAGAACTAATTTGTGCCCATTTTACCTTATATTCAATGTAAGAAAATTGTTTTTCCTTATACTCTTTTTTTATGCTTTCATATTAGCATGCATGTTACATAGATCACATAATCAACAATTTATGAGATAAATTTATTTTATTAGAGAGTCTAATATGGATCTATGATTTTTCAATACTAACCTCGGGAAACCGAGATGGTAACAGTGTTTCATGCTAGGGTGGCCCTTGGTAAGTTACCTTGGTATGAGGGAGTGTTCCAACAATACTCACCAATAACTTTATCAAACTTCAAGATGTACTTCATATTCCCTTCCATAAAAAAGATAGAGTCATCCGTGAAGAAGAGATGTGTAACAGCGGGGTTATTTCTGCATATTCTAATTCCTGTAATCAATTTATTTTATTCAACCGCGACCAGGTTGGAAGAAAGTATTTTAGAGAACATGATAAATAGGTAAGGCGAAAGTGGATCACCTTGCCTAAGACCACAAGATGGGTTGAAGGCTTCCAATGGAGACCCATTAAGGAGCACTTGATAAGAAACAGATTTTATGGAGTTCATGATGAGTCGAATGATATAAGAAGGGAAACCAAAACTAATGAGTGTGCCTTGGATGAAATTCATGTTCATACGGTTGTAAGCCTTACTCATATCCGCCTTTAGAGCACATAACCCCATCCTACCTTTGTTCTTCCTATTAATAACATGAACCAGTTCATGGGCAATTAGAATATTGTCTGAGATATTCCTAAAAGGGACAAAAGCATTCTGGTATTTCCCAACCAGCTTGTCAATAAGCTTCTTCAATCTATTGGTAATGCACCTAGTGATAATTTTAATGCTAACGTTGCATAGGCTTATAGGTCTATAGTTTTCAACAATTTCAGGGTTTTTTATTTTTGGAACGAGGACAATGAACGTTCTATTCATTTCCTTAAGTCCATTTCCAGAATTTAGAGCATCTAATATCGCTTTAATGACATCTTTTTTAACAATTGCCCAACACCTTTGATAGAATACCGTAGGAGTGCCATCCGGGCCAGGAGACTTTAAGGGACCGAGCTGAAAGATGGCTTTTCTAACCTCTTTTGCAGTAAAAGGCTTATTAAGATAGTCGACATCATCCTCCCTAATACGTTTGGCACTCTTAAGATTCTAAAAAAATGTCTTTTTCTGTGACATGTACTCCTCAAATTCCAGATCGTTATGATTAGCCTTAAACACCACCTTGAAATATACATTAAATTCTTTACCAATATCCTCATTTTCGAATTTCCAATTGTTATCCTCATATTTTATACCCCTTATAAAATTAACAACCGCTCTTCATTTGACCCAGTTAGAGAAGTACTTAGAGCAGCAGTCCCCATCCATGCTTCATTTTAATTTCGCACGCTGTCTCCAATACACTTTGAGAAGCATGCTACTTATCAAATTTATATACTTTGAGAAATGGGTTTTGAAACAGTTTTGTTATATGATAAAAGTGTGGTAAAAAGGATGATGACATACATGTTAAAGGTGTATATTTTGGAGCTTAAATAGTGTTGTGTGGTCTTGGGGCTACGGTGTGTGAACTGTTGGAGATGAAACTTATTTCAAGTGAGAATTATAACATTGTAGTTTAGCAATATCAGACCCTTGCACATGTGATGCCATGGAGAAGTCTGGTTGTATAATCATGGTGACCGTTATGCCTAGTGCATATGGATTTGGATTCAAAGATTCCTCTTAGTTCATGTGGGCACAACGTTGTACTATTCATTTTACACTTTTGAATTGTGACCGCAAAATGTTCAAAATCTGTAGATTTTTTTATGTTTGGAAGCTTTTTAAGTCTGGTTATAAGTTCATATTTGTTTATCATGTAGTATGTATGTGTTATGCAATCACTGATCGTGTTGAATAAATTATTCGATGTTGTCGAGTAGCTAAATTGTATAAAATGATGTTATTAATCACTAGAATAATTTGTTAATTCTATGTTGGGCAAGTTCAAGATATAAGGATAATGTCCAAGACTGTTAATTACCCATGGTTGAGAGGGTGAGTACCCATTTTGGGAGGGATAAAGTGTTTGAGAATAAATGTATTGTCATACTATGATATTAGGTTATCCCAATGTTGTTAAAACGTTTTCTTTTATAAGGGTTAAGCTAAGGTATTAATCGCTACTAATAGTAGATCGCCGCAATGCATGTGATCGAGAGACATATAGTATTATTTTATGGTGTCAAGTGATCCATAGATGCAATTTTTGGCAAGTAATATGAGTATTTAAGGATTAATA
The DNA here is from genome assembly GCF_048544455.1 of Silene latifolia. Taxonomy (NCBI): domain Eukaryota; kingdom Viridiplantae; phylum Streptophyta; class Magnoliopsida; order Caryophyllales; family Caryophyllaceae; genus Silene; species Silene latifolia. The sequence continues at coordinate 20,825,003 of NC_133533.1, read as the reverse complement.
AGTATTCGCATGCAACTAGTTTTCAACCCGTGCAATTTGCACGGGTATATTGTTTTAAATATAGTTTTAAAATCATTAACTAACACACCTGAATCATCAACATGATTATTGAAATTTTTGTTGTTCAGTTGAATTTCATACATTTTCCTTTTCGGGATGTTCAATTTGATTTTATACGTTTATATATTGTTTACTTTTATACCATATAAAATACCAGTATGCCCTCATACTTTCTCCATTCATACCAAGTGAACCATAATATAAGGGTAGTTTAACAACCCTCTTATTTTTCTATTTTTCAATTATTATTTTTAAAATTTAACTATATTTTTAACTATGTGCAAAAAATATTTGTATGAAATTTAACAGAGGGGAGCAAGCATAATCCAAAATATTAGTTGATATTCGGCCATATAAACCCAATATTGAATCTGAATTAGTTTTTAAAAAATATTTTTCAAATTTAAGGAATGGCAAAAAAAAAAGGCGTCACAGCTTTAACCCGTGTTCTAACCCTAACCCGACCATTAACTTATAAGTTATAACCTCCATTTGAAAGATTTAAACATGATAAAACCATCCTAAAATGACCCATGGTAAAGAAAAAAATGAAGAAAGGGGTCCAATTAAATCAGCCCAGGATGATTGTTTATTAAGATGAACATTGTAAAACGTAGTCCTAACGGCTCTCTACTCTCTTCCCTCTGCCCATTCCTCCATCTCTCTCTGTGAAATTCAATAGATTTTGGAAGAAGAAGAATTGTTATTCATTCATAATTCATACGGCTGTATACATCATGCATATATATCAATTATGGTTAAAACAATCTTTGACTATCTTAATTCTACTCCTACAATTATGTTAACTAATTATATTATATACATATATAACAACAAGATAATATCCTTCCATATCATGTATATCTTGCATATCCGATGTCCTTAATTCAATACTCCCCCTCAAGTTGGAGGACTCGGTAAACCGAGACCCAACTTGTACTGTAGATGGTCAAAGCTTTCTCCGCCTAGTGCCTTGGTAAACAAGTCCGCTATTTGCTCCTTACTTCGGACGTGAAACGTGTTTATGGTATTTGCAATTAAGTGTTGTCTCACAAAATGACAATCTATTTCAATGTGTTTTGTACGATCATGAAACACTGGATTTTTCGCAATATGAATTGCCGCTTGATTGTCACAATACAACTTCATCGGCTTTGTATGAAAGATACCTAACGATGCAAGAAATGATTTTATCCATATCAATTCGCTAGTTACTCCTCCCATTGCCCGATATTCGGCCTCTGCTGTCGACTTTGCCACCGTTACTTGCTTTTTAGCTCTCCATGATATTGGGGATGCACCTATTGAGACAAAATAACCACTTAAAGACCTCCTGGTAATCGGACACGATGCATAGTCCGAATCACAATAGCCTCGTAATTGATAATCGACTTGCTTCTTGAACGTGATCCCTTTCCCCGGATTCCTTTTTATATATCGCACTACTCGTAATGCCGCATCCCAATGCTCCTTTCTTGGCTCATTTACGAATTGCGATAAAATATGAACGGCATAGACGAGGTCCGGCCTTGTTATTGTTAAATACACTAATCGCCCTACTAGCCTTCGGTACTTCATAATATCCTTCAATATGTAACCTTTTGCTAGTGACAGATTGTGTCTCGGTTGGATTGGAGTATATGCTGTCTTGGCGCCCTTCATTCCACTTTCTTCTATTATGTTCATTGCATACTTCCTTTGGTTTAGAAATAATCCATTTGCTCCTTGGTCTACTTCTATTCCTAGGAAAAATTTCAGCCGCCCCAAATCCTTGATCCCAAATTGTTCATTCAAGAAATGTTTAAAATTTTCACAAGCTCTCTTGTTGTTGGTAACCACAATCATATCATCCACATAAACAAGTACTCCAATGAACACTTCACTTTTATTGAGCGTAAATAGAGAATAGTCAGCTAGAGATTGTATAAAACCGTACCTTTTCATTGCAATCGTAAGTTTAGCAAACCAATTACGAGAAGCTTGCTTCAACCCGTAGATCGACTTCATTAACTTACACACCCTGTTTCCGCCCCTTTTATCAAACCCTTGTGGAATCTTCATGTAAACTTCCTCATCGATGTCTCCGTGCAAGAATGCGTTGTTAACATCCAATTGTTCAATTAACCAACCCTTCATTACGGCAACTGCTAACATACATCTTACACTCGTCATTTTCGCAACCGGTGCATATGTTTCGTGAAAATCTATTCCTTCCACTTGGGTAAAACCTTGTGCCACGAGTCTCGCCTTATATCTTTCGATCTCTCCATCTGCACGGTACTTGATTTTGTAAACCCACTTGCATCCTATTGCTTTCTTTCCTTCGGGTAAGCTCACTATTTTCCAAGTACCATTTGCTTCCAAAGCATCTATCTCCTTCCGCATTGCCACTCGCCATTCTGGACTTTTCACGGCTTCATGATAATATGTGGGCTCCTTATGCTTATCAATTTTTGCTACAAAACTTTTATGAGAAGATGAAAAACAATCAGTAGTTATATAATTGACTAGCGGATAGCGTGTACCTGACGACGACGAGGATTTGTTTTGTTCGTGATGAGCACGCGACTTTGGGTGTATTATTCTCGTTGATTTGCAATAATAGTCCTTCTTCCAAGACGGCTCGAATTTTTCTCGCGCTCCACGACCCATTCTCTCCTCTGTTCGGTCATTGTCCAATACTTCCTGTTCATTTTCTATCACATGAGCATCAGTACCCGATACTGTATCAGTCGCCTTATTATTTGAGGATGCTGTATTTCCTTCGCATAGAACTTCTACATTCTCCTCTTTTTTGCCCGCACTGCATCCTATTTTCGTCAGTACCGCAACCATGTTTTCGCCTCGCACCGTAGTGCTACTCCCCTCACAACGTGGGACTCAATTTCTCCAAAGTCAACTATGTTGTGATCCAAAAAAACGAAGTCTCGTGGACTCGTATTATTCGTATCAGCTGCTCCTTGTTGTGCATCTTTCTCATTTGCACAAACTAAATAGGGAAAAACATGCTCATAGAAAATAATGTCCCGCGACACAAAAACCCGCTTCTCCTTCAAATCATACACTTTCCAACCTTTTTTACTGTGTGGGTAACCAATAAAAATGCAACGTTTCCCACGCTCCCCAAACTTATCCCGTGTTCTATCTTTATTATGAACGTAGCACAAGCACCCAAATACTTTAACATTGTCAAAATTTGGTTTCTTGCGATATATAATTTCATACGGGGTTTTTCCATCTAATAATGGTGTAGGTGTACGATTTATAAGGTAAGCGGCAGTTAATACGCACTCTCCCCAAAAATGTAAAGGCAACCCTCCTTCAAAACGTAATGCTCGCGCCTTCTCAAGTATATGACGATGTTTCCTTTCCACTCGACCATTTTGTTGGGGTGTATCGGTATTGCTAGTTTGAAATAAAATTCCATTTTCCTCATAATATCGCTGCATAGGTCCGGATAATAATTCTGTTCCATTATCACTTTGAATAATTTTGACACATGTCTCAAATTGAGTCTTTACCATTTGACAAAAAATTTTCATAAATCCACCCGCTTCACTTTTGTCTTTCATGAGGTAGACCCAAACCCCCCGGCTATGGTCATCGACTATAGTGAGAAAATAATGTCCTCGTGTCAAACTAGCTACTCGATATGGCCCCCATATGTCACAGTGAATAAGCCCAAACAAAACCTCACAACGTTTATTATTTAAATGAAAAGGTGTACGGGTTTGTTTCGCCCTACAACAAGAATCGCAAACCACATCCGAATTCCAACTTAAATTACGTCCAACTAAATCGAAAAACGAGAAAAATACTCTTAGAAGGATGTCCAAGCCGTTTATGCCACAATTTCTCTTCCTTAGCTACGGTCATCTGCCCAACATTCTCCAACCGTTCCGGCTTGTAATAATACACCCCTTGTCGATGCTCACCTCGTCCAATCCTCATCCTCGTAGTCCGGTCCTGCATTTCACAATAGTCAAAATGAAAATTAACTACACAATTGTTTTCACTTATCAACTGTTGAACGGAAATGAGATCGCAAGTAAGTGTGGGAACATATAAAACATCCTTCAAAATGAAATTTTGGCTTAATTCTATTTCTCCATGAATTTCAGCCGTCACTTTCCTACCATCAGGTAGACTCACAGTTGATGACTCCTCACGCCAAATATTTTTAAGTAAATCCTTCTTTCCTGTCATATGATGCGAACAGCCGCTATCTATTAACCACTCGACATCTAAAGTAGCTTTCATGCCTTGTAGGTTTTCATTCCCGTCTGGACTACTATTCAACAGTATGCGCAGCCTTTCAATTTCGTCACTCGTGAAAGGCACATTCTGTTTTCCTGCTTCGCTTGTGCTGCCGCTTGAATTCGAAACAGCCGCGTTTGCCTGGTGATTGCTTCTGCCTCGATCGAGTACCACATTTAGATTGGGACTATCCAAAGAATGGAGATATAAGGGTGATGTTATGGGAATGGTCTTTGGACCGCTTCCTCCGATATTTAGTTTCTCGTCCCATACACGACCATGGTGAATTTCGTATGATGTGATTAAAAAAAATTGGAGAAACGATCTTTGGATCGATCTTTGTGGCTCTGATACCATGTGAAATTCAATAGATTTTGGAAGAAGAAGAATTGTTATTCATTCATAATTCATACGGCTGTATACATCATGCATATATATCAATTATGGTTAAAACAATCTTTGACTATCTTAATTCTACTCCTACAATTATGTTAACTAATTATATTATATACATATATAACAACAAGATAATATCCTTCCATATCATGTATATCTTGCATATCCGATGTCCTTAATTCAATACTCTCTTTATTCATTTTTTTTTTCACATATTCAAAATTGATTGTATCTTACGATACACTAAAAAGATTATCAAAATCTTTTACTCAAAAATATTTTTGAAGCATATGAAAAGTCGAATTTTTAGCGATATTCAGTGAAGTTTATTTTATATTTGATCAAATTTATCTTATTTATTTACATACTTGTGAGATGCATGTGGATGTGGTTAATGTATTATTAGATTTCTTTTTATGAGATTTTCTTATTTAAATGATGATATTAATATATTTTGATTTCTTAGTATGATAATGGTTTTATTATGGGATTTTTTTTAAAAAACACCTGCATCTTGATCTGAATGAAGGTTGATTCAAAACACATGCATCAAATTTCTCTTATTTAATTGCATTTTTTTTAGCAAATTCTTATTTTCAAGTCTGGTTATTTTTCTTTACATGATTAAATTTTGATTTGATCTAATTGTTTTAATATGACAACAATTTGTGTATTTGGACCGAATTATATTTTGTTTTCAATTATTCATTATTCATTAATATTACGTATAAAACATAAACGTAAATATTTACATATAAAACATAAACATAAGACGGTAGATTTTTTGTTTATAAAAAGTGAGGTAAACAAAGAATAAACACATAAACCAAAAAAAAATTAATTAATTCATATGTAAAGTAGTGGGAGGCCCACGATTGATATTTTGTGGAAAAATAAAAAGTAAAAATCACCCTGAATATGATGAGGTGGATGCACACAAATGCTTTAAATGTTATTGTATTTATTAAGATAAGATGATATTTCGGGAATTAAACAGTTGACATTAGCCTAGATGCGAGCAATAAAGGGCAAACACATGAAAGGTTAAGAGAAGTGAAGAAGTTAGAAGAGTGTAGACGTGGGGAAGAAGTTGGTTTCTCAAGATTCTCTTTTTTTTTTTTTTTTTTTAGTGTGTTGGACTTTTAGTTAATCGGTTTATCTTATGTTATGAGACCGTCTCATACAACAATTTGTGAAACAACAACTCTCCTACATAACCGTCCTATAGCATAGGACGGGCCCATTAAAAGAGAATAGCCCAACAAACGAATTACAAAACCAAACGAAATATAAGAAATTGAAACCCTTATCTCTCACCGCCCACGCCCTCCATTTGCAACTTATACCCTCAACACATCAGCACACCAGTCACTACCTTCTCCACCGTCTCTGCAGTGCACGCCCACACCAGTCACCAGTGACCACCTTATATACTGCCTCTACTATTGGAGTTCCCAGGACGACTTTTTGGCCTTTTATCTCCCTCCCCGAAATCATTAAAACCTCAAAGATAAGATCCCGATAAACATTGTGACGGCTCCTAAATCACCAATCATCAAGGCACCAACAACTGAATTTTGTAATTGATTATAAAAATAATAGCTTTTAATGTTGAATACTCGTGCTTTTAAATGGAGAACTTTGAGTTTTAAGTTGAAAATTACGATTTGCGATTTATGGTTAAATGAGGTTTTGTTTAAGTTCTCATATACATATTTTTATTTCTCATTGGCTTAACTTCAAAACTTACATTTTTAATTTGAAAACTTTGTATAATGAAAACTCAAGACTTTTAATTTTGCGTCTTTTCTAAAAAAAATGGAGTATTGATTTTTTTAAATAATAATAAAGTTTTAATTTAATGACTACTAAATTTAGTTTGAAAGTTTAATGTTATAGATTAAATATGTATTGGCGAGTTAACTATTTGAGTGGAGGCGTATGGTGGATTGCACGTCGTTGTCATCTGCGGCCAGAGTGACCGTGATATCAGTGATGGGACGATCTGGATTTCTATTTTGGAAGATAAGTGTTAACAAGTTAGTATTGACATAATGACATGCATGGGCTCGTATTTTATTTCCTTTTGAAATACTAATTGAGTTTTGTATTTGTAAAATTATTTAAATTTCTCCTATTTAATAAATGTGAGTTGAGTTGGGCCAAATTTTGTGCCCAAAGCATGGCCGAAAACCGAATGGACATGCTAGTGCTACAGATTCAACTTAGTTTTGGACGAAACTAAACTGGACTTAACGAAAACCGAATCCGGTATAAAGCGACATGTCTTAACCCTATCCAAGTGACCCGATCACCAACTGTAATACCCGTCCCTTTTAGGGACCCATTGACCAACGTTGACGGACCTTGGGGGCATGTGATAACCTTTAGGAATGCGTGCACGAGTTGCCTTGTGTCATGTTTGGCATTGGGGATGAGTGGTACTCGATAGAGTAGAGGCTACTCGATCGAGTCGCTTTGGTACTCGATCGAGTAGGGGCCACTCGATCGAATAAGTTAGTTACTCGATCGAGTAGCATCTTTACAGCGAGGGTTTATAATCGTGTTTTGTTAGAATCGCAAATCATTTTCGCCTCTTTCCTTCAGAACTAGATGTCGCGTCCCTCCTTTCCCTTCACCATCATTCCTTCCATGGGAGCATTTGAGGATGCTAGTGCCTTGAGGATGAGTTGCTTGAGTCGGGTAGCGGTCTTAACGCCGATATTCTATGCGTAGGTATGTCATCATCATCATCTTTGTCATTGTTCTTCCTTGTGGAATTATGGTGGTAGTAATAGGCTGTTATGCGGTTTGTATAGGGGTTGCTTGCTTGGTTGATGTCATGTGAATGGTCAAGGAATTGCTGCAGTTGGCTAAAGGTAGGTTTGCCTACTCAGTTTGTGTTGGTTGTCTAGTGTGACGGTTGTTGTATTGTTGTTGTGTCCGTATGGCTAATTGTGTGTGGTAATCGGTTGGTGTGCACGGTTTTATTGGTTGTTGTTGTGGTGCAGCTATTTGTGATTGATTGTCTATGGTTCTCGAGGTGCGTCCTCGGCTGAGTGGAGTCACTTGCGGGAGTGGCTTCACGCCCTAGTTTCACCCTCCGTGGAACCCGCCACGGGAGGGGATGTGCAAATTAATGGGACAGGGTTATCGCTCAGTAGGATGAGCAGGACTTACGTGGGAACGGCTGCGGTCCCCCACTGGCAGGGCTGGTCCAGTGGACAGTCGGTGATGGTGATTGGTTGTAGGGGTTATGGTTTGTACATATGTTGTTGTTTCTGCATTGTTTTATCAGTGGTTGTTATACTTCTTCAGTTACTGACCTTGTGTGGTTTATCTTTTGTTTATTTTGTTGTGTCTGCCGTGATCCCTTATGGTGAGCAGTTGGTTTAGCAGGTGATGTCTTGGATGGTAGCTGGAGTCTTGGCGGGATGAGTCTTCACGAGTAATGTCAGAAGTAGTTTATATAGTTTTGACGACATGTACCTTTTATATTCGTAGTTTAGTTATATCACTTGTAAAATATTTATAAATGTTCTTTCATCGACCTTTGGTGATTACTTCTCTCGGGCAACCGAGATGGTGATGCCATTATATGCTAGGGAAGGTCTTGTTAAGGCTCCTTGGTATATGGGGGTGTCACAAAGTGGTATCAGAGCGACGATTTTGGAACCTGTAACAAATGAGCCTAATGAACGTAGTGAGTCTAATAAAATGAACCTGGTGTATGTATATTGGAGCCCCAGCTGATGCTAGATTTTGGGTGAGTAGGCGCCCTCATTTCAAAATCATGGCCCCATTGTGCTTTAAGCCAGTCACTGGGTATGGGAATGTTGAGTCGGCAATTATGTGCCTAATGTGTATAGTGATCATACTAGAATTATTCGTGGTAAAGTTTTTGTTGGAATTAGCATGTGTGTAATGGTTATGTTAGAATTGTATATGATAAAGTTCCTAATGGAGCTAATATGTGTGTGATGATAATGAGAAACGTGAAAGTTTATGCATGAATAGAAGGGTGTGCGAAAGAGTAGAAGTGCGGGGTAGTATATGGAATGGGGTGATGGTCGTGGTTGCTTCAAATAGTTAGTAGTGGTAGTTCCTATAAGAGTTTATAAGTCTTATTATAGTAATAATAATAATAGTTAAAAGTTGTAGATTTGAGATGATAATTATCAAAATACTAATGGATGAATGTGATATATGAATGGTTGAAAGCTTCCGCTTGTGACATGATTAATTTGTGTAGACTAATTTGTTTATGTTGAGGCATAGTTACATTGCTAGTAGACTCGGATGATACATGAAAATTTAATGTTAAATGAGTGTTTAGAGTAATGTGATTATAAGTTTCATTAGTGAAGTCGTAGACAAAGGATTAGACATGAAATAATGCGTTAAATGTATGCGTAAATGATTTAATAGCGTGGTAAATCGTTTTGTGTGATGTTCGGTATAGAATGAAGTGATATATATCGTGGTTGGGTGAAACCGTTGTCTTACATTTGAATGGTAATAACGAGCTGTGAATGATTATAGTAACCTGTGACGATTTCCGAATTTGGTTTGGAATCGACATGTGTGGTTGTTTTGCAGAAATCTTAGTAAATCTCGTAATTCCGACCATGTACCTAACCTTGCTTGACCGGGTATGAGTGCCTACTCGACCGAGTAGACCTCATTCGATCTAGTTAGGAAGCTATAACGTCGGGGAAGTAGGAATTTCCTACGGAAACTCGACCGAGTAGCTCCTACTCGCTCGAGTAGAGGCCACTCGATCGAGTACCCTACTTATTCGATCGAGTAAGGCTACAGTACCCGGAAAATCCGCGGGATTAAAACCCTTTTTCCTTGTTCAATTTTCTTATTCCTTCTCATATTTCCGCAAACCCTAACTTCTTTTCCTCTCAAATCCCTTGTTCCTTGCTACTTGTGTGCTTCAATCTAGTGATTTTCTTGCTTCGATTTGTTCTTTTTACTTCTTAATTGATCAAGGTATGAATGTTTCCTCTATTTCAATGTTTTTGGTTAATTAGAATCACATAGGATGATAGAAACTGTTGGAAAATCGATTTATATGTGCCAAATCTTGTTTGTAATTGTTGTCATATGCTCTAATTGCTTCAATTTGTTGATTATCGATGTGGCTGTGCCAAAAATCGAATTAAAAAAAAGGGTTCTATAACTCGAAATTTTAGGGTTTGGTGAAATTAAATTGAGTTTTGGTTGTTTATTACATGTGATAGGATGAAAATTGGGTAATGTATGTTGTACATAACATGTGTGGAGTTAATTTTTGTGATTTTCACCACAAAATTTGTCTTAAAACACCGTTTTAAAAGTGCCCCAAACTGAAATTCGTCTCATGTTATGGTAAATTTGGGTTGTATATGAATGTGTTTTGAAGGTTTGAGTCTTAAAAATAGTAGTGGTTAAGTTAATTCATGATAAATATGTCAAAATTGTTACAGTTGTAAAGACCGTCTGAGTTAGAAGAATTAGAAATTATACTTGGAATTTTGGGAATTGTTGGTGATAGTGTGTAATTAGATGATTCTTTTATGATCAAATATGCGTACTTTGTACGTTTTAGTGTGTATGTGGTGGTATATTTAAAATTGTATGCTGAAACTGTTGGAATATGTGTCCTCCGACAATAATGCGATCACAACTGTTGATCATGATGATCACATGTTTAAATCTCATTTTAAGAATACATGTGGGATGTAATATTTTACAGTCAAATGGTCCACACTGTTGGAATATGTGTCCTCCGACAATAATGCGATCACGACTGTTGATCATGATGATCACATGTTTAAGTCTCATTATAAAGAATACAATTGGGAAGTATTTTTTACTGTCAACTGGTCCACACATATCGGTAATGATTGGCTGACTAGAGTTTGACATTACTGTCGTGCGACGGTGGTGATCAGTTGATCCCCTAGGTCATACCTATATGGCAACACTCTTAATTGATCATTTAATTGATCGTATAACGTTACGAGTTAATTAAATTACTTGAAAATTGACGGACGATTTTGGAAGTAAAATTTACGTATCTCATTATAATCTGATTAAATAAGATACGGTCTGAGTAATCGAATTGTTTCATTACTCAGATGAAATTATTGTTTAATGAAACAATTGAAATTGAATGAATTATTATAAATACAAATTGTTGTGATTTATAATTGGTAGAATATTTTGGTACAAGTAATTATGAATTACTAAGTCGATTTTTGTATATGACGTATTTTTATTAATACGTTGATTTTTAATATGTTAAAAATACATAGCAATTTTATGTGACATGTGACATGTGACATATTGACAAATTGACAAAAATAAAATGGATTCCATGTTATCCATATGTGCCGAAAATATGAGGAGGATTAGGCTTATATTAAGTTGATTTTGTTAGTGGTAAGCACCATGATTACCTACTAAACTAGCCATGCATACCTATTGTTCATTGTGAAGAACAACTCAAGCATGCATTGGCTCCCTTTGCCCCCCTCTTCCACCCGGTTTTTGGAGAGGAAAAACCACTTTTGTTTTTCCTTCTATTTTACCTAATATACACAAAATGCATTTTGTTGTATCAATTTTTTCATTCATTCACCAAAAATATTTTAGAGATAAAATATTTCACCTTCCTTTCTCCTCTCTCTCAACCGGTTTTGGGAGATAAAACAAATAATTTTTGGGTCATTTTTCTTACAAAATTAATATTGTCTAGTATTCATAATATTAATTTTATTAAGAGTGTGCTTTGGGTATTAATCCTTGGGAGAGATCCTATACTTGGGTCTTTGTTCATCCGTAAAGGAAAGCACAAGAACAAGAGAGAAGGAGATCTCTCTTGTGCCCTAGAAACCGAAAATCCAATGTAAGATAAAGATTTCTTCCTTATATTGATTATAGTTTGCATGCATAAGATTAGTAATTTATTTTATGACTAAATAAATTTGAAACATATAAGAATATGTTGTATTATGAGATATAGATATATAACACACACATATCGGTAATGATTGGCTGACTAGAGTTTGACATTATTGTCGTGCGACGGTGGTGATCAGTTGATCCCCTAGGTCATACCTATAGGGAAATACTCTTAATTGATTATTTAATTAATCGTATACCGATACGAGTTAATTAAATTGCTTAAAATTGACGGATGATTTTGTGAGTATAATTAACGTATCTTATTGTAATATGATTAAATAAGACACGGTCTAAGTAATCGAATTGTTTTATTACTTAGATGAAATTATTGTTTACAGAAACAATTGAAACGGAATGAATAAATTATTATAAATACAGAATGTTGTAGTTTATAATTCGGAAACACATTTGGCACAAGTAATTACGAATTACTAGTCGATTTTGTAAATGACATATTTTATGAGTATGTTTATTTTTAATATGTTAAAAATACATTACATTGTGACATGTCATGTAACATGTTACATGTGACAAAATTGACAAATGACAAAATAAAATGAACCATCCATTTTATAATGAAAGTGCCAAAAATGGAGGGAGTATTGAATTAATATTGTGTTTTCATATTAGTGGAAAACATAATGATAAAAGACTACCATCTAGCCATGCATCCCTAGTCTTGCCCTGAGAAGAACAAGACCATGCATTGGCTCCCCAATATAGCCTCCTCCCAACCGGTTTTCCTATGTGAACCATATGGGGTTTCTAATTTTTCATTCATTCTTTTTCACCTAATATTTTTCTAGTGTAAGAAAAATAAATCTCTCCATAATTTGTAAAAACTTAGAGAGATAAATACACACAAATCTTTCCTTTGGCCGAAAATTTTGAAGAGCCAATACAATTTATTTTGTGTCAATTTTATAGTAAAACTAATATTATTACTAGATCTAAATAATATTAGTTATTATGAGTTTTCTTTGGGTATATGCTTTTGGGAGGGATTCTATACTTGAATCCTTGTTCTTCCATTTGGATAGCTCAAGAACAAGTGAGTAGGAGAACTCACTTGTGCCCATAAACCGAAATATCAATGTGAGATGATGATTTCTTCTTTAATTATTTTATTGTTTGCATGCATAAGATTTGTAAATTAATTTTATGACTAAATTAATTAGAACATATATGAATATGTTGAGTAATGAGATATAGATTTCTAACAAGCGGTATCAAGAGCTTTGGTTGTTTTCATGCAAATCGGTTATAGTTTTTCCGAGTTATACGATTAACATATAAAACTTGAAAATTTGTGTTATTATGATATATCACGAAAATAATTTATGCATGTTAAAGTTTCTGATCCTAAAATGTATTTAGGATATTTCGGTTAATTTATGGATTTTATTGTTCATTTTATATTATATTGGCATTAAAATGTGATTTTTATGATAAAATGTCATTTTTGGACGAAAATTAGCTAAACTTCGAATTTTCCAGTGGTTTTTGGATATGTTTTCACATATATCATTTTTAAATGATCTGGAACTTTTCAAAAATTTTGGAGTTTTTATGCTCGAAATATGGATTTTTCATGATAAAAATCGAATTTAAATGAAAAATAGGTTAATATGAGATAAACTTCGAATCTCGTCATAGAAATTTAGTATGTTGTCACATGCAATTTTACAAGATGTGTGTAAAATAATAGGCTATAATGAAGTCTTCATGCATGATTTATGGATTTTTGATGAAAAATAGCATAAATAGTGACTTAATTAGTGAAAAATTGCTAAAACATACTCCATGACTAAGGAAAAACGTCACATATTGCATTTTATTATCTTTTTCAGATCTAAAATTGAAAAGTGGATGAATATAATTTTTCTCAGGTTTTTATGATTTTAATTGATAAATCCGATAAACCGCAACATTGTTTTTCCCGATAATTTTTCGAAATTTTTAACCTAAGTTTTTGAACATTATGAGTGTCATGATTTTTTTTTCCAGAATGTTCATGAGTTTAAATTTCAAATTTCAAATTTATTTGAAATTTTTATGATTTATTTGGAGTTTATAGCATTTTATTGTAATTTTGAGTCCATTAATGAACAATTTTAATAAATATAAGTTAATTATAGTCAAATGGTTAGTGGAGACTAATTTTGAGTCCTAAGATGGTTAGGGTAATTAACTTGTGCATAAATATGAATTTATGTATTTTATTGTGATTTTATAAGGTTGAATCACGCAAATTCGTAAAAACCGTTTAATATACGATATTGGCTTCTTAAAGGCGATTTAGCATAAAATTGGGCATGTTCATACATATTATAATGCTGCATTTTAATTTATGATTGTCATAATTTTATTTTATGTAATTTTTGAATTATGTAATTTTACTTAGTATGGCCTTAATTTTTAATTGGTATTACCCGAAATGTATGGGAATATCGATTCGGTTGTAATTTATTGTGATCTCGTATCACCGTTTTGTAATTTAATAGATTTATTTTTATTTTTATTACAAATGTATAATAGGAAATTATGTAATTTGTTATGTAATTTATTTATTTCGGAGTTCCTTGAAGACGGTGTCACTCAAGGAAGACGATACATAAAGACGGTGTTGCCTCGAGATGCGTGCCTCAACCGAAGTTCATGGGACCAATGGAGTTGGTTTCCGAATGTGTAATATTTAATTAGATTTTATATTTTAGGAAGGCCATACTAGGATTTATTTTTATGCTTTGCATTTTATTTATATGTTGCATGCATCGCTAAATCGCCATAACTAAAACATGCATTATCATTTTAATCGAGTTTATCGATCGTGTCAATTACAATTATCGTAGTTCACCACTTTAGTTCACTTAAAACGTGATAGATAATAAATTGACATGACCTCTCGTTAAAAATAATCAATTGAGACTTAGCCTTACCAAAAATTAGAAACCATGAAGTACCAGTTTCGCAAGGGAGTTGAGCCGGCTTTACCGTAAGACAAACCTTGTTACGTTGGTGAAGTGGGTGATAAATGTCTATCCACCGAATTCATGTTGATGAGGGATGAATCGGCCCTACCGTGCCCAAGTTGATGTGGATTTGGATCATGGACACATTTATTCGAAATTTGGATTGAGCTCAACGGAAGTATTCGTGACCGTAGTCGCATGTGTTCCGGGCTAAAGATAAATGTTAATGTAATTTTATCGACCAAGAGTTCTAAAAGTAGAATCGATTAAAGTGTTAATCCATCGAGTTATATTGATAAGGGATGAATCGGCCCTACCGTGCCCAAGTTAATATGAATTTGGATCTTGGAATTATTTATCATAGTTGGGTAGAGGTCACTATGTAAATGCTTTGCTTGTTATTTACAAGTATTAATAAAACGATAAATGTTAAGTTTTCCACTATTCCGTTATCATATTGTTCTATTTCTTTACCACAATTCATATACGATATCATTTCGATTTTTTATTCAAATCTCCATTAAAACATCGTAACTAAAGACAAATACGAATTTGCTTCTAAAACCTCAAATGAACCATTGTTAAGGATCTCTTGTGAGGAGTATAGATAAAAGTTATTCAATATCAAACAGGTTTTTGATTCTTGACTAACACATCTACTTACAATGGATTGTTTTTCATATACTTAATTGAATTAAGTACCTTCAAGCGATAAATTGTTTTGGTAATTAGATTTGTCAGGATTCGTAATTGACCAAAATAACGCAACCACTTCAATGAAAGTTTTAAGACTAAAACGAATAAATTGACGAGTAATCTTCATGAATTCAATTTTGCTTCTCAAAGCAAAGACTCATTGAAATAAGTGGGAGCATTCTCTTAAACCGTTAAGATGAGGACGAAGTTCAAGAAGTAAAGATTATAATGGAATTGATACAAGGTAATGTTAAAACTAAAGTTATTGAGAATAACGATACTAAACCTATCAATTCCGACCGATAATGTTTCCATTGTCTTAAATGTTGGACACTAGAAAGGAAACTACCCCAAATTATTAAAGAATCAACAAGTTAGTTGTGGGACATCTAATGGGACCTTCTTCTTTAAATGTTTATTTGATTGACATAATTTTGCTAGAACTACTTCGTCAATATTAGAAACCAATGGTGGTTTTCATCATTGTACTTGATATATAGGATGATTAGAATATGACGACTAGCAACAATGATGTCGAGAGATAGAGTCATTGTGTACTAAATCTAGTTTTCGGGTTTGGAGTTGTACTTAATTGTGACTATTAAGTACATAAACTCTAAATAAGAATACAAACTTATTAAGATACAAAAGAGGTTTCACTTTTGTGACCCTATTCACCACGATTTGATGTATGGCTAGCCCATTATCAAGGTGATTATATTCTAAACCAAACTAGAATGATATATCATGAAGATGATGCAAGACTCAAATTGGTAACCCAAGATTAAACCTTAGTTTCTGGAGTGATGAACGCAAAGAGTTATCGAGTGCTCTTGAAACCATTAGATCTTATGGTTTATGCGTATCTTGTATTCAAAGCAAGATATCTCGTGCTTTTTGGTTGCAAAAGGAGATCGAGGTTGTAAATCATTGATCCAAAATAGGTTGATCATTTTCTTTTACCAACGATTTAGGTTGACACTAATGTGTTCACTTAATAAGGTAAATCGAGAAATCTTTGAAGAAGTTCAAAAGTTCAAAGAAGCACGATTTAGTCGTGATGGGATTATCAAAGTGAAGACTTTGATATAAGCCAAAGGAAATGTGATATAGTATCACAAGTTAATCTCTCTTAGCACGCATTATGGAATAATGTGTGGTTGGATAAGAAATCAAACGCTATTCGATATGGTTTGGACTTCAATCAAGTTACTTTGAGTTACTTGATCCTTTTGGGGAATTTATCATTTTTGTCTAAATTATTTTCCACTAAATCATATGAGATATGAAATGGTAATGTACCATATTTGTAAGTTTTCACAAGAAACAAATGCTCATTTTTCCCTTTCAATTATCACGAGAACGACGGGTTTGCGGCTCGTGCAGCTGTCTTTCTAAAATACAAGTTTATTTTTAGAAGAGAGAGTGGGAGAAATTATTCAAGAGCCACAAAGAAAGCCACAAAGAATGTTATGTCGCAAGAAACTGGTCTTTCTTGGTACATGAGACGTTTTATGTAAGATGTTGTTTCTTTAAAACCTAGGAGGTTAAATTCGTCACTTGTTGAAAATGATGAATTCATGCTACTTTTAAGAAAGTAAAGAGCTTATAACTTACAAAAGAAATCGTTTGATTCAAGTTGATTACTTCTGGAAAGTAATGAATATATGACTTACATAAGAGTGTTTAAGTCACAACTTACTGCAAGGCTTAGAACCATGAAAATCCAAAATAAAAAGGCTTGATTAGTGACAAAGGGTTTTTGCACTAATAAAGAGAGATTTCAATGCAAGATTGGTGGCAAAGATTTTTGCACTGGTTGAAATGCTTAAGTCTATTTGGATCTTCTTAGGGATTGTGTTTCATTATGAGATATACAGCGAGTGAATCTAAAACCCACTTCTTCAATTAGAAGGAATGTATTCAATACATGTCTTGAGTTTTGTAGATTCTTGCAATCCTAAGATAATGTGAAACTTAAGAGAGGGTCTTAAGTAGGACATCAATGAGTTGGAATCAACATTTTTGATCATGTGATAAAACATTTCTCGATAAGTCGAGAAGTTGTGTTTATGCATGAAGTTTAGTGGGAGTTACGAAAATTTTAATTAGTCTTATATGTGGATGACATATTGATCATTGAGAATGATTTAAGACTTTTGGAGTATTATAATACATCTTTAATATCCGGATTTATGAAGATAAATCCACATGATATTAGCGTCAATAAGAAGACTTATGTTGATAAGATTCATGACTAGTTCGATTAAATTGAACATATTTGATTGATTACATTTGCTTCCGCTGCCGGATCAATTAAATGAGTAATGATGTATAACACTTCATACACCTTGAGTATGATGAATTGTTTTCAAAATCGAATTTAAGTAATCTTTACCAAGTAAGCCATAAAGATTACCCTTAAGTGCTTGCAGAAGCATTAAGGAAGTAAAGCAAAATGTTTATGATGCAATTTTGTGTAAGAGTGTTACACAAGTGACAATTGACAATTGAGATTGCAAATGTATACATTACAAAGGAAAACGAGTATGTAGTAAGGTTGAGTAAGGTACAAGAAGTTGATAAAACCTACTAACCAAAGCCTTCTCATAGGCTAAACATGATGAGTTATGTCATTTCAATTGAATTGAAATGAACAACTACATACAAGATCAAATTAGATTATAGAACATTAAATAGTAATCAGGCATTGACTATTCATATGTGATAATCGCATTTGTCGTTCGAGTTTTTCTTTAAAAACTCCTTTTATACTTTGTTACATCCAAACGGGTTGTAGAGACAACATTGAACCCCGTTAAAGTGAACACGAATTAGCATTGTATTCGCCCATAGTCACTTGTATGAGGTGACGTCTCGAAGTGACTAGAGTGTGATGCGATTCATGGCAAGTTCAAGTGCCATAGAGTCATGTGAGATGACTAGTCGATCACATAGGCAGACTGTTAGGAACACTTTGTCGGGCCTTATGACCGCTTATAGAGTTCTGCCAAATTTATATAGCCTGGTCGTGGCGAGAGATACTATAGTATTCTAATGAGTCGATTCTTTTGACTAAAGACTGTTCGCCTAAGATGGCACAGTTTCAGATTAACTTTGATTTGTGTTACTACGACCTTCGTAAATGGGGTCAAATGGGCATATTTTGGGTTATGATGGTTGTGGCTAGTCGAAGGGAATGAGTGCGATAGGAATTGTCCACCCCCTTGTCAGGGTTAAAACAATATCTCAGGGCCACTCGAGGAGTAATGAACTGGAAATGCGTGGCCACGCTCGGAAGGTATCCATGGTGAATAATTCCGATCAATCAGTTATTCTCCAGATCGAGGAAACCACACTCGACATGATCACTTGCAAGTACGACCTGAAAGACACCTTGTATTGAGTGGGAGATAGTAATAGGACAAGAGAATTGGTGACGCACACTTGTCGAGGACAAGTGGGAGATTGTTGGAATATGTGTCCTCCGACAATAATGCGATCACAACTATTGATCATGATGATCACATGTTTAAATCTCATTTTAAGAATACATGTGGGATGTAATATTTTACAGTCAACTGGTCCACACATATCGGTAATGATTGGCTGACTAGAGTTTGACATTACTGTCGTGCGACGGTGGTGATCAGTTGATCCCCTCGGTCGTACCTATAGGGAAATACTCTTAATTGATTATTTAATTAATTGTATACCGATACGAGTTAATTAAATTGCTTAAAATTGACGGATGATTTTGTGAGTATAATTAACGTATCTTATTGTAATATGATTAAATGAGAGACGGTCTAAGTAATCGAATTATTTTATTACTTAGATGAAATTATTGTTTACAGAAACAATTGAAACAGAATGAATAAATTATTATAAATACAGAATGTTGTAGTTTATAATTCGAAAACACTTTTGGCACAAGTAATTACGAATTACTAGTCGATTTTGTAAATGACATATTTTATGAGTATGTTTATTTTTAATATGTTAAAAATACATTACATTGTGACATGTCATGTAACATGTTACATGTGACAAAATTGACAAATGACAAAATAAAATGGACCATCCATTTTATAATGAAAGTGCCGAAAATGGAGGGAGTATTGAATTAATATTGTGTTTTCATATTAGTGGAAAACATAATGATAAAAAACTACCATCTAACCATGCATCCCTAGTCTTGCCTTGAGAAAAACAAGACCATGCATTGGCTCCCCAATATAGCCCCCTCCCAACCGGTTTTCCTATGTGAACCATATGGGTTTCTAATTTTCATTCATTCTTTTTCACCTAATATTTTTCTAGTGTAAGAAAAATAAATCTCTCCATAATTTGTAAAAACTTAGAGAGATAAATACACACAAATCTTTCCTTTGGCCGAAAATTTTGAAGAGCCAATACAATTTATTTTGTGTCAATTTTGAAGATCTAAATAATATTAGTTATTATGAGTTTTCTTTGGGTATATGCTTTTGGGAGGGATTCTATACTTGAATCCTTGTTCTTCCATTTGGAGAGCTCAAGAACAAGTGAGTAGGAGAACTCACTTGTGCCCATAAACCGAAATATCAATGTGAGATGATGATTTCTTCTTTAATTATTTTATTGTTTGCATGCATAAGATTTGTAAATTAATTTTATGAATAAATTAATTAGAACATATATGAATATGTTGAGTAATGAGATATAGATGTCTAACAGAAACAGATGCCGAGACTAAACCTAGGAACCAGACAGAGTAAGAGGGGTAGGGCTTCCGAGCCCGAAGTTGGGGAGGGTAGTGGACCAGTAGTACCTACTGTACCTGAATACCCGTCTGTGGTGTTCGTGGATTTCAACCAAAGGAAGAACTTTGTGGCCTTACAGTCCCATAAAATGAGACCGACCCGCTGTGTTGACACGACCCTCTTAGAGGATCTGGGTATTGAGACGGATGTCCGTCACATCTTTGAGACTTTGGGGTTCACCGGGCTATACGGTTTACAGAAGCATTCGTATGCCTTTCTGACCGTCGAGTTCATGAGCTCGTTTAAATACGAGACGGTGGAACAAACGGTGCAGTTCTGCCTCATGAACACCAGTTTTGTCTTGACTATGGATATGGTTGCCTCCCAACTTGGCTTGACTAAGCCTCCCAAGGGAGCCCTTCGAGACGTACCGTCTGAGAGTGGGGTTTGCAGTCTTATACCTTGTATCACCGGGAAATTGGTTCCCACTGCTAGAAACATGTTGATCAATGATGTGCAACATGTCACCTTAAAGATCTTCCTTCATGTTGTGTCGTGTCTCCTTTACGAGAGAGCGGATATGAGTAAGTTCAACTCGCATGAGTTGATGCTCTTGATGGCGTACCTCACCCCTGAGAGGACTGAGAGAGTGACCTTTAGTGCTCCCGCGATAGTGTGTGCCAGTCTCGCTTTGATGGCCTCGTCTAGCACTAGGATCCTGAGTTGTGGTGCTATTGCCACTCGTTTAGCTGAGAAGCTAACTTCCTTTGAGGCTTCCACGGATTACACCCCTCTAGCCACCCCGGCACCTACCATGGACATAGCTTACTTCCTCGACCTGAAATGGTTGAGAACTTTGGAGGACGGTAGTTTGGCGTAGAGGGTGTGGGGCGTGAGTTGGATGAAGATACCAGCTCCTGAGCACCTCCTACAGACTGAACCTTTATCCGCGACAGTGGTAGCTGCCGATTCTGATGAGGAGGAGGATGAGGATGCACGTCCGCCGAGGCAGACGTATTTCATTGACCCGAATGTCCTTCCAGTCATGCCTGAGCCGAGGAAGGGGGACAACGTGAGGGCTGAGGAGGATCGACCTAGACTAGGGAGAGGGCCTCGCCGATTACGGGAGAGGATGGATGAGACACAGCCACAACCGGCAGCACCACCACAGCACCCGTTTCCTTGTTACCCTTACCTTGATACCCCGGAGACACGTGAGAGCTACCTGGCGGAGAGAGTTGTTGGGAAATGTGTCCTCAACAATAGTGCGATTACATGATTTAAATATCATTATTAAATCTAATTTTAAAGAATACAATTGGGAAGTATTTATACCACAATCGGTCAACATATATCGGTAATGATTGGCTGACTAGAGTTTGACATTACTGTCGTGTGACGGTGGTGATCAGTTGACCCCCTAGGTCATACCTATAGGGCAACACTCTTAATTGATCATTTAATAAATCGTATAATGTTACGAGTTAATTAAATTACTTGAAAAATTGACGGACGATTTTGGAAGTAAAATTTACGTATCAAATTGAAATGTGATTAAATGAGATACGGTCTAAGTAATTGAATTGTATCATTACTCGGATGAAATTATTGTTTAAGGAAACAATTAAATTTGAATGAATTATTATAAATATGATTTATAAATTGGTAAAATATTTTGGCACAAGTAATTATGAATTACTAAGTCGATTTTGTATATGACGTATTTTTATTAATACGTTGATTTTTAATACGTTAAAAATACATAACAAATTTGTGTGACACATGACATGTGACATAAGACAAAATTGACAAAAATAAAATGGATACCATATTATCCAATGTGCCGAAAATTGGAGGAGAATTGAGCTAAATATTGTGTTTATATTATAAGTGGAAAACACAATAATTACATGCTTTAGTAGCCATGCAACCCTAGTTTGCATTACTAGCTCATATAATATTAATTTGATTAAGAGTAAGCTTTGGGTATTATTCCTAAGGAGAGATCCTACACTTGGATCTTGTTTCTTCCATTAGAGGAAAGCTCAAGAACAAAAGAAAAGGAGATTTCTTTTGTGCCCATTAGAACCGAAATCACAATGTAAGGATGATTTCTTCTTTATTTTATCATTTGTTTGCATGCATAAAATCCATATTTAATTTTATGACAAATTAATTTTAACATATATGAGTATGTTAGTATGTATATAGATCTACATTTCTTTCAATAGGTATCAAGAGCCACGGTTTTTGCATGCAAATCGGTTAAAAGTTTTTCCGAGTTATAAAGAATAACATATAAAACTTGTATATTTTGTGTTATTATGATATATCACGAAATTCATCCATGCATGTTAATATTTCTAATCCTAAAATGTTTTAGGATATTTTGGTTAATTTTACGGATTTTTATTGTTCATATTATACAATAATGACATTTAAATATGATTTTATGAGTAAAAATGTCATTTTCGGTCTAAAATTTGCTATACTTCGAATTTTCCAGTGAATTTTGGATATGTTGTCACATATATTATTTTGAGATAACCTGTAAATTTTCATAATTTTTGGACTTGTTATGCTCGAAAAATGGATTTTTCATTATTAAATTCGGATTTAGGTGAAAAATAGGTTAATATGAGTTAAATTTCGAATCTGGTCATAGAAATTTAATATGTTGTCACATGCAATTTTACAAGATGTGTGTAAAATAATTGGCTATAAAGAAGTCTTTTTGCATGATTTATGGATTTTTGAAGAAAAATAGCATAAATAGTGACATTATTAGTGAAAAATTAATAAAACATAATCTATGACTTAGGAAAAACATCAAATGTTGCTTTTTATTATCTTTTTTCAGATCTAAAATTGAAAAGTTAATGGATATAATTTTTCTCATGTTTTATGATTATTTTAGAAAAAATCGATAAACCGCAACATTGTTTTTCCGGAAAATTTCGAAATTTTTTAACCTAAGATTTTGAACATTATGAGTGTCATGGTATTTTTCCATAATGTTCATGAGTTTAAATTTCAAATTTTGAATTTATTTGAAGTTTAGTGATTTATTTGAAGTTTAATAGCTTATTTTTGGTAATTTTGGACTATTAATGAACAATTTTAGAATTTTGAGTTAATTATGGTCAATTTATTAGTGAAGACTAAATTTTGAGTCCTAAGTGGTTAGGGTAATTAACTAGTGCATAAATATGAATTTATGTAATTTTTGTGATTATAAAATGTTGAAATCACGCAAATCCGTAAAAACCGAGTAATATACGATATTGGCTAATTAAAGGCGATTTAGCATAAAATGAAGCATGTTCATACATATTATACTGCTGCATTTTTCTTTATGATTGTCATAATTTTAATTTATGTAATTTTGAATTATGTAATTTTACTTAGTATGGCCTTAGATTTTAATTGGTATTTCCCGAAATGTATGGGAATATCGATTCGGTTGTAATTTTATTGTGATCTCGTATCACCGTTTTGTAATTTAATAGATTTATTTTATTTTAGTTACAAATGAATAATAGGAAATTATGTAAATTTTTATGTAATTTTATTCATTCCGGAGTTCCCAAAGACGGATTTCTTCAAGAATGGCGATACATAAAGACGGTGTTACCTCGAGATGCGTGCCACAACCGAAGTTCAAGGGACCAATGGAGTTGGTTTCCGAATATGTAATAGTTAAAGAGTTTTTCTATTTTAGGAAAGGCCATACTAGGATTTATTTATTTTTATGCTTGCATTTTATTTATATGTCACATGCATCGCTAAATCGCCATAACTAAACATGCATTGTTATTTTATCGAGTTTATCGACCGTGTCAATTAGAATTATCGTAGTTCACCGCTTTAGTTCACTTAAAACGTGATAGATAATAAATTGACATGACCTCTCGCTAAAACAATTAATTGAGACATAGCCTTACCAAATAGTAGAAACCATGAAAACCTATTTCGCGAGGGGAGTGCACTCGGCCCTGCACCGGGTACAAACCTTGTTACGTAGGGGAAGTGGGTGATGAGTGTTAATCCACCGAGTTCATGTTAATGAGGGTTTCATCGGCCATACCGTGCCCAAGTTGATGTGGATTTGGATCATGGACACATTTATTCGAAATTTGGATTGAGCTCAACGGAAGTATTCGCGACCGTAGTTGCATGTGTTCCGGGCTATAGATAAATATTAGAGTAATTTTATCGACCAAGAGTTCTAAAAGTAGAATCGATTAAAACGTTAATCCACCGAGTTATATTGATAAGGGTTTCATCGGCCATACCGTGCCCAAGTTAATATGAATTTGGATCTTGGAATCATTTATTATAGTTAGGTAGAGGTCACTATATAAATGTTCATATCTTGTTAATATTTTACAAGTATGAGTTTAAAAGACAAAATGTTAATATTTCCTTTTCCTCCATATTTGTAGTTCTTTACAATGAATCCATCAAATGCTACCGCACCAATAACTATTGATTCTTACCACAATGTTCTTGATGACATTTGCTCCAACAATGATTTCGACACAACTAGAGAACTTCATTTCGGGATAGGTTCGGATGGAAACCTTAACTTCATCACCTCTTCTAAACCACCCACTACTACTAGACCTCGTGTGAGTCCGTCTCAGGAAGACTACCTCATACAATCTATAGGGTCTTTGTCTCTGGAAGATAAAGATGCCAAAGCTAGTGGGAGCTCTAGCAATCAAGTTCTTGCTTCAAAGGGCAAGAGGTTCAAGAAGAAGGGAAAGATAATCAAGAACTTCAAGCAAGTTAATTATGAGTGCCATTATTGCTATGGCATGGGACATTGGCTTAGGAATTGTCCCGTATTTTTTGCGAAATATAAGGGAGGGACTCATTACTCCAAAAGGTACAATTCCTAAAGAAATTTATGTTATTGATATAAATTATACTTCCACTACGACATGGGTACTAGATACCGGTTGTGGTTCTCACCTCTGTAATCATTTACAGGGTTTAAGAGATGTGGAGAAGCTTAGCAAGGGAGATGTGGATCTACGCCTTGGAAATGGAGCTCGGGTAGCGGCCGAATCCAAAGGAACTTATGTTCTAGCTTTGCCAAACGGATTTGAGTTGTATTTACATAATTGTTTTTATGTGCCTACGCTCTCTAAAAACATTATTTCAATCGCCATGCTAGACATGGACGGTTTTTGTTTTGTCATTAAGAACAATCGTTGCTCTATTTCTAGGAACGACTTGATTATAGGCCAAGCTTCCTCCATCAATGGCATATACATTTTAGAGACCTCAAATCCAACAAATGATATTTATAACATTCAATCAAAGAAACTCAAAACAAGTGACCCAAGTGAAGCGTTCATTTGGCACTGTCGATTAAGTCACATAAACGAGAATCGCATCAAAAGATTAATTTCAACTAATGTGATTACACCATTTGATTATCAATCATTTGGTACATGCGAATATTGCCTACTTGGCAAAATGACTCGTAATCCTTTTAGTGGTAAAGGGACACGAGCTAGTGAGCTATTGGGACTCATACACACCGATGTGTGTGGACCAATGAGTATCACCGCTCGTGGTAATTATGACTACTTTATAACCTTCACCGATGACTTAAGTAGACATGGGCATGTCTATTTAATGAAACATAAGAGTGAAGCGTTTGAGAAATTCAAGGAATTTCGAAACAAAGTAGAGAACCAATTGAACAAAAAGGTAAAAGCACTACGTTCCGATCGTGGTGGTGAATACCTTAGCCTTGAATTTGATTCACACTTGAAAGGTTGTGGTATTATATCACAACTTTCTCCACCCGGAACACCACATCTCAATGGTGTTGCCGAAAGGAGGAATCGAACCCTACTTGATATGGTTCGATCCATGATGAGCCAAACCAAGTTACCGAACTCGTTTTGGGGATTTGCGCTTCAAACCGCAATTAGATCTTTGAACAATAGTCCCACTAAATCCACCGAAAAGACTCCATATGAGATGTGGACGGGAAAGGTTCCCAATATATCCTATATGAGGATTTGGGGATGTGATGCTTACGTCAAAACTAAGAATGACAACAAGCTTGCCCCAAGATCCGAAAAATGCACCTTTGTGGGTTACCCCTCGCATTGTCGAGGATACTACTTCTACAAACCTCAAGAAAACAAAGTGTTTGTGTCTAGTGAGGCTGTCTTCTTAGAAAGTCAATTCATTTCTAATAGACAGAGTGGGAGAAATTTTGAACTTGACAAAGTTCAAGAGCCACAAACCGAGGAAGAGACGCAAGAAGATGTTCCTTCGTCGTCTAACGCGGTTGTATCTCCTCCACTAAGAAGGACGGGCCGAGTAATTCGCCATCCCGATCGATATGTGGGACTTATCGAGGAAGATGGAACACTCGATGTGTTGCTTATAGAAAGTGACGAGCCCGCCACCTACAAGACCGCAATCTCTAGTCCAAATTCCTCCTTATGGCTTGAAGCCATGAAGTCCAAAATGGATTCTATGCATGAAAACCAAGTTTGGGACTTGGTAGATTTGCCTAAAGGGGCAAGACCCCTTCAATGCAAATGGATATTCAAAATCAAGAATGGCATAGAAGGACATGATGATGTCTACAAAGCTAGGCTAGTGGCAAAAGGATTTACCCAAGTCCAAGGTCTCCATTATGATGAGACCTTCGCCCCCGTAGCCATGCTAATATCCATACGGATTTTGTTAGCGATTGCCGCATTTCATGACTATGAAATATGGCAAATGGATGTCAAAACCGCTTTTCTAAATGGGCATTTAGAAGAGGAGGTGTACATGATACAACCCGAAGGTTTTGTTAATTCTGAAAATCCTAACAAAGTGTGCAAACTTAAGAGATCCATTTATGGTCTTAAGCAAGCATCTAGAAGTTGGAATCATCGATTCAATCATGTTATAAAGGAAAATGGTTTCACTCGAAGTGTTGAGGAACCATGTTTATACATGAAATTCAGTGGGAGCAATGTTGTGTTCCTAATCTTGTATGTCGATGACATACTACTCATTGGAAATGATATTCCAATGTTGTCTTCTGTTAAGAAGTGGTTAGGTAACCACTTCCAAATGAAGGATTTAGGAGAGGCACAACGCATATTAGGTATCCGGATCTATAGAGATAGATCCAAGAGGATATTGGTACTAAGTCAAGAGTCTTATGTTGATAAGATTCTTTGACGGTTCAAAGATGGACAAATCCAAAAGGGGTTTGGTACCTACTGTAATCGGGACGATATTGAGCAAGACTCAATCTCCCTCCAAACCCCATGATGTTGAACGCATGAAGGAGATCCCTTACGCTTCCGCTGTTGGATCAATCATGTATGCCATGATATGCACACGCCCTGATGTCTCGTATGCCTTGAGCATGACGAGTAGATATCAAGGAAATCCAGGTAAGAGTCACTGGATTGCTGTCAAGAACATCCTTAAATACTTAAGAAGAACTAAGGACTCTATCCTAGTGTTTGGAGGCGATACTGAGTTGCGTGTTAATGGATACACGGACTCAAGTTTTCAAACAGATAGAGATGACATGAAATCACAAGCTGGTTTTGTTTTCATGCTCAATGGTGGTGCCGTTATCGAGAAGCTTCAAGGAAGTCAGAATCATGATTCTACAACGGAGGTGAGTACATAGCAAAGATCGGTCGCCAAGCATTGTTGTCAGAATCGCGATTCGATCCAACGATTCTACGACTTTACGATCCAAAAATACTTGACCGAACCTGGATCCTACGATTTTATCATGGTTGTAAAATCTTACGATCCTATTAATTTGAAAATTTCTAGAGATGGGATCATAACACGATCCTATGATTTTACGATTTTACGATCCGATTCCATAACAAAAATATTAAAATATATTTTTATAATGACATCATAAAACCTAAATTTCGTATAAGTTGTAGAAATATGTTTTTACAATGATACCAAAATCATTAATTACCAATATTTTATGAATAAATATTACTAAATAAGTGTTTTGATCTTCAATTATATGTTTTTATCAAATAAAAAATTATATTTAGTGAGTTCGTAGAATCTTACGATTCTACGATCCGATTCTACCGATTCGATCCTACCATCCCCATCGATACAAAGTAGAATCCCGATCCTAACAACATTGCTGCCAAGGAAGCTGTGTGGATCAGGCAATTCACGGAAGGTCTAAAAGTAGTACCTACCGCCAATGCTCCCATCACTCTCTATTGTGATAATAGTGGGACGATCTTCCAAGCTAAAGAGCCAAAGTCTAGTAATAGATCTAGACATGTACTTAGAAAATATCATGTAATAAGAGATTTTATTGAAAGGAAGGAAATTGCGATTTGTAAGGTTGGGACGGATGACAACATAGCCGATCCGCTCACCAAGCCTTTATCGCAAGCTAAGCATGATGGACATGTCACGTCCATGGGACTTAAACGTGTACCAAGTTTTTGTTAGATTTTGAAATGAAATAAAAGTGTTGTTTTTGTTCATGTTCATAATCACATTTGCCTTTATCTTTAATTTATACATTGTTATATCCAAACGGGTTGTAGTGACAATTGAACCCCGTTAAAGTGAACTCGGATTAACATAGTATTTGCCCATAGTCACTTGTATGAGGTGATGTCTCGAAGTGACTAGAGTGTGAGGCGATTGATGGCAAGTTCAAATGCCATAGAGTCATGTGAGATGACTAGTCGATCACATAGGCAGACTGTTAAGAACATTTTGTCGGGCCTAATGACCGCTTATAGAGTTCTGGCAAATTTATATAGCCTGGTCGTGGCGAGAGCTACTATAGTATTCAATTGAGTCGATTCTTTTGACTAAAGACTATTCACCTAAGATGGCACAATTTCAGATTAACTTTGATTTGTGTTACTACGACCTTCGTAAATGGGGTCAAATGGGCATATTTTGGGTTATGATGGCTGTGGCTAGTCGAAGGGAATGAGTGCGATAGGAATTGTCCACCCCTAGTCAGGGTTATAACAATATCTCAGGGCCACTCGAGGAGTAATGAACTGGAAATGCGTGGCCACGCTCGGAAGGTATCCAGAGTGGATAAATCCGGTCAATCAGTTATTCTCCAGATCGAGGAAACCACTCTCGATATGATCACTTGCAAGTACGACCTGAAAGACACCTTGCATTGAGTGGGAGATAGTAATAGGACAAGAGAATTGGTGACGCACACTTGTCGAGGACAAGTGGGAGATTGTTGGGAAATGTGTCCTCAACAATAGTGCGATTACATGATTTAAATATCATTATTAAATCTCATTTTAAAGAATACAATTGGGAAGTATTTATACTCAACTGTCAACATATATCGGTAATGATTGGGTCGACTAGAGTTTGACATTACTTGTCGTGCGACGGTGGTGATCGATTGACCCCTAGGTCATACCTATAGGGCAACACTCTTAATTGATCATTTAATTAATCGTATAATTTTACGAGTTAATTAAATTACTTGAAAAATTGACGGACGATTTTGGAAGTAAAATTTACGTATCAAATTGAAATGTGATTAAATGAGATACGGTCTAAGTAATTGAATTGTATCATTACTCGGATGAAATTATTGTTTAAGGAAACAATTAAATTTGAATGAATTATTATAAATATGATTTATAAATTGGTAAAATATTTTGGCACAAGTAATTATGAATTACTAAGTCGATTTTGTATATGGCGTATTTTTATTAATACGTTGATTTTTAATACGTTAAAAATACATAACAAATTTGTGTGACACATGACATGTGACATAAGACAAAATTGACAAAAATAAAATGGATACCATATTATCCAATGTGCCGAAAATTGGAGGAGAATTGAGCTAAATATTGTGTTTATATTATAAGTGGAAAACACAATAATTACATGCTTTAGTAGCCATGCAACCCTAGTTTGCATTGTGAAAGCAAACAAGGGCATGCATTGGGTCTTTTTCTTCCCCCCTTCTTCCCTCTTACACGGTTGGACAAAAAGAAAAGGCAAAGGGTTTTGTCTTTTATTTCTGCTATACACTACATGCAATAGTGGGTAAGACATTCATTCATTCCAACTTCTAAAAAGGATTAAGTTTTAGAAAGATAAAAATCCTCAAAAAAATTCCTCTCCTCTAACCGGTTTTAGAGAGCAAAATACCAAATTATTTTTGGGTCATTTTTCACAAGATTAATATTCTACTAGCTCATATAATATTAATTTGATTAAGAGTAAGCTTTGGGTATTATTCCTAAGGAGAGATCCCACACTTGGATCTTGTTTCTTCCATTAGAGGAAAGCTCAAGAACAAAAGAAAAGGAGATTTCTTTTGTGCCCATTAGAACCGAAATCACAATGTAAGGATGATTTCTTCTTTATTTTATCATTTGTTTGCATGCATAAAATCCATATTTAATTTTATGATAAATTAATTTTAACATATATGAGTATGTTAGTATGTATATAGATCTACATTTCTTTCAAGAGTGTCCTCTACCTTGACGCTTCGGAACATGCATGAGATGGCATATACTCAGGGCATTGGGACCGCGGGACCGCATCCAGTTTGGTGGAGGGGAGTCGAGGATTACAGCGGGGTTTTCCACTGCTACGAGGTGGATGTGTCCACATGGGGAGCACCTCAGTCCTACCCTTACGGCGGCTTGACCCCTTGGTACGTGAGGCCAGATGTTGGAGCCGGTGGTGATGGGGGTGTGGGTACGTCAGGAGCAGGCACATCAGGTGGTGGAGGAGATGAGGATGACGTCATGGATGAGCAGCAGCAGCAGGAGTGATACTCCTTTTTCCTTTTGTATGATTGTGGGTTGTGTTGGATATTCGTTTATTTCGTTCCGTACTTGTCATATTGGATTTGTATTGGTGGCCATAAGGCCGTACTTGCTTTTTCTAGACTTGTTTTGCAGGATTCGTGGTTGGGTTAACATCCCGCCTAGTGATTATGTGATCATATATATTGTGTTAGGGAAGTTTTGAGTAGCTTTTGACCTGAAGCCACTCGATCGAGTACTCCTCACTCGGTCGAGTAGCTGCAGATGTGACAATTTGGGAGCATTATGATCTCGGGCTACTCGATCGAGTAGCTAAGATACTCGATCGATTAGGGCCAGCTCGATCGAGTAGCTCTGTTACAGGCACTTTTCGAAAATTAATTTGTTTGAATGCTTTTATTTTTGTATAATTCGATATTTATCATGGCTATTGAAGATTAGTAACATGTTTGGGTCGGCTTCTAAGTTATGGTTGGGTTCGTGCTCGAGCTATAAATGATGTTTTGTGAAAAATATTAATTAGTTCTTAATGCATTCATTTTAGTTCCTCAACGTCTACTAACAAGCCTCACTTGTTTATTACCGAAAAGATTTGTTACTTACTTCATGGACTTCCCATAGTAAGCTTTGCATGTCCTTCATGGCTGTTGATAATCGTTCTCATAAAAGTAGCAGGTGTATATAAGTTAAGGTTAGTCGTGATTAGTGAGTAATGTCGATAAGGTGCAATATGTGTCAGGTTAAGTGAGTAAGTTGTTTGATGGTGAACTTCGGGGACGAAGTTCCTTTTTAGAGGGGAAGAGTAATGTCGCAAAAGAAAAACGCCGAAGTCATAACAATTTTGCCGTATGTTTGTAACGTTTTATATTGTCTCTGTTATATTTCAAGTGCGAGTTTATAAATGTTTTAATAATTTTGTTGAGGAAATTGTATATTTAAGTAAAAGATGAGTAATTTACATGTTATAATGAGAAGGTGGTCATGATGAGAAGACAATGCCATGAATAGTAGCAAGGTTATCCTTGCTAGTTTTGCGTTATGTGACTATGAATCACACATGGTTGAATCTGTGATAGGATCGTTTGTTGCATGTGGTGTGTTCGGTAGCTCAAGTAGTGATTTTCAGATGTTTGAATATGTGGTGTGTTTGGACGGTTGATGATGATGACTTAGTGGGATAATGCTTTTAGAGAGTTGTGGACCTGTGACGGGTAAACGGTGATGTCGACCTTGGTGTCTTGTCGTGTGGTTTTGGGGGAGGGTGAGTTGAACTTCGAGGACGAAGTTCTTTTTAAGGGGGGGAAGACTGTAATACCCGTCCCTTTTAGGGACCCGTTGACCAACGTTGACCGACCTTGGGGGCATGTGATAGCCTTTAGGAATGCGTGCACGAGTTGCCTTGTGTCATGTTTGGCTTTGGGGATGAGTGGTACTTGATAGATTTAAGGCTACTCGATCGAGTAGCTTTGGTACTCGATCGAGTAGGGGCCACTCGATCGAGTAAGTTAGTTACTCGATCGAGTAGCGTCTTTACAGCGAGGGTTTATAATCGTGTTTTGTTAGAATCGCAAATCATTTACGCCTCTTTCCTTCAGACCTAGATGTCGCCTCCCTCCTTTCCCTTCACCATCATTCCTTCCATGGGAGCCTTTGAGGATGCTAGTGCCTTGAGGATGAGTTGATTGAGTCGGGTAGCTGTCTTAACGCCGATATTCTATGCGTAGGTATGTCATCATCATCATCATCTTTGTCATTGTTGTTCCTTGTGGGATTATGGTGGTAGTAATAGGCTGTTATGAGGTTTGTATAGGGGTTGCTTGCTTGGTTGATGTCATGTGACTGATCAAGGAATTGCTGCAGTTGGCTAAAGGTAGGTTCGCCTACTCAGTTTCTGTTGGTTGTCTAGTGTGACGGTTGTTGTATTGTTGTGTCCGTATGGCTGATTGTGTGTGGTAATTGGTTGGTGTGCGCGGTTTTATTGGTTGTTGTTGTGGTGCAGCTGTTTGTGATTGATTGTCTATGGTTCTCGAGGTGCGTCCTCGGCTGAGTGAAGTCACTTGTGGGAGTGGCTTCACGCCCTAGTTTCGCCCTCCGTGGAACCCGCCACGGGAGGGGATGTGCACATTAATGGGATAGGGTTATCGCTCAGTATGATGAGCGGGGCTTAGGTGGGAACGGCTGCGGTCCCCCACTGGAAGGGCTGGTCCAGTGGACAGTCGGTGATGGTGATTGGTTGTAGGGGTTGTGGTTTGTACATATGTTGTTGTTTCTGCATTGTTTTATCAGTGGTTGTTATACTTTTTCAGTTACTGACCTTGTGTGGTTTGTCTTTTGTTTGTTTTGTTGTGTCTGCCGTGATCCATTATGGTGAGCAGTCGGTTTAGTAGGTGATGTCTTGGATGGTAGCTGGAGTCTTGGCGGGATGAGTCTTCACGAGTAATGTCAGAAGTAGTTTATATAGTTTTGACGAGATGTACCTTTTGTATTCGTAGTTTAGTTATACACTTGTAAAATATTTATGAATGTTCTTTTATCGACCTTTGGTGATTACTTCCCTCGGGCAACCGAGATGGTGAGGCCCTTATATGTTAGGGAAGGTCTTGTTAAAGCTCATTGGTATATGGGGGAGTCATACCAACCCTAAAAGTGATCCATATCATATCAATCAGCTACTCCCTCCGTCCCGGTCATTTTTTGTCCTTTGGTTTTGGCACAAAGACCAAGGAAAGAGGAGAGGGTCAATTAGTAAATGACATATGGACCAAATTGAGTGTGAATGGCCAAATTGTCCATCAAATGCAATCCTAAAATAGTAAGAATATCAAATGACTGAGATACCCCAAAATAGAAAAGGACAACAAATGACCGGGATAGAAGGAGTAATATATACCCGAAAAAATGAGGGTAAGGCATTAAGGCCCTATCCACGTTAAGAGAGAGAAAGATTAGAGACAAAATCCTCTCAAAAGAATGAAAATTAGAAAAATAGGAAAGTGATTTGGCTGAAAACTCATAAGCCCGTCTCTTTTTCTATCAACTTCTTTATCTTCTTCTATCTATTTTATAGATCCTTTTTGGCTTTCCTTTGTAGCATTTTAATGGTAAAAAGCTCAGTTTAATTCCCTATCTTTCACCTTCTCTAAGACATGACATTAATTTGCTCTTCATTTTAAGCCTAGGAGAGCTTATTTTAGTCAAATGTCTAGATCTGAGAAGGTTGAAATCATGGATTTAACTAACAATATTTTTTAGTATTTTAACCATCGCAGTTTGATAATAACACTTTGTTGTTTTCGGAGATGGTAAACCTATGATAAATGTTTTGGGAGTATTTGATTACGTGAGTGCTTCTCTAATCTCTGGCTAACATCTGAATTTTCAGCATCTTTACTCAAATTTTGGAAATGATATGGCTGTGTTACGACTCGTTATGAATTTGTGCGTTGGGTTGAGTTTGTGGTATTAGTTTTCCTCTTCTTGGGTTTTCAAAGTGTCTGACTCTTTTTATGAGTCTTTTCTTTGTACCCTCTTTCTTGTTGTGGATATTTTGAAAATCTCTCCAATTTTCTTTTTCCACTTTTTATCCGCAAAGATGTTATATAAGTTGATCCGATATTAACCTAATTTCATTTTCTTATAAAAAAAAATAAAATAAAAAAAAAAATCCACCAATTCCGAAAAAGACCACCGACACACATATGCATATAAATACTGAGATTGTGCACAATTTAACCGAAAACGTGTCTCACCTCTTTCTTTTCTTCCTGCGGAATCTCTCTACAACATTCTAGAAGAATACTTGAATCATCTGGTAAATTTCGAATTTGCAAAGCTGTTGTTAATTAATTATATTATAAGATTTGAGATTTGAAGTTCAATATTTAGTTTTGTTGTTGATCTTGTATCTATTTATTTATTTACCCTTTAATCTTTCAATCATCACCTTTAGATAACAATTCGGTGGTGTGTTTTCGTTCATGTTTCGTTATTTATTGATCGATTCAGTAAATTTTTTAAGAACTCAATCTGATTAATTTACACAATTACACCCCAATCAACACCCACTACCCCGTTTAACCAATTATTGCTTTTGATTTGGTTGATTATTTCTGCTTGTTATGTTTATTTACTCAAGTTTGGTGCTTTATTATCGTTTCGTTCGTGTTTTGTTTTCTTTTGGTGTTTACTGTCATGATCTTTTGATTTTAATCAAAGCGGTTACTCCCTCCGTTTTGTTTAATTTTGATTTCCTTATTGTTGCTGTTTTTTTGAGGTATTTTAATCAAACCTGATTCCTCATGTGATATCAAGGTTTTGTTTTGTTGTTTACTGTCATGATCTTTTGATTTGAATCAAAGCGATTACTCCTTCCGTTTTGTTTAATTTTGATTTCCTTATTGTTGCTGTTTTTTAGAGGTATTTAAATCAAGTCTGATTCATCATGTGATATAAGCTTTAAATTCTTGTTTTGTTTTGTTGTTTACTGTCATGATCTTTTGATTTGAATCAAAGCTATTACTCCCTCCAGTTCGTTTAATTTTGATTTCCTTATTGTTATTGTTTTTTAGAGGTATTCTAATCAAGTCTGATTCCTCGTGTGATATCAAGGGTTTAAATTCTTGTTTTGTTTTGTTGTTTACTGTCATGATCTTTGATTTCCTTCCTTTTATTGTTGCTGTTTTTTAGTGGTATTTTAATCAAACCTGATTCCTCATGTGATATCAAGGTTTTGTTTTGTTGTTTACTGTCATGATCTTTTGATTTGAATCAAAGCGATTACTCCTTCCGTTTTGTTTAATTTTGATTTCCTTATTGTTGCTGTTTTTTAGAGGTATTTAAATCAAGTCTGATTCATCATGTGATATAAGCTTTAAATTCTTGTTTTGTTTTGTTGTTTACTGTCATGATCTTTTGATTTGAATCAAAGCTATTACTCCCTCCAGTTCGTTTAATTTTGATTTCCTTATTGTTATTGTTTTTTAGAGGTATTCTAATCAAGTCTGATTCCTCGTGTGATATCAAGGGTTTAAATTCTTGTTTTGTTTTGTTGTTTACTGTCATGATCTTTGATTTCCTTCCTTTTATTGTTGCTGTTTTTTAGTGGTATTTTAATCAAACCTGATTCCTCATGTGATATCAAGGTTTTGTTTTGTTGTTTACTGTCATGATCGTTTGATTTGAATCAAAGCGATTACTCCTTCCGTTTTGTTTAATTTTGATTTCCTTGTTGTTGCTGTTTTTTAGAGGGATTTAAATCAAGTCTGATTCCTCATGTGATATCAAGGTTTAAATTCTTGTTTTGTTTTGTTGTTTAATGTCATGATCTTTTGATTTGAATCAAAGCGATTAATCCCTCCATTTCGTTTAATTTTGAGTTCCTTATTGTTATTCTTTTTTAAAGATATTCTAATCAAGTCTGATTCCTCATGTGATATCAAGGTTTAAATTCTAGTTTTGTTTTGTTGTTTACTGTCATGATCTTTTGATTTGAATCAAAGCGATTACTCCCTCCGTTTCGTTTAATTTTGATTTCCTTAGTGGTGTTGTTTTTTAGAGGTATTCTAATCCAGTCTGATTCCTCATGTGATATCAAGGTTTAAATTGTTTTGTTTTGTTGTTTAGTGTCATGATCTTTTGATTTGACTCAAAACGATTACCCCTTCCGTCGTTTTGTTTAATTTTGATTCCTCATGTGATATCAAGGTTTAAATTCCCATGACTTATTATACAAGGGTGTAGGATGGTTCACAAATCTAAATGTCATACGTTTTCCGAAATAGGGGTTGATCATAATTTTGAGATAAATAGTCTGTTAAAGTGGAGTATTATAGTGGTTGAACATAGTTTTGAATTCTTTAACTTATCCGTCTAAACTTGTCTTGAATTATTTTGAGCCAAGTTTATTCCCCTACTTGTATCGCATGATTATTTTTCTTTTAGGAGAGCCTGTTTTTGTTGATTGTTTCTCTCTCAATAATTCGTTTGGTTTGGATGCATTCAGCTCAACATGACGTACGCCGACCGAGTCGTTGTTTGTGCATTGATAGCGTTTGTTGGGCTCAAGATTAAGTGAGTATCACTTTTTGTCTATTATCCATCGTCTTTAGACTTGTGATAGTACTCCTTGATTCTTTTTATCTTTAGTACTGAGTGATAGTATTTTGAATTTTGCAGCGCGTACGTTATGTCTGTCCGTGACCTTCCCCCTTGTAAGCTGGCTCCCAAATCAAACTCAAAAAAAGGAGAAGGCAGCTTTTAATTGGTTGAAAAGTTAAATTATTAGTTATGTGACTCACTCAGTTGTTTGTTAACCCTTGGATTGTATTAAAGGTGTGTTTCATCTTTTTTATGTATTAACACTTGGAAGTCAGTTATGGCCTTTACCCTTGGATTATATTAATGGGGTTTTTATGTGTGTCTTCATGTTTATATAGCCAAGAAAAAATTGGAGAGTTATTATGTGATAATTTGATATCATTGCCAGTTAGTATGAGGGGCCTAATTTCTGACGTCATTGAACCTTGTTAAGTTGGTAATCATTTAACGTTGTTAATGGGCCTTGTTAACGTGGTATGCTGAAACTGTACTTTTCATCGAAACAAGCGCACACATTTCCCTCTATAACTATATTCGTTACGCCTTGCTGTCCTTATCCGCTAAGGCGCTAAGTTGTACACTTGATCAATGTAAACATTATACACAAAAATGCTAATGATACACAAGTATTAGCTATAATTATCTCTTCATAAAAATGATAAAGAATATTTATGGAATCTTTTTTCCCTCTAAAAAACATCTTTGTAAATAAAGAAGTTATAGATAATTTAATTAAATTTATTAAACAAGGAGATTATTAATTATAATACTCCCTCCTATCCACTCTTTTGTTCCCTATTTTCTAAAATGGATTATTCAGGTTTTCTTCCCCTTTCCTTTTTGAGAAAGTTTTTATTAATATTATACTTCTACCTCTCTCTACTCATCAAACCCCACCATATCCTTTATTAATATTTAATTCTAATTATTCATACCTCTCTCCAATAACAAAACCCCACTCATCTCCTTTATTAATATTTAATTCTAATTATTCATACCTCTCTCCAATTACCAAACCCCACTCATATTTTTATCAATATTATACTCTCCACCCTTAATCTCCGTGCCCACTTCAAAGAGGAACAAAAGAGTGGATGAGAGGGAGTATATTTTATTATATTTCTTTTTATTAAAATTAATCTTTTTATCAACTTATAAAATTGTTCCTAAAGCCTAAATTATAATATTTTAATTAAAGTATTTAGAACTGTGGTATAATAACACAAAAAATTGACCTTTGTAAAAAAAAAAACACAAAAAATTGAGAAAATTTAGAATTTGGAAATTGAGAAAATTTATAAATCCAATTTATAAATTGGATAACACAGAAAATTGAGAAAATTTATAAATTTGAATCATTAGATTTGTGGTATAATAACTACTTTAAAAAAAAAATACATTTTAGCACATTTACTCAATTCTCTTGGATTAATTTTCAGTTTTAAATTTTTTTCCTCGAAAGAAAATACAATAACGATAAAAATGAACAATTAATGAGATAAATAACTATTATTTTACAGTTCACTTTTACTCAGTATTCTTGAATAATTTTACAATTCAATTTTTTTATCTCATATCAAAATATAATGACGTGAAATATGAAAAATTAACGAGGGGTTAATTTAGCATGATTAAGTAATATAAAAATAAAAATTCTATAAATACCACACATTCATTGCGCGGTTCAAAACTAGTTACGAGTATAAAATTAAATTATTTTCTAAAAGTTAAATTGATTAGGTACTTATTTCAAATTATATTTGAGTTTCGTGTAAACAGGAAAGTACTTGAAACATGCATTATTTTATCAAAACTAGGAGTTCTAATTTACTTTATCGACGCTAACTAAGCGTTACTAAATGACTTACACAACGCACTGATAAATTGTTGAAAGATATTGTTAATAACAGGCAACACCTGCGCATGCCTTTATCTCGAAGGGCCGTCGTCAACGAAGACAATTGAAATTTAATTTTGAAATCACGAAATAACAAGTTCAAAGCGCAGATTTGAGCAGCGATTTTCAATGCTCACCACGACTTCGTTTCTCAACGATTTTTCAATCCAAAAGATGTTTTGGACACTATAAAGATCGTAGATTAAAATTTTATAAGTGATCAAGACTCGCTTTAAGTAATTGGGCACAAAAAATGAAGGAGAAAGGGACTGGTCTGCACAAGAATTAACGCGAAAATAGAGTGTTTGCACACTCTGTTTTTCGTGTTGATTCGAGGGCTTCCTAGGGTTTTGTTTTGCTTGAGTGTTGTGTTTTAATGGTACTAGGATGTGGGGAGAGCTTAGAGGAGTCGAAGTGTGGAATATATGAGATATATATAGAGAGGAAAGTAGGGTTTAGAAGAGAAACAATCAGTCGGGCTCCTCTATTTCGCTGCTGTTGTCCAGCAACTTTCGTGAGCTTGTGTAGGGTTTATGAGGGATTTTTATTGGTGGTTAAGCTAGGATAATATGGGTAAGATACTAGGGTATGGGTTAGGGTTAAGGGGCACGAGTTTAGCAGGTGTTTGAAGCGGGTTTTGGACTCGGATTTGAGTTGAACGAAAACAGGGGGAAGTGGGCTGTTTGTGTCGTGTTTGGTTGTTGTGGGTAATTTGGAGCATGGGTTGGTGGTGATGGGTTGCGGGTTTGGACCAAGTTTGAGTCGGCTTAGAAGGGCTTTCGATGGGCTATGCAAACACGGGCAAGGGATGGAGTTGGGCTGTGTAGGGGGGCTATTTGGGACGTGGGTATGGGGTTTTGAACTGGGGTTGGATGGGAAGCCTAGGTCGGTTAGTGAACTCGAGATTAGTGCCAATTTGTAAAGAAAACGAGCTTAAAAATCGAGCTATAATCGAGCTCCAATACGTGTGATCAAAACGAGTTTTCAACTTTCAAAATCGATCTTTAAAATTAAATAACACATTAAAATAAATGATTTTTTTAAATCAAATACACTCATAAAATGACTTTTCAAATCAAATATTTATTTTATTTTCAATAAAAAAACTTGAGAAAATGAATTCAAATTAAAATAAAATGAATTCACTTTAATAAAACATTAATTTAAATATCATTTAAATTAATAAAAATACTTCGTCGACAACGCTCATTCCACTCGTAAAACGAGCTCCAAATAATGACAATGCCAGCTAGTGAATACATGTCGTCATATCATCGTCAGGTGTTTGTCGGATTTTCTATAAATTTCAATATCAACGGATACGGGTATCTACACATTGTTACATGATTTCAGGCATATTAACTTTGAGTCTACTTATTATATATTGTTCATTGTTCAGGTGTCGTTTAACATAAAAGAGAAGAACTCCAGAAGTGTATTGGTTGGTGGTATAATATTACACAAATAACTTTGGGAGCGTGTTAGGTAAACAACTACTCCAGTACTCTTTCCGCTTTTCTTCTATCTTCCCAATTTCCAAATCCTTCCTCACATAATGGAACATATAAGAAAATGCCTTCTTTTGGAGGTGAAAATAAAATCCGGGTTGAGTGTTCATTGCACCTACTTCTGGTAGGTATTGTGTACGTTGAGTTATTTTTCTTGTTACTCTTAGGTAATTGAGTTTTATGTGTCAATACGGGCTTTTAATAACTATTAAGAGAGAGATTCAATTGTTTAAATCGAGAGAGGGGGGGGGAGGTGTAGTCTCTGCTTGCTTTTGTCGAGATTGAGAGGGAGGATGTGAGAGGGAGATGGGTCAAAGGGTGGGGGAAGGCAGACAACATTAGGCTTAACTCCTGGCCTACTTGCTTGTCATTCTGAACATTATGTTTTGACTTTTTAATCAATGCCAAGATGGTAATCTTCGAGTTATTAAATAGTATTGACTCTTTCTGTGACCATTGTGCTGAAATATGCGATTGCTGATCTTTGTTAGTTCAGTTAATGATTATTGTTATTTGTTGACACTCCGCCAGATAAAGAACAATGGGAATAGCACAAGGACATGAAGAAGAGAAATAGAAAGATAATGAGAACGAGAACGAGAATGAGGAATAGAAGATGAATATCCAATATCTCTAATTTGTTAACGTACTCGTATCATTTACATTTTGCGAGGAACGTTCACAAGAATAGTTTCACAAACAATTACGGAGCGTGACTAAAACTTATAAGTTGTGGTCTATGTAATTATGTATTTGCTCTACATTCTAAAACAAATAGTATTAGTTATTTTGAGGATTTGAATGTAACTACTGATACGTGCATTTTATATAGTCTTTTTAGCCTATTTTATGCACGTATTTCTATGCTTTTATCGTGGTTTTATGCTACGAAATGCCCCGAATATGCTACTTTGGGTTACTTTGTCTTATTTGCAGGAATGAACCCAAAAGTAGTGAAAACAAGCCTAAAACATGTCCCTACGCATGCATTTAGGAGATGGGTTGAGTCGGAGCTTGGAAAGTACTATTTTGAGATGCGCATTGGAGTAAGGAAGTTAGGCGAGCCAAGAGAGCGCTTCAATTTGCTAGTTCCTGCTTGTAAGAGCCATATCTCGAGTTCTACAACAGTTATTAAGATGATTCTAGTTGGAGGTGAAAGATTATCCTCTTAGCTTTCCAACGCCACCAACCACGCCCTATTTGCCCAAGT
Source organism: Silene latifolia (assembly GCF_048544455.1). NCBI lineage: Eukaryota > Viridiplantae > Streptophyta > Magnoliopsida > Caryophyllales > Caryophyllaceae > Silene > Silene latifolia. The sequence continues at coordinate 20,783,398 of NC_133533.1, read as the reverse complement.
AACGAAGAAATGGCAGCCGTATGAAGTTCAGTGCGCGAAGCAGGAATTACGCGCTGAGAAGTGTTCGATCGAGAACTATTTCTATTCGATCGAGAGCCCATTTGCTCGATCGAGAGACACTTCTTCTCGATCGAGTGGTTTTAGGATGAATAAGTATTCGATCGACCAGTTCCTTTTATGCTTTTGCTCGATCGAGTGATTTAGTTACTCGATCGAGTGGATATTGTTGACGGGCTGGGCTTTTTAGTTATATTCCGTCATTAGGTTTAACTTTACTCCTAATTTCTTATAAATAGGAGTAAAGGTTGTCATTTGTAATCACCGAGTGATCACGCTACTTCTCTTCTATCACGTTTACTGTTACTTGTCACTTCCTTATTTCCGGATCTTTTAAATTCAGTAATTCTTTCTTCCTTCTCTCCTTTTAATTTAATATTTATTATTCTTATTTCCTTTATGCTTATTCCCCTTATTTCCATGTCTAGCTAATTCCCCATAGTATGTTAGGATTAGGGAAGCCGTGGTAGCGATGTTTTAACTGACTTGAATAGGTTAGACTTGCAATAGGAATTGTATTAGGCAATTTAACTGTTATCCGGTCGAATGAATGCATGCAGGAGACCATAAATCTAGTTAACCCCGACCTAGATCGAAAGATTGGAAGGGAAGGCTTGCTTAATTACAATAGGGTATTGCAGTGAGGGCGAAAGTTAAGCTGTTTACGCTCTAGGGCGGTTTAAGGACCGAAAGGTGACGACCATAGCTCTTCTTATCAATAGTTTAATCGCCTCAGTATTCCCAATAGTATAAGATTTGATAGCTGCCACGGTAGACCGACTCCTAGCATACTCCCTTTCCTCTTGCTGTTAATTTCTCTTTTCATTTCCCCCGCTTTAGTCTTTAGTTAGTTCACAATCAATTCAAACCCCATTTCGTGACACCCCGACAGACCGAGTTAAACGGATAGATAGCAACTTGGCCTCCCCGTGGAGATCGACCCTACTTGCCGCCGACTTCACATTGCAGATAATCTAGGTATTTTATTTTTGGTGTAGAAACGACCGCATCAAATTTTGGCGCCGTTGCTGGGGAGGCGACGCTTTTTATCTGTATTATTTTGTTTGTCCTTTCACCTCAAGGGAAGACTAAGTACCTTGAGGTCAATTCTCATCTTTCTCTTTTAGTGTTGTTTTGATAGGCCTACAGGTTTGTTAAACAAAGCTGCGAGGGAGATTATCGAAGGGAAGGCTTGAGTACCTTCGATCCCTCTTACCAAGATGACATCTGTCTCCCAACTAATTGCTCGGTTTGAAGCCCAGCCGAGAAACCCGCGATTGGGAAAGGAAGAAATCTTGGGGATGTGGTGTTCTTGAGCACAATGCAGCTGTAGTTGTGCCGCCACATCCACCCCATCAATGGCCACCGCAACAAGATCCTCGTGATATACGAAAAAAGAAATCGCGGAGTCAAATCCTTAATTCTAGAATATGATAGACATATGGATGCTCAAGTCACCGAGCCGCATGCAAATTGCTCGGTTAACGACTAGGTTGAATGATCGGCAACCAGAAGAGGTGTACTTGATCAAGAGCGGTTTTTCCCATGAAGAACCCGCGTTGCCCAATGCTGAAAATGATTTCTATATTTTGGATGAGGACTTTCTATCGTATTTCCAGAGTGTATGCGGGGATGTCAAGATCAGACAGGGAAGAATCACTCGATCGAGTGACTTATAATGGTCGATCGAGTGAATTTCCGAAAGACCGATCCTCGATCGAGTAATATCTCTTCTCGATCGAGTGAAGTGCAGAAGGATAGTTCTCGATCGAGTGATTTTGTTACTCGATCGAGTGAGATACGGGAGGAAAGTGGTCGATCGAGTGATTATTCTGCTCGATCGACTGAATTGGCCATTGGGAGCTTTAATTCGTCACTTGGGTTCATATTGGATGACGAGTTTGACGATGATGAAGGTTACGGTGAACCTCCCTTATTCACGCGGGAGGATACACTTGAAGCTGCGATTTACGGGATGGATTCCACCGAGGAGGTTGATGAAGAAGCGGTTGAGACGGTAATTGCTCCTAGCACGGATGAGGTAATCCATTCCTTTGTCAGTGACTCCGTCGTTGAGAGCGACCAACCCGAGGTAGTAAGCGATAATTTCATTATTGTTTGTTTTAAAAGTATATTGCCTCGTTTAATTTGTGCTCCTTCTTTTAATGCTACACCCTCTCATATGTGGACGCATAATTTAACGAATTTTCACCGTCCTTATCATTTCAAGTTTGCTAATCTGAATCGGGACCCTTATATATTGACAATTGCTCCCGCGCTCCTATATTTTGTGGATAAATTTAGGAGCGCTCATAGGAAATTTGTCCGGCTTAAAAAGTTAAACATTTTTATTTCCTATTTTGCTATTCCACTTTGGTGCTACTTATGCTGTTGTGTAGCACATGCGCAGCTATTTGATAGGTTGCTGCGCGCTTTGAGCTGTTTTGATAGTGATTAGTTTGAGTGGCTCGAAGAAAAGAAGGTCGAGCTGGGACCTGACTGAAGCTAGCGCTATCCGGGAGGCAACCCGGCGATTTTATTTTGCTTTTTATTTTATTTCAGTTGTAATAAATGGTTTTTACACCATAGACTATCTCAGTATGCTTGTTTTTGTCAGTTGCGGGCTGTTTTCATTGCGTTTGCAGGAATTACATTGAGGATTACTCGATCGAGTGGTTTTTCTACTCGATCGAGCACTGTAGCTGATGGATTCACTCGATCGAGTGATTAACCCACTCGATCGACCACCTGCAAGATGAAAACTACTCGATCGACTGGTATCTTCCTCGATCGAGCAGTTTTTGAGCGCCCATGTTACTCGATCAACCACTATTCCTCTTGATCGAGTGTTATTGACTTGGATTAGCTTCCTGAGACGATTTCCTGGACCTTTAGCAACCTCCCATTTCATGGTCGGTTTGGGGAGGTCCCCTTATTCGCACTATCTTGTGAGTTTTCCGCATTTACTCTCTTTCTCTTTCAGTTTGCATTTCCTTTCCATGTTTTGGTACAATGGGGGCATTGTACGGTTTGGTTTGGGGAGGTTATGCATCCATATCTGTGTCTGCATATTGTTTTATCTGCATTTCAGTTATCACGTTTACTTTTCTGTTTGCATTGTTATTTATTTCATAAAAATTCAAAAAATTCCATAAAAATTGAAAAAATTGTTAAAATTCAAAAAAATTCACGTTTATTTTAGCATATAGGTTGAGTCGGAACGGTAGATTTCCATGATGATATTGCTCTATAACTGTCTTTTTGCTTAAGCCTTGCATTGAACTGTTATCTTTTAGCATTGTCTTATCGCATAATCTACGAGTTAATGTTTAATTTAGCTGAACGAATAGACTTGACCTGAAATTTTGGCAACCTACTTATAATTTCTAAGATTTAGAGCCTTATAAACTGGTGTCATTTGTGACCAGTTTCATGTAGGATTGTGAGTAGTTACTCCTTGCATAACATGTATCATTAATTTGCACATATATGAAATTCAATTGCTTTTTGCCGTCATACATTCGGGTTAGTGGTTGGTGTCACATGCAGGGAGGTGCTTACATTTCCCTTTTCTTTCGTTTTTACCCATAAACTCCACATTAGCCAAATTTGCCTGTTGACCCTCAGCTACATCCAAATTTAGCCTGCCTTGTCAAGCTAGTTTAGTATATGTTTTGCGGTATATATTTCATTGTATCAAATTTTGGCGCGTATTCTGTTGATTTGGAGTTGGTAATTTAAGAAGAAAGGGAGGATGAGAAAAAAAAAGAAATGAAAAAGAAAAATAAGACGTGAAATTGAAAAAAGTTGAAAAAAGTATCGAAAAAAAATGAAAAACGTGAAGTTGTAGAAAAAGAAAAAGAAAAAGAATGGAAAAAATTATGAAAAGATGTTGTTTGAGACGGTTTATGCTCCTATGTTCTATCTTACATCATTTGAGGAGTATGTTTGGTTCGGTTTGGTGAGATTTTGTGCCAAATGAAGGGCATTGTGCTTAATCCATAATTGAGTTGGAATCGGATGTTGTCATATGGTTCTGTTTAGGTACTAGCTTGATCACCTATACCTCCACATTCCCATAATATGTTTTGCCTTTTCTTACCCATTTCCTCACTTTACCATATTTTTGTAAGCCCTCGGCTGTGACAGGACCTCGTTTGGTTGGAATGTGTGTACGGTAGCTAGAATTGTCTATCATATTAGTTGCATGCATGTTTATGTGGGTCGTAGTTTAGGTGAGCGACTATTTTTCTTTCTCTCTTACATATATATGTTCACCCTTTGCTTCATGAGAGAAAGAGTGACCCGTGAGAGTCCATTGTTAAAGGTCTTGCAAGGTCGACGGTTCAGCTTTATTTATAAACATCTTATAACTCGTTTGCATTTGACTGTCTGCTATAAGTGTTAGTTTGCTTGCATTAAATTGGCTTAAGTGGGCATTTGTAGCTAGCTCTGAGTTATCTTTTTCCGTTCCTTTAGTTGCATTTTAGTTTACTCGGGGACGAGTAAAGGTTTGGTTTGGGGAGATTTGATACGTGCATTTTATATAGTCTTTTTAACCTATTTTATGCACGTATTTCTATGCTTTTATCGTGGTTTTATGCTACGAAATGCCCCGAATATGCTACTTTGGGTTACTTTGTCTTATTTGCAGGAATGAACCCAAAAGTAGTGAAAACAAGCCTAAAACATGTCCCTACGCATGCATTTAGGAGATGAGTTGAGTCGGAGCTTGGAAAGTACTATTTTGAGATGCGCATTGGAGTAAGGAAGTTAGGCGAGCCAAGAGAGCGCTTCAATTTGCTAGTTCCTGCTTGTAAGAGCCATATCTCGAGTTCTACAACAGTTATTAAGGTGATTCTAGTTGGAGGTGAAAGATTATCCTCTTAGCTTTCCAACGCCACCAACCACGCCCTATTTGCCCAAGTAACGAAGAAATGGCAGCCGTATGAAGTTCAGTGCGCGAAGCAGGAATTACGCGCTGAGAAGTGTTCGATCGAGAACTATTTCTATTCGATCGAGAGCCCATTTGCTCGATCGAGAGACACTTCTTCTCGATCGAGTGGTTTTAGGATGAATAAGGGGTTGTTTGGTTGACACTTGAAAAATACAGGAATTGGAAAATCCCATGAATTGCAAAAACATGGTTTGTTTGGTTGCCATATTTTTTGGAAAATGGGGGAATTAGAAGTTCCCAGGAACTTCCAATGCCTACATGATGTAGGAATTGGCTTACCTACTCCCCCATTGGTCATTGGAAGTTCCCATGAAATTTAATTCCAACATGAGCAACCAAACACTTTTGTCAAATTCACCCGAATTGGATGCAGGAATTTAATTCCCATGAAATTGAAGTTCCTAGGAAAATTAGGTTCCTTGATCAACCAAACGACTCCTAAGTATTCGATCGACCAGTTCCTTTTATGCTTTTGCTCGATCGAGTGATTTAGTTACTCGATCGAGTGGATATTGTTGACGGGCTGGGCTTTTTAGTTATATTCCGTCATTAGGTTTAACTTTACTCCTAATTTCTTATAAATAGGAGTAAAGGTTGTCATTTGTAATCACCGAGTGATCACGCTACTTCTCTTCTATCACGTTTACTGTTACTTGTCACTTCCTTATTTCCGGATCTTTTAAATTCAGTAATTCTTTCTTCCTTCTCTCCTTTTAATTTAATGTTTATTATTCTTATTTCCTTTATGCTTATTCCCCTTATTTCCATGTCTAGCTAATTCCCCATAGTATGTTAGGATTAGGGAAGCCGTGGTAGCGATGTTTTAACTGACTTGAATAGGTTAGACTTGCAATAGGAATTGTATTAGGCAATTTAACTGTTATCCGGTCGAATGAATGCATGCAGGAGACCATAAATCTAGTTAACCCCGACCTAGATCGAAAGATTGGAAGGGAAGGCTTGCTTAATTACAATAGGGTATTGCAGTGAGGGCGAAAGTTAAGCTGTTTACGCTCTAGGGCGGTTTAAGGACCGAAAGGTGACGACCATAGCTCTTCTTATCAATAGTTTAATCGCCTCAGTATTCCCAATAGTATAAGATTTGATAGCTGCCACGGTAGACCGACTCCTAGCATACTCCCTTTCCTCTTGCTGTTAATTTCTCTTTTCATTTCCCCCGCTTTAGTCTTTAGTTAGTTCACAATCAATTCAAACCCCCATTTCTGTGACACCCTGACAGACCAAGTTAAACAGATAGATAGCAACTTGGCCTCCCTGTGGAGATCGACCCTACTTGCCGCTGACTTCTGTTAGCAGTAATCTAGGTATTTTATTTTTGGTGTAGAAACGACCGCATCAACTACATCATATCTATTTTATTCGATGCCTCTTGTTTTTTATGGGATTTCATTCAATGCCTTTTAATTATGTGAAATACAACACAAGTTTCGGGTATGTGAAATACTACGTCACTTTACTCTAAATTATCAATAATCAAATTTAGGGAATCAGAGGATCCCCTAGAAGGCTAGAATCATCCATGTTGCACAATACCATAAAAATCTATGTCCCATTCTGTTACTATACTTTCAACTTCCGCTTAGTATTTTACCAAATTGGGGTACCGCGCCCGATAACGCGAGGTGCAACAACTAGTTATGATCTTGAAGAACTCCAAAGGCTCGCTCGACATCTTTTCTTGAACTTTCATGCTTTTTTTTCAAGCAAATTCTCTTAGGATCTTTCAGGTGTGAGAAAAGTTTGACAAATGTAGCCCACTCCGGATATATACCATCTGTAAGATAGTATCCCATATTATACTCATCCTCATTAGCGGTGAATCGAACCTCTGGCGCTCTTCCTTCCAATTTCTCTTTAAATAAATTTGATCAACAAAGTACATTGAGATCATTGCCGAAACCAGCAACACCGAAATACGCATGTATCCCATATCCAAAGATCCAACGAGGCTACAACTTCAAGTATAATTTTGGGATGACCATGATCACCTCGAGTAAATTGCCCTTTCCAAGAACTTGGGCAATTCTTCCATTGTCAATGCATGCAATAAAGACTCCCGAGCATGCCAGGGAATCCATGACACTGCTCGTGCATATGAAGCAAGTGTTAGACATCAGCAGTAGTTGGCCTTCTCATGTACGTATCCCCAAAAAATTCGATAATGGCACGAAAAAATTCTGATAAACATTCTATGGCTGTGGTCTTGCCACTTTTGATGTATTCATCGACCGTGTCGGCAGGAGCTTGGGGACATGGGCCACATGCCGGTCTGCGGGCGCGATGCCGCCTACCGGTCCGTAGACACGGGCCACCTGCACGCCAAGCCAATCTGTGGACATGCAGCGGTCTAGAAAGCCACGCTCGGTGGCGTAAAAATGCTTTCGACCGGATCGCTTTAGATCGGTCGGTTTCGTCTCGGTAAAGGTCTCGAAACGACGCAGAGATGTTCGGAGTCGCCACCAAGCATTTGTGGGATCCTTGGAACCCATTTGTTCACTTTATACCTTGGTCAAACGAAGCACAAAGCAGTGTTTGACATAGGTACTAAAGATAAGGACTCGTCCCCCTTTTAGCATTCTATGCCTAAAATGACTCTCGTGCGCCCTGGATAAGGCCATCCACTATCCAAAGGTTCTGAGTAAAGGGTGAGGGTACGTATTGGGAAGCCCTTTAATCGGACACCCAATCCCACCCGCGTTAGCGGCCTCTACTGATCGATCGTGGTTGTTTAAGTGCAAGAGTTGATAAAACGGTGTAAATGCATGAATTCACATCCAAAAGTCTTAACCTAACATGTGAATATTTCCTAAGTCGGTTGTTTATGCATGTACCAAGAAATTGGTGTCAAAGTTGGATTTAGATTGATTTGCATGTGAGACGGAAATTAAACATCCATTTACCAGATTCGGATTACGATGCTTAACACGATTCCATTGTTTGAAAAAGGGTGTCAAATGACAAAGTGTAAAAACATAAACTTGTCAATCTGATCCGTCATGTATTCGGATTAACCGTAATCGGGATTTTTCTAGACAAGTACCAAAATGAGACAGAACACTTCCAGGCAGCCTCATTGGGGCGCGAGCCTATTGGCGAGGGAAGGGGCTCTCCCCGGGTTTCTGAAACAAGAAAACATATGGCCTTTTGGGGCGCGAGTCAGACGACGACCCAAGGGGCGTCTCCTGGTTGAAAAAAGTTTGTTAAAAAGGTTATTTACAACCGTATTTATGATGAATGATTGCAAATGTTGTTTGCATGACTCCGAATAATTACTATTATGTTAGTAATATTCGTTGTCGGGTTTGCAAGTTTGAAAAGCATAGTAAGATGTGTAAAAGGAAAATGTTTGATTTGAACTAATTATGTTAAGTTCCATTATTTGTAATTAGTCAAGTTTGTCATCGTACTCGGATTAAACCGGCATGGTATAAAGAACCAAGGATGATTATGAATTATGACTAATATATTTACAAATGTAAACAAATGAGAAAAATGGTAAATAAAATAAAAGGGGGTTAAAATACCCTTTAATTTGTAATTAACCAATAATATCATCGAGTCACGGAATAAACCGTCATGGTATAAGGAATCAAGGATAATTTTTGTAATGGTAAAAATATGTTGATCATAAAAATGAATTAAAATAGTAAATAAAATAAAAGGATTTCCTTTAAAATGTAATTAACCAATTAATATCACCGAGTCACGGATTAAACCGTCATGGTATATGGAACCAAGGGTGATTATAATTTATGACTAAAACGTTTGTCATAAAAATGATTTGAAACATTTGAAATGGTAAAAACCGATTACAAATAAGAAATGAAATAAAGAGGAAAGACGAGAACAAACACGTTTGAGTTTGACCCGAGAAACCACAAGAGGCGCGAGCCTCTTTGCATAGCAAAGGGCTTCTATCTCGGGCCAAAACTCGGTTTTGGCTCGTCTAACCTATATTTGAATCGTGTTATGCATTGTTCATACATATAAACTCATAAAAACAGTAGAGACATGAAATAAATGAGATATTTACACCCTCAAACTTACGTATATTGATGTTTGCGAAGTAGACAACTTTAGAGATGGTTTTCTCGTTGTGACTAATCGCGATCAAAGAAGTTTAAAAGAGTGCCTTAAAAAAGGATTTTGTTTTTAAAATGAGTTGAAAATATGTTAATTAAAACATGTTGATTGATGAATTGAGTTAGTCAAATGGGTCGGTCGAATGCACGGCGACGGTACCAAACAAAAAGTGTAAGGCTTGTGTTTACGATCGGTAGGTCGTAAACACGTGTCGATTTTGTGACTTAGGAAGTCGAGTATAGAAGTTTAAGAGAGAGGTGAGGGGGCGGACACTCGCGTGAATATTGTGGTGTGTGAAGGTTGGTATTTATAGAGAAATGTGGGATGGTAGGTCGGTTGAGTTTGCTTAGAGGCTAAGCAGACACCTCCTTTAGGCGCGAACTACCTTGTGACTGAAAGGGGTGTACTGTCCCTTTCAGAAATTTGGATTTTGCATTTGTTCTAACGAATGTTTTGTTGGTTGTGATTTGTGGTCTTTGAGGTTTGCTTAGTATTTTGTTGGTTGTAAGCTTACTCTTGGGTGATATTTGGGGTAGGTATTTTGTGTCCTTGACTCGGGTTTGACCCGTGTGAGTCGGGATTTGAACTTTGAGTCGGTTTTTGGCCCGGTATCGGTTTAGACTCTAAATAGGGTCATTTTAATGGAAATGACATGATAAAGACATTCATGGCATTATTTTAGACATTCGAGATTTGGGTTGACTCGGGTTGACTCAGGTTGGCTCGAGTTGCGGGTTTCTGAGTCGGTTTTGGGTCCGAAGACGGTTTTAACTCTAAATAATATTATTTTGATGCAATGAAGTTAGAAAACTTTTTATGAAATCATTTTTCATATCCAAGTAGTACATTAAACCGCCTCATGTATAGCCAATCCACACACGCATATCAAAAACACGTTATAGTCCGATCATCATCGGGTGGTTTTTGGAAGGTGCAGATACTGAGTATCTATGTGAGGAAATATCCGTATAAAACCCCTTAAAAAAAGGACTATAACGTAATTTATCATGTGATTAATGGTCATAAACGAAAAACAAGAGAAACGATAAAAGAATAAGAATCAACCTCGAGTCCTGTGCAAAACGGCCTAAGAACATAAATCAACGCAGATTTCCTCCTAATCGTTGCACCCAAGATCGTCTGAGACTATGCCCCTTGTGCTAGAAATTGCTTTCTGATTGCCTTGCAATATTGAGAGAGCTTTTGTGAGTTTTCTGATGTGAGATCTAGAATTTCAGAGAAAAAGACTCCAAAACCTTAATTTTTCTTCAACTGAGAAGGATTAGGTCAAAAGGAGAGAAGGACTCTCCTTTTGTTCTATTCGGTCGACCGACCAGTTACCGAGGGAGGGAGTGGGCTTTCCACTTTCTCCTTATTTAACTCGTGGTCCGACTCGTTTTGCTAAATGTATATGACGGGTTTTAATTATAAATCGTCATCCGTTATCGGATATTAAAATATCGACTAGTAACATGAATCAGTCGACATATTAATACTTGTCCGATAATGACAATATTGTATGATTAATTAATTCAATATACATTAATTAGATATAACCGTTTATATTCAATTTACGAATTAACCGCTTAATTCGCCTTAGCCAGTATTATTTAATCCGTATTAAATAATTATCTCAACATCGCGTTTGACTAATTATTAGTCAATAACTCCGACTAACCGCTTAGTCATATTAGGCATCAACATGACTGTATTTTCATACCGTCACATCTCTCAAACGTATCCTATAGGTGTGACTTTTAGGGACCAGTTGATCACCGCCATCTGTATGACAATAACGTCAAACTTATCTAGCAAGCCAACCGTTATTGATAAACGTGGACCAACTGATAATAATACAAAAGTATACCCTTTTGATCCTTTTAGAGATTTATATATCATTGCACTAACTGTGGAGGACACCAGCCCCAACAAGCTCCCACTTGTCCGTACAAGTGTACGTGCAATAACGTTATCCGCACTAACTGGAGGACACCGGCTCCAACAAACTCCCACTTGTCCGTACAAGTGTATGTGCGATAACCGATTCTCATATCCATTTAAAATTTCTCCCACTCAATGTAAAACAATTTGCAGATCCGTACTCGCAAAGGTCGTATTTTACAATCGATCTGTATCAAGAGTGGTTTCCTCGATTAGAGAGTAACTTAATTGATAAAACGAATCCGTATTCGAGCATGGCCATGCATTTCAGTTACAGCTCCTCGAGTGGCCCTGAGAAATATCGAGTACCTGATAAAGGCTGAATATTTCCTTCAACTCGACTCCTGCCGATCTAAGCACAGTATGAAATGACCCAGAAAAAATCTACTTGGCCCCCTGTTACGGATGACCGTGAGAAAGAAACCAAAGTCACCCAAAATCTGCCTTAATCTCAAGAGACAGTCGATAGTCAAAAGAATCGACTCTTAGGATCACCATGGAGGTCCTATCCACGACCTGGCACCGAATGTTATAAAACATTTAGGACTCCACGTCGTTGTCACAATTGTGTCCTACGAGATATCCATATAACTCGCCTCTGTGATTGGTCAGTCAACCGTTTGACTTATGGCTCGTTGAACCCACCATCAACCAACGTCACAAAATAATTGCCGAGTGTATCACTCACGTGGGCAATTAAGGACCAAAATATAATGTTTGTTCAGTTCACTTTGTGGTGTTCAAAATTGTCGTACAACTCCACATGAAAAACAAAATATATATAAATATCAAAACGATGATGTCGTATAGAGTACACGAGAAAATGAATCTAATCCATAAGAGTACTACAACTCAGGAACACGTTTAATTCCCATGGAATTAACATGCCCTTCATGCTTATCTTGTCGTAATGGTTTAGTGAGAGGATCTGCTATATTATCATCTGTAGCAATCTTTTCTATCACTACCTCCTTTTGCTCCATGTAATCTCGGATTAGATGAGCTTTCCGTTGTACATGTCTAGACTTGTTGCTAGACTTAGGCTCCTTAGCCTGGAAGATGACACCTCTATTGTCTCAATAGATGGTGATCGGGTCATTCGAACTAGGCACTACTGATAGTCCTTGTAAGAATTGACGCATCCATATCGCTTCCTTTGCAGCTTCGAAGCGGCATAGACTCGGACTCGATCGTAGAATCTGCTTTGTAACACTTTGTTTGGAACTCTTCCAGTGATCAAGTACGCCATTAAGAGTAAAAACGAATCCAGACTGAGATTTTGAGTCATCTCGATCTGTTTGGAAGCTAGCATCTGCTTAACCGGTTGCGCATAGCTTTTGATCGCCTCCATAAGTCAATGCCCAATCTTTAGTCCTCCGTAGGTACTTAAGAATGTTCTTGACAGCCATCCAATGTGATTCACCTGGATGCTGTTGGAATCGACTTGTCATACTCAATGCATATGCCACGTCCGGACGTGTGCATATCATGGCATACATGATTGATCCTATAGCCGAAGCATAAGGAATCCGGGTCATGCGCTCTATCTCTTCCGGTGTCTCTGGTGCCTGAGACTTGCTCAAATGCACCCCTGGAGCCATAGGAAGAAACCCCTTTTTGGAGTTAGTCATGCTGAATCTCTCTAGAATCTTGTCTATATAAGACTCCTGACTGAGAGATAACATCCGACGTGATCTATCTCGATAGATACGGATGCCCAAAATTCTTTGTGCCTCACCCAGATCTTTCATCTGGAAATGGTTCTTCAACCATACTTTTACCGAAGTTAAGAGAGGTATGTCATTCCCAATCAGGAGTATGTCATCAACATACAATATTAGGAAGACAATCTTGCTCCCACTCGACTTGATATATAGACATGGTTCCTCGACCGATCGAGTAAATACATTCTCTTTTATCACTTGGTCGAAACGATGATTCCAACTCCGAGAAGCTTGCTTAAGTCCATAAATGGAACGCTTAAGCTTGCACACTTTATTAGGATGTTCAGGATCGATGAAACCTTCGGGTTGTACCATGTACAACTCTTCCTCCAAATAACCGTTTAAGAAGGAGGTTTTCACATCCATCTGCCAAATTTCATAGTCATGAAAAGCGGCAATCGCTAAGATAATCCGAATGGAACGCAGCATGACTACGGGTGCAAAAATTTCATCGTAGTGCAAACCTGGCACTTGGGTGAAACCTTTAGCAACTAGTCGTGCTTTATAGATATCTTGTTGACCTTCCACAAAATGCTTTATCTTGTAAAGCCATTTGCATTGAAGGGGACGAACCTTAGCAGGTAAGTCAACAAGATCCCATACGTTGTTCTCATACATGGAGTCCATCTCGGATTGCATGGCCTCAAGCCATAGCTTTGAGTCGGAACTAGTCATGGCACCTTTATAGGTTGCGGGTTCACTACTCGTTAAGAGCAGAATGTCATCTATGTCATGATCCTCGACCATACCAATGTATCCGTCCGGAGGAATAGAGACTCTACCCGACCTCGTGGGTTCCTCAGGAATACTAACCGCAGCCGGGATTGAAGGAACTGGTTCCTCCAATGGTTGCTCGGCATTTGGTTCTGGAATCTCCGACAGTTCGAAGGTTCTATTACTCCTCGCGTTCTCGAGAAACTCCTTCTCTAAGAATGTCGCACTAGCCGCAACAAAAACACGTTGTTCGGTTGGCGAATAGAAGTAATGACCAAATGTTCCTTTAGGATAACCTATAAAGTACGTCTTGACCGATCGCGGGCCGAGCTTATCCTCGTGTCTCCACTTGACATAAGCCTCGCAGCCCCAAACCCGTATAAAGGACAAGTTAGGGACCGTTCCCTTCCATAGTTCATATGGAGTCTTGTCAACAGTTTTAGACGGACTTGGTTAAGTATTAGAGCAAATGACAGAAGAGCATAACCCCACAATGAATCGGGCAATACGGTGTGACTCATCATGGATCGAACCATATCAAGTAGTGTTCGATTTCTCCGTTCGGACACACCATTCAACTGAGGTGTTCCAGGTGGAGTTAACTGTAAGACAATCCCACAGTCCTTAAGGTGTTGATCAAACTCATTTGAAAGATACTCGCCACCACGATCTGATCGTAGTGTTTTAATCTTTCTACCCGATTGGTTACAGACCCGATTCTCGTATTCTTTGAATTTCTCAAAGGACTCGCTTTTATGCTTCATTAAGTAGACATAGCCATATCTACTTAAATCGTCCGTGAAAGTGATGAAATACCTATAGCCTTCTCGTGCGGTGATTGACATAGGTCCACACACATCCGTATGTATGAGTCCTAATAGGTCAGCAGCGCGCATTCCAACACCTTTGAAGGAAATTCGAGTCATCTTACCAATGAGACATGATTCACACGTGCCAAATGATTCAAAATCAAAGGCCGAGATAGCTCCATTCTGTATGAGCTGTTTAACGCGCTTCTCATTAATGTGTCCCATACGGCAGTGCCATAGATAAGTTTGATCTTTGTCACCAACCTTTAACTTCTTATTCATTACGTGCAATATTTCGGTGGTCGATCTAAAACATAAATTCCATTCATGGAGACTGCCTTGCCATAAATCATATCGTGTAACGAGAAAATACAGCTATTATTCTCTATTACAAATGAAAAACCAAGTTTGTCAAGTGCAGAAACTGAAATAATGTTTTTAGATAAACTAGGTACATAATAGCAGTTATATAAAAATAACTCAAATCCGCTAGGAAGCTGGATCACATATGTTCCCCTCGAGACGGCAGCCACTCGTGCTCCATTCCCGACACGCAGTCCACCTCACCCTTTACGAGGGGTTCGATGTTTGAGCCCCGCACATGATTGCATAGATGAGAACCACAACCAATATCTAGTACCCAAGTTCCGTAACTTGCGTGGTTAATCTCAATCATATGAATAAAAGAAGAAGAAGAAGAAGACATACCAACGGGAGTAACGCGACCGCTTTTATGTCCTCACTGTATACAGAGACATGTACGCCTCAATGCCCGTCTTGTGGCAATGATGGCATTCCATGTTACCCTCCTTGCTCTTTGTCGCGCCTAGTGAGGTGCTCGACTCACCGTGCCCACTCTTACCTGATCCCAACTTCTTAAACTTGACACCTCTCGCTAGGTCCACCTGAGCTTTTCCCTTACCCTTGCCCTTGTTTGACACAACGAGAACATCCTGTTTGGGCTCCCACTAAACTTCATGTCCTTCTCGGTGCCGCACGAGAAGGGAGTGTAGTGAATGAGGACTTTTCTTCAAATCATTCATATAGTAATTGGCTCTAAAGAGCGCAAAACCATCGTGGAGTGAATGAAGCATGCGGTGAATCACGATGTTCTCACTGATCTTACAATCAAGTGCCTCCAGTTTCTCGACATTCTCAATCATGCTGAGAATGTGTGGGCTAACCGGCTGGCCCTTCTGGAGTTTCGCCTCAAAGAAGCGACAGGTATGCTCATAGGTCACGATTCTCGGTGCTTTCGAGAATTCCTTAGTGAGCGTGGTGAAAATCTTGTTTGCATCTTGGGCTATGAAGCGTTTCTGCAAATTGGATTCCATTGCAAAAATGAGTACGTTCTTTATCGCACCCGCTTCCATGGCGAAATCGCTATACGTGGCGATCTCGTTAGCTCTAGCCGTGGGGCCTGGGTTTGGCGGGATGGGCTCTATCAGATATTTGAGCTTCCCGTCAGCAATGGCAGCATTCCGTAATGCCGCCTCCCGGTCCGCGAAGTTTGATCCATCATTCTTCGATCGAGTAGACCGATTCATCCGATTCATGAAGATCCGAAGCCCGGACTCACGGTCCAATGTGGCACTTGGCATTGGGTCGTCATGCGGCCAGCCATTTTGTTATTAGCAGTTCAAATGATCGTGTTCTACACTGAAAAAGAAGGAAAAACAAAACGTAATAAGCAACTCATCGAGGTGATTTAAGTCTATTTAAAATTCATTTTAACGTGTAGACTCATTGCACTTGTATAATCGATCTACCTCAAGAATTATACAAATGATCCCAAGACTCAATTTCCGTAAATTGATAAGCCAACTGTTTGGCTAGTTCTACCGTTAGAACTCTTGGTCGATAGATTTCCGTAAATCCTATCTTTAGTCCACCATAATCACAGGATCGTACGAGTGACCATAGTGTTGAGATAAAATAGGTCAATCAGTTCCAACTTACCCGACGTAGAAGGGGTCATATTATGCCTACCGACGAAGAAGGGATTCATTGGAGTTTGACCTATAAAGACTATTCTCAATTTTTGGTTATACGAGGAAGATCCCATCAACTTAGTTTTAATTCATTTTAAGTGAACGAAAATCTAGCATTACGTGAATGAATTAACTTAGGTGATGGCTTATAAGGACCGTGTGACATCTGTATGTCATAGAAAACTAACGCGTAACCTCTATATGAGTCAGTTTTCATGCAAAAATTAGGTGGTTTGGTTTTAGGCGGAATATGATGCAAACTATTGTTACGATGGAAAACATAAAAGAATGCAAAACGTAAATAAAAGTCCTAGTGTGGCCTATCCTAGCAAAATGAACATAATACAACTTTGGAATCCACCGTTGGACCCGAGAAGCTTGTCTTGATGTTCCATCTTGGTCCATGCAGCGGGAGTGAGCATCCGATCTCCATCTTTGGTCTTCTCAAAATTACAATTTAAAATTTACAAAATATAAACCTATTTACATTCTAAAAAAAAACTGTAATTACAAGGAAAAATCCAAAACGGAGATGCGAGATCTCAAAATACAACCAAGACCGTGTTCCATCATTACGGTAACACGTTCTACTAAGGCCACACTAAGTTACAACCGTTTGTAAAATTAAATACGTAATAAAAACATTCAAAAGTAACGATAAATAAAAGATGCATCAACTAAAACAAAATTTATTCGTGACATAATTCCGTAATTATGTTAAATTTATCCAAACCACCTTTTAACGATTAAAATTATGTGACAAAACCGCTTTTATCAACTTAATTTTTAATCCATTACAAACCGTTACTTTAAACCGCTTTAAAATAACTAAATGGTACGTGTGTGAACCGTTTCACAATCAAGCGAGTGTACAAAATCCGTATAATGTACATTTTATGGCCAAAAGAAAAATTAAAACACCGAAAAATAATTTTTCAGCGCAGCCAAAACACATTTCCTCGATCGAGACACTAAAGTTCTCGATCGAAGAACAAAAATGCTCGATCGATTGATACTGCCAGTCGATCGAGTGGTTTGCCAAACAGAAAGTGCTCGATCGACTGAACTCGTGGTCGATCGAGGACTTTTATTAGCAAACGCTTATTCGATCGAAATGCGAGGACTTCTCGATCGAACAGTTAGGGTTTTAAAAATGGTCGATCAAGTACTGCGAGTACTCAATCGAGTAAAACAACACAGAATAGCTCTCGATCGAGTAGTATTACGCTCGACCGAGAACAAAACAATTCTGAAACATTAAAACCCTCGTGAAATCGATTTGACAAAACAAAACCAATTGTAATTTTGACCTAATCCGTATAAAATTAAATCTACAATTGACAAAACCTTAACATATTGCTATAATAACCGTTTATAATAACAATGTGCAAAAACAAATCAAAAACAAAACCAATCGATCGAGACACTAAAGTCCTCGATCGACTGATCAGACGTGAACAACATGTCACGGTTTTCAAGGCAAAATTATCGATTCAAATCGTTTTATGAAAATCACGATGAAAAATTTACGTGGCCTCGCTCTGATACCACTTGTGAGAAAATATCCGTATAAAACCCCTTAAAAAAAAGGACTATAACGTAATTTATCATGTGATTAATGGTCATAAACGAAAAACAAGAGAAACGATAAAAGAATAAGAATCAACCTCGAGTCCTGTGCAAAACGGCCTAAGAACAGAAATCAACGCAGATTTCCTCCTAATCGTTGCACCCAAGATCGTCTGAGACTATGCCCCTTGTGCTAGAAATTGCTCTCTGATTGCCTTGCAATATTGAGAGAGCTTTTGTGAGTTTTCTGATGTGAGATCTAGAATTTCAGAGAAAAAGACTCCAAAACCTTAATTTTTCTTCAACTGAGAAGGATTAGGTCAAAAGGAGAGAAGGACTCTCCTTTTGTTCTATTCGGTCGACCGACCAGTTACCGAGGGAGGGAGTGGGCTTTCCACTTTCTCCTTATTTAACTCGTGGTCCGACTCGTTTTGCTAAATGTATATGACGGGTTTTAATTATAAATCGTCATCCGTTATCGGATATTAAAATATCGACTAGTAACATGAATCAGTCGACATATTAATACTTGTCCGATAATGACAATATTGTATGATTAATTAATTCAATATACATTAATTAGATATAACCGTTTATATTCAATTTACGAATTAACCGCTTAATTCGCCTTAGCCAGTATTATTTAATCCTTATTAAATAATTATCTCAACATCGCGTTTGACTAATTATTAGTCAATAACTCCGACTAACCGCTTAGTCATATTAGGCATCAACATGACTGTATTTTCATACCGTCACATCTCTCAAACGTATCCTATAGGTGTGACTTTTAGGGACCAGTTGATCACCGCCATCTGTATGACAATAACGTCAAACTTATCTAGCAAGCCAACCGTTATTGATAAACGTGGACCAACTGATAATAATACAAAAGTATACCCTTTTGATCCTTTTAGAGATTTATATATCATTGCACTAACTGTGGAGGACACCAGCCCCAACAAGCTCCCACTTGTCCGTACAAGTGTACGTGTAATAACGTTATCCGCACTAACTGGAGGACACCGGCTCCAACAATCTACAGAGCCCCCACTTTGACTGAGGCTTGGACAGGGCAAAACTGAAAGTATGGCCTCCAGGTCAATCGAAGATTACAACCTGAAGACCATTGCGACATGGAGACGACTCAAAAAGGTTTGAGCTAAGAACCTGCCGTCGGGAATGGCGACGTCGAGGCAACTTGGGGATTCGAGTCAAGGACCTGCCGTCGGGAACAGTTTAGAGTCTGCCGACTTCCGATTTAGGTCGTTTAAAGTCCATTAGACTACGTATAAAGGCTCGCCAGCCATCAGAAGGAGTCATACCTGAGGTATCTTCGGGATATGTCCTTGAGTGGTGTCTTGTTTGCTGACAAAGGCTTGCCAGCTGTGTGGAGGAGTCGCACCCGAGGCATCTTCGGGATACGTCCTCGATCTGTATTTTGTCTGCGGACAAAGGCTCGCTAGCTGCTGCGCGTTGTAAGGCTCGCCAGCCATAGGAAGGAGTCATACCTAAGGCATCTTCGGGATATGTCCTTGAGTTGCTTCTTGTGTGCGTGCAAAGGCTCGCCAGCTATGTTGAAGGTGCATGATCGACTGTCGGAAATAGCCTGAAACATCGGGCTTATTTCGAGATATTGTCTGGTAATGATTTCCAACCAGGTTTACGTTGATGGGTTCGGCTAGGGAGCAACTGTAATACCCAGGATAATTAAGGACTCTGTTGACCGACTCTCTGACCAAGAAAGACCCTAGGGAGGAATGGGTGAGAGAATAAGATTGGAACATGTACTATATAGGATTGGTGACTCGACCTAGAAGAGGCTACTCAGCCGAGTATCATCTATACTCGACCCAGTGGAGCCTACTCGGCCGAGTACTCCAGTACTCGACCGAGTATGGCTACTGTTGACGCATTAATATAAAAACGCAAGTTCGCGAGATTCATTTCATTTCTCACTTTCTCAATAGTTTCTCTTTCTCTAACCCTAGCCTACCATTCTCTCCTATCACCCCTACCTTCATACACTCTCATGTACATAGCCTACACCTCCACCATGGGAAGGATGAGATTTGCTTAGGAAGGATGCGTGTGTGGTCGTCGTCCGTGTGATGTGAACATTATTTGCACACATTTAGTCCCCTAATTGAACCTATTTTGCATACTAATATAACATTACATAACCATTTTATCCGTCAAATGCTTCCTATTTTGCTTTCCTAGTACATTTCGTATATTTTGTAGGAAAGAAGACAATTAGGCGGAAATTCCCGTCTCCCATGCATATTTAGAAGCTTTTTGATGATATTGGATGGACTAGTATGAAAAGGAGGCAATAATGATGACCAAGGATGTAGGAATAAAGAGTATATAGAAGGGTCATAGGGTTAAAAGCAAGGATGAAGAGAAAGAAGGCATTACAAGAAGAAATTGCTCGGAACCAAACCAAGAGTTGCACCTTTGCATCTGAAAGTATGCTATATTAAACGGCATCAAAAAATCAATTGATCTAGGCTTTTGAATCACTCTAATAGGAGTCCGGATGAGAAAATGACGTCCGTTTTACAATCCGAGCTCAAATAGAGAAACTGTCCGCCAGGACGAGCGTCCCGAGACCCAATCCGCTCGTCTCCTGCAGGAAGAGCGTCTCCCCTTCAAAGACGCTCGGATTGTTTGACAGACAAGAATGAAGAAGAACACTGCCTTAAGATTCGAGCGTCCCGTGCTTGATCCGCTCGTCTCCCCCTGCTACAGTCCGAGCGTCCCGACCCCCAATCCGCTCGGACTCCTGCCCAGTACAACACGTCTCTTCCTTGTTCCACTCGGGATGCGCATATTTCTGAAAGACTATCAAAAAGGAGACTAGCATCTTTCTTCGAGAGGAGCACTTCCTCAACTCAACAATTAGCATTGTTATTTACTAATCTACCCTTGCTTAACCTAATGATGTACTACTATATATACCCCATTTGTAAGGCTCTCTTAACCAAGTTTCCTTAGATTGAACCAAGTTCCCTTAGATTAGAATCAAGTTTCCTTAGATTAAATCAACTTTCCTTAGATTAGATTAGGAGTAGATTAGAATAGATTATCCTTTAATCTTTCCACAAAATTACACATTAATCTTTCCTTAATTATTGTTCAAGTTTATTATTGAGTAATTCATGTTTATTATTGGGTAATTAGAAGATCATTTGGGTTTATTGGGAGATTGAAAACCTTCCATCAATCATCAAGTACTTCTATTATTCTTTGCATTATTATTTTGGAATCTCCATAGGTATAATTCTCTTAATCCTTGTTTTAATTATTGTTAATCTTTCTTACTTGTTCATCATGTTTTGCCTTGTTAATATGATTGACAACCTTGTTAGCATGTTAAACTTGATAATGAGTGAGTAGTCTCTTAGCTAGAATTAATGGGTAATTAGGGGAAACCAACATGGGGATTGATTCATGCTTAATCTAATATGTTCACATAATTAATTTGCTTGCTTGTTGTGATGTCAACCTATGCACATGTTATGTTTGATGAAATGCTAAGCCTATGAATCCTTGCATTTTTACCCATCTCTTATCTACTCAACTTGACTTGTAAGATATAAACCAACTCGAGTCATGTTAGACCATGCATAGAAGTGTATAGGAGGAAAGTAAGTCGACTTGTAGGTGTTGTACAATCTAATCGATTCGGCTCCGGGACCCAACTCTTCCTATGAACCGTAAGACATAAACCAACTCGGTTCCTTCACAACATTAATTGCTTGCAACTTTGTAAACATGTTTGTATGATCAACACCATAAATCCCCTATGACCCCATGATATCCTAGTACTCTTTAATACTTGTTTACACCTTTATTTACTTTATTGCTTCCATTAGTTTAGAAGACAACTACAAACCCAAACAAATCGTGACACTAGCATAAATTGAGATAGATAGACTTAGAACCCAAAGCACACCGTCCCATGGATCGAGCTCGACTTACCACTAACTAGTTGTTTGTTGAGAATTATAAATGTGTTTGATTGGATGTGTGACGACAAACTCTTGTCCATCAAAATGGCGCCGTTGCCGGGGGTGGTGCTATGTGATTAAGTTCTTACTTGTTTGTCTATTTTAATTTTGCTCTAACCTTGAGGAACTTGTTCCTCAAGGATCGTTCTTACCATTTTTGTGTAGTTTCCATGCTTGTAGTTATTTCCTTGTCTTAGCTATGATGGCTCAAGACTTGACATATGGAGTATGTGGTAGATCTTTTGAGTATGACTATGGGTATGGGGAGTTTTAGGAGCAAGTAAACACAAACCCACCTTACTATTCATACAATGAGAATCCTAACTACTACTCCAATTTTTCCCACCAAAATCACCATATCCAATATCCACAACAACCACCCACCCAATACCCACTTCATAACGGATTTCAATTGCCACAATACAACCACTTTCACACCCACCCACAACAAGAAGATGAACCCATTCAAAATGTGATTCTCCAAATGATGGGAGATCAACAAAACTTCTTCAAACAGATGCTAGAGGAGAGCCAAAATAGGGACAATGTTCTTCAAGGCATTGTTACCCAAGGTGAGGAGTTGGAAATTCAAATTGCCCAAATGAAGGAAGCCCAAATAACTACCTCTCACCATTCCTTAGATCATGAATGCGAGTTTGAAGGAGTTGCCTTTGATGACAAGTGGGAAGAGCCAATCTTCTTGAGCTCTTGTGAATATGAAAGTGTGGTATTTGATGAGGAAGATATGAGGTTGAGTAAGCCAAATACTCTTAACCTTTGTGAGTATAAAGGTGTGTCTTTTGATGTGAATATTGAGATGGTGGAGGAAGAATTAATGAAGAAGAATGAAGCCCCCATTTATGATTCATATGAAGATAGTGATGATGACAAGCCTATGGAAGAAGCTTATGCGGAATATGTGTCTTTCAAGGACTCATGGAATGAAGAAGAAGAATGGAGTTGTGATATTGACTAACTTGAGGACCCCATCCTTGAGAAGTTTGAGGTATGCTTCCATGAGGAAGATGAATGTCTCTTTACTATTTACCATGAAGACATTTTAGCACCCATCATGGAACCTATGATTGTTGGAGATGATATGGTGGACCTTCTCCAAAAGGTCAAAACATCATATAAAGGGTACTTGGTGGAGAAGCTCAGGAACAAACTTGCAAATGAACTTGTTTGTGGAAATTTGGCACCCACAACATCAATTCCTAAGGTATCCGGTCATCAATGTTATGAGAATTCTCCTTCTACTCTTGAAGGATTGATAAATCCAAATGCTATCATCACCACAAAAATTGAAGGAGAAGGTGGTAAGTGGAAGTCTCCGGACGAATATGAACCATACTTCATACCTTATGTTGACAAGAATCATGGGCTTATCGGTTTGAAGCATTGCAAAGACTCAAGTGCCAAGGGCAAGGTGAATGAGAGAGTAAGTGTCAAGCTCCCTTGGCCAAGCTTCATATGGAATTGGAACAAACCGCATTCATGCTTATTTGAGGATTGTGCTCAAGCATTTGACCGGTTATTGAGAGCATTGAGCAACATGGACAACATCAATAACCATGGCAACAAGGAATGAGTTTGGTGGAGTCCTCCCTCAAACCACCATTTGTAAGATATCCTTTCCTTTGACTTTGCATTACATTTACACTTGCATTTAGTTATTTACATATACATTTAGCTTGGATTTGTATTATATTTCATATTGCATTTACATTAGTTAGTTTATATTGAATAGTTGCATTGTATTATATCTTACATGGTTCATGTAGTTAGTTGCATAAAGATTAGAATTCATGCATAGTCACTAATGCCCAAACCTATTTCTTTCTACACTAGAAATAGTGTTTAAATCGGTTTGGGGAGGTTTGATCATAAGTGACCATAGTTTACTAGAGAACATGCATCATATAATATAGTTTAGATTGCATTCATTTGTTATATATGTAATACAGAATTGCATTTAATTAGAGCATGCATTCATTCATATCATTGCACTTATTCAAAAATTCAAAAAAACATGTACTTTCTTTTTCATTCCTACTCTTACATGTACATTGAGGACAATGTCCAAAATAAAGTGGGGGATGAGAATTTATATTCCAAAAAATGATAAAAATTGAATTTTTTTGAAAAATACAAAAACATGTCTTTTTATTTCATTAATCATAAAAACCATAAAAATTTGAAAAATTCAAAAATCCAAAAACATGTTCATTTCCTTTGTAGTGTAGTCTTGTTTATATTGTGTTTGTTCATCCTTTTTCACATTGATCGACTACGCCACATCCGAGACATGAGGATATTGAAGACCGCATGGTATGATCTTTCCAATCTCCTTTTCCTCTTTATGTTAACGACTATGTGGCTTTATTTTGATTGATGCGGTATAAACAATGTGAATTTAGGGATTGCATTTAGATTATTTGGCATATAAGTTGGTAGAAGCATATGCATTAGGTTATATATATGTTAGTTGCATCTTGACATATAGTTGCATTTAGGAAAATTTTTGTGAAACCGTCTATTTGGGAAGCTTAACAAGTGTATATAAGGCCCTTGTAGATACTTTTTCTTCGTAAGACTTTGCTTGTTAGAATACTTGTAAAACACCCTAGGATGTGTCATGCTAGTATCCTTTGACCCATGGATTAAGGCCTAGTCAAGAGTACCTTGTGGTGTGATAACTCCTTGGCTACCGTTTATTCCAAGGTGACCCTTGAAACCATGCATCTATCATCCATGTTCTACCATATTTTGTCATCAAAGGGAATGGGCACAAAAATTGTTCAAAATTTGAGTTCAAGAATTGAAATGAAAAGTCAAGAAAGTTTGCAATTGCATCAAATGAAAAGAGGAGCAAAAATAGACTCCTATGCTTCAAATATAAGCACCCTCACTACAAATGGGGTAGCTTTGAAAACGTTCAAAAAGAAATGCAAAGAAAAGTTGAAATTGTCAAGTGTTGAAATGCCAAACATCAAAAGAGATGGCAAAAGAAAGTGTTCTCAAATGTTATATGCCACAAGAAATTGGGGGGGGGGGGGGGAGGGACAACAACAAAAGGAAACTCCGAAATGAAACTCAAATACTATTGATCCCTTTATCCATCATATCCACTTTTGTGCATGGTAGGGAGGGGACGACCCTTCTTATTGTCTAGGCAAGAAGGGGAATTACGCGATCCTCCAGTGTTTCTAACACCATAGGAAGTCTATTCTTGACAAAAGCATTTAACGATTGAGGACAAAGGTACCCTAGCTTGACATAACTTGGAGGTGATTTATTGTTATCCTTATAGGCTTAGTAGTTTGAAGAAACCATATCTATGAAGGAGTGTGTATCCTTGAATTGCTTCCCCTTTAGATAATTTCCGCCACTTAGATGAGGAAAGTGGCTATTCTTTTGTAGATGCATCCATTACTTGATTTTGTGTGCTTTAATGCTTGGATGTGTTGCCATTTTGGCAAGCCCCACCTTGCCTTGCAAGAAGGCATCCTACCTCATGGTTGTCTTGTTGTGAGTTGAAGGGGTAGAGTGAGACCCGCTAATTGTCTCATATCGGTTATATTATTAGGATAGTTTAAATAAAGGTCTAGTTTTAGTCACCTCTTTACTTGGGACGAGTAAAGGTTCGGTTTGGAGATATTTGATGTGAACATTATTTGCACACATTTAGTCCCCTAATTGAACCTATTTAGCATACTAATATAACATTGCGTAGCCATTTTATCCGTCAAATGCTTCCTATTTTGCTTTCCTAGTACGTTTCGTATGTTTTGTAGGAAAGAAGACAATTAGGCGGAAATTCCCATCTCCCATGCATATTTAGAAGCTTTCTGATGATATTGGATGGATAGTATGAAGAGGAGGCAATAATGATGACCAAGGATGTAGGAATAAAGAGTATATAGAAGGGTCATAGGGTTAAAAGCAAGGATGAAGAGAAGGAAGGCATTACAAGAAGAAATTGCTCGGAACCAAACCGAGAGTTGCTCCTTTGGCTCTGAAAGTATGCTAGATGAAACGGCATCGAAAAATCAAGTGATCTAGGCTTTTGAATCACTCCAATAGGAGTCCGGATGAGAAAATGACGTCCGTTTTACAATCCGAGCTCAAATAGAGAAACTGTCCGCCAGGACGAGCGTCCCGAGACCCAATCCGCTCGTCTCCTGCAGGACGAGCGTCTCCCCTTCAAAGACGCTCAGATTGTTTGACAGACAAGAATGAAGAAGAACACTGCCTTAAGATTCGAGCGTCCCGTGCTTGATCCGCTCGTCTCCCCCTGCTTCAGTCCGAGCGTCCCGACCCCCAATCCGCTCGGATTCCTACCCAGTACAGCACGTCTCTTCCTTGTTCCACTCGGGATGCGCATATTTCTGAAAGACTAGCAAAAAGGAGACTAGCATCTTTCTTCGAGAGGAGCACTTCCTCAACTCAACAATTAGCATTGTTATTTACTAATCTACCCTTGCTTAACCTAATGATGTACTACTATATATACCCCATTTGTAAGGCTCTCTTAACCAAGTTTCCTTAGATTGAACCAAGTTCCCTTAGATTAGAATCAAGGTTCCTTAGATTAAATCAACTTTTCTTAGATTAGATTAGGAGTAGATTAGAATAGATTATCCTTTAATCTTTCCACAAAATTACACATTAATCTTTCCTTAATTATTGTTCAAGTTTATTATTGAGTAATTCAAGTTTATTATTGGGTAATTAGAAGATCATTTGGGTTTATTGGGAGATTGACAACCTTCCATCAATCATCAAGTACTTCTATTATTCTTTGCATTATTATTTTGGAATCTCCATAGGTATAATTCTCTTAATCCTTGTTTTAATTATTGTTAATCTTTCTTACTTGTTCATCATGTTTTGCCTTGTTAATATGATTGACAACCTTGTTAGCATGTTAAACTTGATAATGAGTGAGCAGTCTCTTAGCTAGGATTAATGGGTAATTAGGGGAAACCAACATGGGGATTGATTCATGCTTAATCTAATATGTTCACATAATTAATTTGCTTGCTTGTTGTGATGTCAACCTATGCACATGTTATGTTTGATGAAATGCTAAGCCTATGAATCCTTGCATTTGTACCCATCTCTTATCTACTCAACTTGACTTGTAAGATATAAACCAACTCGAGTCATGTTAGACCATGCATAGAAGTGAATAGGAGGAAAGTAAGTCGACTTGTAGGTGTTGTACAATCTAATCGATTCGGCTCCGGGACCCAACTCTTCCTATGAACCGTAAGACATAAACCAACTCGGTTCCTTCACAACATTAATTGCTTGCAACTTTGTAAACATGTTTGTATGATCAACACCATGAATCCCCTATGACCCCATGATATCGTAGTATTCTTTAATACTTGTTTAATCCTTTATTTACTTTATTGCTTCCATTAGTTTAGAACACAACTACAAACCCAAACAAATCGTGACATTAGCATAAATTGAGATAGATAGACTTAGAACCCAAAGCACACCATCCCATGGATCGAGCTCGACTTACCACTAACTAGTTGTTTGTTGAGAATTATAAATGTGTTTGATTGGATGTGTGATGACCAACTCTTGTCCATCACCCTGTTATCGTCGATTCGCGTTATGAGGTAAGTTTCTGCCTTGTGTCGGTTTTGGTATGTTTGAGGATAGTTGTATAATAGGGGATGGTTATCGTTGTAGGATGCATGTCGGAGTCTTTCTTGGCTATATGTGGATGCTTATCATGATTGGCAATGAGGTAGGGTTTCCCCTACTCAGTTACTGTTAATTGATTAAGATTGTGTTTGCTTTGTAATTTTTGTTGTCTGCTGATCATCGGGGTATAGGTGTTGTGGTGACGGTGGTGATGTGGTTGTGTTGTGACGGTTGTGGTGTTGTGAGAGCTGTGATGCTGTGGTGTGTGTGATTGTGGTGGAGTCACTTGCGGGAGTGGCTTCACACCCTAGTTCGCCCTCCGTGGAACCCGTCACGGTAGGGGATGTGCACATTAAGGCATAGGTATTGTCGCTCGTTGATGAGATGGACTTGGTAGGGATGGGCTGCGGTCCCCCACCGGCGGAGGGGGTTACCTGTTGTGATGGGTAATCCGGCAGGGCTACACACTTCGGTGCGTAGTCAGTTACTGTGGAGGATGATCAGCCGGTTACATTATTTGTTTGACTTTATTGATTAAACAGTACTGACCCTGTGTTGCTGTTTTGTGGTATCTGCGGTGATCCATTCGGGGATGTTGAGCAGTTGGCTTAGCAGGTACTGTTGATTGTGGCTGCTGGGCTTGGAAGGATTGAGTCATCACGCTACCGGTTTAGAAGTGCAGAATCACGAGTTATAGTAGTCTCTATTGGTACATGTAATTAGTTTTGTAACGAGTTGTAAAGTGTACGGTAATGTAATATAAATGTTCTTTTATTGTCTATTTGATCTACTACCTCGGGCAACCGAGATGGTAACACCTTCATATACTGGAATGGTCCTTGGTAAGGCATCCTGTGATCCTGGTATACGGGGGTGTTATAAAGTGGTATCAGAGCCGACGATTTTGGAACCTGAACCAATGAATCTAATGAATATAGGGTGTCAAATTAAAATGAACCTGGTGTATGTGCGTTGGAAGCCCCAGCCGATGCTAGATTTTGGGTGAGAAGGCGCCCTCATTTCAAAATCATGGCCCCATCGTACTTAAGCCAGTCACGGGAAAAAGGGATAGCTAGTAAGAGTCGTTGCTTAACGATGGTTGTTGTGTGCCTCAGTGGATAGAATAATGAGTATCAATGTACGTGGAAAAGTCTTGAATTGGTGAATGAGTTTGCCGAAATGTGTGACAAGCTTAAGTCAAATGATTTGTTTGATAATGGTTGCGTTATATGATGGTTGTGGTCTTAGAAACGTTTTGTCTAAGGTGAGTATAACATGAACGGTGGAACGTGTAATGATGTGGTATATAGATTAAACTTTGCGGGTGAAGTAGTTAATTGTTATATATGCCTACGGGCTGCGTTTAAGTTGTTTTAATAACAAAGTAAGGAGTATAAGTGGAAATGTTCATTGAATTGGTAATGGATAGGCATAATTCGTGTTGATGCGTGTTTATGTGGTAGAAGTAAGCTCTAACAGTGACGAGCCGATTGCACGGAACTCCGAACTATGCTATTTGTTTTGCAGGGGCGTTAAAATTCGAAATTTTATCTTAGCTTTTTGGACACTCGACCGAGTAGAAACGCATACTCGACCGAGTAGGCCACACTCGGCCGAGTATGATTGTGCTCGACCGAGTGCTCATTTTGTGGGAATTAAAAATCGCTACTGTTCTTGAAAACTCGACCGAGTATCTTCAATACTCGACCGAGTAGTCGACACTCGGCCGAGTAAACCCAATACTCGACCGAGTACCGCTTTATCGGGGTGTATTTGGGTTATAAAAAAACCCTATTTTGGCTCATTCTTTTCTTATTTCCGCCTCCCACTTCTTCTCCTTCTTTCCTCTAAAACTCCATACTTCTTATCTCTCAAGCTCTTGAGTGATTTTTTGGTGGTTAATTGTTCTTGCTTGCCAAAAATCTCTTCAAGGTAAGGTTTTAACTCAATTTCCTCTTTTATTATCAAAGTTATGGTATGGTTTTGCCTATATTTCGAATTTCCATCATGAGTTTAGAAATCAAACCTTTATCTTGTGATTCGTTGGATTTAATTGCATATAAACATCGTTTATACCGTTACTAGAGTAATTTCCTGGTTTAAATTGGATTTTTAAGTTTTAGGGTTTGCTAAAATCGAAATACTTCATTCTTTGTTTGATTATCATACTATTTCAAGCTTCTTGATGTTGGTAATGATGTTTTGAGTAAAATACTTGGTGTTTTGATGATAAAATTTGCCTTAAAAGTCGTCTCAAAATTGTATACAATCGAAAAACAGCCCATCTTTTGCAAAATTGTTGGTGTGTCATGTATCCTTGTTAAAACTTGTCTTTTTGCAGTATGGTGAAAACCAGAGGTTTAACAAACAAGAGGAACCGTCCTAATGTTCAACTTGAGACGGGTCAGTCTAGCAGTGAACCTGTGGTTTGACCGGTGGAGGCACATCCATCGGTAATTTTCTCTGATTTCAAGCAACGCAAAGCTTTCCTAGTCCTTATGAGTCGCCCTTTTCGACCCACCCGTTGTATAAACCCCGATATTCTAGAGACCTTGGGAATTAAGGGGGACATATTTCATATCTTTGAGATTTTGGGAATGGAGGGGTTATACCATTTAAGGAAGAAGTCCTACCCCCACTTGACTTTGGAGTTTTTGAGCTCTTATAAGTACGATGCGAAGGGGAAGACTGTCTCCTTCCGCCTCATGAATGAGGATCACGAGCTGACTTTGGATGAGTTTGCGGACCATTTGGGTTTAGAGGCTGAGGGAAAGGGATACCTTAGTGACGTAGCTAAGAACAGTGGTGCACCTCTCTACCTTCCGTATCTGACCGGCCGACCTGCCCCTAGCGCTAGTGCTATGCTGATAAATGATGTGCAGCATGTTTCTCTTCGTATGTTCCTGAGGATGATGACTTGTTTGTTGTATACGAGGGATGACGTGAGCAAGCTTAATTCTCACGAGGTCATGTTACTTATGTCTTACCTTAACCTGCACCGTAGGGAACCATTCTATTATAGTGCTCCGGGGGTAGTGTGCTCCAGTCTTGAGCGCATGGCAGAGTCCCCGAACCGGCACGTTGCTTGCAGGGCCATAGTGACCCGCCTAGCTCAGCGTCTAACTGATTTTGAGGCCCCACCTCCATCGGAGGATGAGTATGTTGAGACCGTTCCTACCATGAACGCTCAGTATTGGTGTCAGAACAGATGGTTGAGGAAGATGGATGATGGGTCTTATGCCCGGAGAGTGAGAGGATCCATGTGGATGGTACTTCCCGGCCCTGCCCGTCTCCCTATTGTTGACCACTTAGCTGAGTGGGAGCCTTGCGCTATACCTAGACCTGAGCCCCAGACTTATCTGATTGATCCCACCATCCTCTTAGACTTACCCGAGCCTACCACAGTGCCAGAGGGACAACAGGCACCTCCCCCACCCCGTGAGCGCCGTAGGGTCAGGCAGTCTAGGGCAGACCCAGTTGTGATCGAGCCCTCTTACTCCGCCCCTGATTTCTACCCTCACCTGTACTTGGCCTATCCCACCGTGCATGACCCTAGGATGCAGGTGAGTGATTTGACTGAGTGGATCTCCACCACCTTGGTGCTCCGCAACATGCACGAGATGGCCCTGAATCAGGGCATATGGACTCAGTTGGCACAGCCTGTTTGGTGGAGGGGACCTGGAGTGGACCGAGAGTCTTCGACAGCTATGGGGTTGATCCCGGTTTTTGGAGGCCAACTGAGGAGACTGAGTTTGGCTGCCTCGCGGGACCGTGGGGAGCCAACTACGGCAGCCAGCTAGGAGGGGATTACTCAGCAGCAGCAGGTTTTCAGGGAGCAGGTAGCTCGGGAGCAGGTACTTCTGGTGCATGTGGTGATGAGAACATGGAGGAGGGTCCTGGCTTTTGATCATTTTGTTGTAGTTCCTGGATTTGTTTCATTTGTGTTGGATACTCATCTTTCGGATTTATCTTTTACTTTTGGATGATTGTACTCGGCCATAAGGCCATTACGTATTTAGCATACTGTGTGGTGATTTATTTGACTTGGATATGCTTGGTAGTGTGGTAGTTAAGTTTGGTTGCAGGTGAATTCGTGGATGCTTTGTGTCGAATTGTCAGGGAAAAGCTCTCTGCCTATAAAAACTCGACCGAGTAGAGGCACTACTCGACTAAGTAAAGCTTACTCGGCCGAGTATGCTATTATACTCGACCGAGTAAAGCTTACTCGACCGAGTAGCCACTCACACTCGGCCGAATATTACTATTACAGGAACTTCGTGTGTCTAATATTTTCGAACCATCAAATTTCTTTGAATATTTGTATGTCAAAGCTTGTGGGTGTCTCATAGTGTTGTTTAGCGTAACCAATTGTCCTAGTATGAAGTACGATCGCGTTACATGCATGTATGTACTTGGTTAACATGTCAAAATATGAATGTTTCGTCACTTTGCCATGGTCAACATGAATGCTCTTACATTGTTCAAGGTGCTGCAATTCGTTGTATATATATATATATATATATATATATATATATATATATATATATATATATATATATATATATATATATATATATATATATATATATATATATATATATATATATAGAAGGGTTCTAGTGAGTCCTTCATATCTTTAGAATCCATAAGTCCTTCTAAGGGCCTTTGGATAGAAGGGATGGAGGGATGAGATTTCATCCAAGTGAATGGCTATAAATTAATCTCGTCTAATCACCTCCCTTAATCATTCTAACTCCTTAAACATTCAGCCTCCCCTTATCTCTCCTCTCATTATCCCACCCTCTTACTCTCTCACTAAATCCCATTTTCTCTAAAATTCCAACAAAATAAAAAAAAACCAACCAAACCACCCACCACGGCTCTCCTCCTCACCCACGGCTCACCAACTAAACCACCCACCACATCTCCTAACCCGCCTCCACCCACCGCATCTCCTAACCCGCCTCCAACCACCGCACGTCGAGACCACCACTCACGACCTCCACCACACCACACGCTCTCTACCACCACTGCCGCGCCATCCCGACACCAAACACCACCACCGCATCTACTTCCTCCGTTCTTCTCTCTCAGAACTACCACACACAACAAGATCTCGCCGCCTCCCGCCTCCTTCTGCCACCTTCGTCCTCCGTCCTCCTCTCCTCTACCGCGGCTGCCACTACTCTTCTTATTTTTTTTTTTCAATTGTGGTTGTTGATGTATTATTTGTTTGTTTTGGTTTTCTATGTATTCTGCCGGTTTTATTTTCGTTTTTTTTTATTTTATAAATAAATAAATAAATATATATATATATATATATATTTATTTATTTATATTTCCTTTGTTTAATTTTCATATTTCCCTCATCCTTTTGTGTCCATGTCTTTGATTGTGTTTGTTGTTTTTTTGTTTTCTGTTTTGTGTCGATCTTTGTTGTTAGTGTTTGTTTTGTTTGGTTTTGTTTTTTTAGTTATAGATCTATGTTATATAACTTAATTTGTATAGATCTTTTTCAGTTGCTTGAAGTTGCCAACAAAGGAGCATTATTTCTCACTCAGATTTGATTTTGTTAATTTTGTTGTGTCGTCGGTTTTTATAATTTCAGATTTGATGTTTTTTTTTTCAAATTTGAGTTCTTTATTTTTAGATTTTATTTTTTCAGATTTATTAATTTTGTGTGTTGTTGTTGTTGGTCCTTTAGATTTATTAATTTTTCAGATCTAAATTCGTCATATTATTGCAATTAAATTTATACCCTTAAAACATTAAAGTTATACTATTTACAACTAAAGTTGTACCCTTAAAACATTAAAGTTATACTATTTACGACTAAAGTTATACCCTTAAAACATTAAGTTACACTATTTGAAATAAAAGTTACATAATTTTATTTATTTTGGACTAGAGTTATACGATTTTGGACTAAAGTTATACGCTTTTGGTCTAAAGTTATACGATTTGAACTAACGTTATACAAAAAATTGAACTAAAGTTACATAAAATTATATAACTTCCAAGTAATTTATCAAAAATGACTAAAAGTTATACAAAAATAGACTAAAGTTATACAAATATGGACTAGAGTTATACAAAAATGAACTAAAGTTATTTAAAAACGGACTAAAGTTATACAAATATGGACTAAGATTATACAAATAAAGACTAAAGTTATACAAAAATGGACTAAAGTTATACAAAAATTGACTAAAGTTATATAAAAAAAACTAAAATTACAGTATGACAATTTATATAAACTTTTTTTTTTTTTTTGATAAAATGTATGCTTTCATTAAATCAAAAAGAAGAGCGTAACCATACACCGTGTTGGTACGGCCCAAATTTGGGCCAGACAAAACACGCAAAACACAACAAAAAGAAATCAGCATGGCCCAAGCCACACAATACCCACCACAATTACCGACACTCATACAACTTACCCTATTTCATTCCAACAACAAAAATCAGGAGGGAGAGGGACAGCGGCGACATCTCAAGCTCCACACAACACATAGATCCATTGATCCTGCACTTTCTTCCTCCTTGTCACAACTCTAGCTAGCCAAACCTTCATTTCTTTGATGATTCCAGCAGCCACTTTTTCTGGGTTGATGATGTTAGCCTCATGTTTGCTGTGATTTCTTTGGTTCCAGATGGAATATATCATGGCATTGATAATTCCATTGATAGTATCCTTCTTATCTTGAGATCCAGAAATGTTATTCCACCATGCAGTCACATCGTCTCGGGGTAAGCTGACACCCATCCATTGTTCAACTTTATTAATGATTCTTTGACTGTATTTACAGGAGAAGAAAAGATGCTCCAAGGATTCATTAATTTATATAAACTTGTCATGTAAATTTACGTATAGTATAACTTTAGTCCTTTTCTCTATAACTTTAGTCCAAAATTGTGTAACTTTAGTCAATAATAGTATAACTTTAGTCCTTTTTTGTATAATTTTAGTCCATGATAGTATAACTTTAGTCCTTTTTTGTATAACTTTAGTCCAAAATTGTGTAACCTTAGTCCATAATAGTATAACTTTAGTCTTTTTCTTTATAACTTTAGTCCATAATATTATAATTTTAGTCCCTTTTTGTATAACATTAGTCCCAAATAACAAGATGAGATTCTAAATAATTTTATAAAACAAGAGGTTGAAGTTATAAACATTGAAATTTAAGAAAAAAATAAATAAATATACATTTAAATTTAAATACTAAAACTGAAAAATTTATATAACAAGACGAATTTTAAAGAAACGACTTTTGTAAAAATAAAAAACAACACGATATTTGAAATGTCAAAATATGCATTATAATAACTTTAATATGTCTAAGATTAATACTAACAAATAGAAAAAAACAACTCCAAACAAAAGTTATACAAAAGTTGTACCGTTAAAACATTAAAGTTATACAATTTACGACTAAAGTTATACTCGTAAAACATTAAAGTTATACAATTTACAATTAAGTTTACACTTTTTATATATTTTTTTTGGGAGTGTTATTGTTTGTGTTATTTCAAATCTTGAGTTTTTTTTTATAAAAAAGCGAGAATTGAGAAAATAAGTAAAAAGACGAGAATTAACAAAATAAAATACAACTAAGGAAAATAAATAAATAAAATAAAAGATAACAAAAATAACGAATGGAAAAAAACAACTCAAAACATAAAAACTAACACGAAAAAAAATAAAAAAACCAGTCGGCGGCGGCGGCGGGTGGTGGGGTGGTGTCGGGTAGGGTGGTGGTGGGTGGTGGTGAATGAGGAAGAGAGGAATGAATGATTTTTTTGGGTTTTTGATTTTTTGGGGTTTTTGATTTTTTTGGAGTTTTTTAGAGAGGAAAGAGAATTGAGATGTAGAGAGAGGATAAGAAGTTGTGATAATGAGATAATGAATGATTTGTGAGGTATGTTAATAGAATTGATGAGCTAATTAGAGAAAAGGTGGATGGATTAATTTGTAGCCATCCATTGAGATCTAATCCTAGCCTTCCATTCTCTTCATCCAAGGGCCTTTAGAAGGACTTATGGACTCATAAGATGTAATGGACTTACATGATCCCTTTTCTCTCTCTCTCTCTCTCTCTCTCTCTCTCTCTCTCTCTCTATATATATATATATATATATATATATATATATATATATATATATATATATATATATATATATATATATATATATATATATAAGTGATGTGAGTATGATTATGTAATGACAAGAGAGTATTGTAGCTGTCACGAGTCCTATACATGTATATGTTTGGTTACCTAACTGACGTGACTCATAATTGCGCACATTTAGTCCCCTAATTGAACCTATTTTGCATACTTTTATAACATTTCATGACCATTTTATCCGTCAAATGCTTTCTATTTTGCTTTCCTAGTGCATTTTATATGTTTTGTAGGAAAGGAGATAATAAGGCGGAAATTCCCGTCTTTCATGCATATTTGGAAGCTTGTTAACGATATTTGATGGACTAAGTATGAAGAGGAGGCAAGAATGATGACCAAGGAAGAAGAAACAAAGAGTATATAGAGGCATCTTAGGCTCAAAAGCAAAAAGAAAGGGAATAGCAGCTCAACCCGCGCGGGTCAAGCTTATCTGGAGCAGGATACTGAACAACCCGCTCGGGTCAATTTCAACCCGCTCGGGTTGACGCTCAGGATGCTCGTTTTCAGCTCGGGACGAGCGTATTGCTGGACAGGAAGTTTTTCCTTGCTACGTGAACCATGATCCGCGCATATCTTTCAAAGACTAGCTAAAAGGAGACCGGCATCTCCTTTGAGAGGAGCACTTCCTCAACTCAGCATTTACATTGTTATTTACTAATCTACCCTTGCTTAACCTAATGATGTACCACTATATATACCCCATTTGTAATAATCAAGCCATCAAGTTTTCATTAGATTAAATCAATCCTTCTTTAGATTAGGTTAAACTTTCATTAGGAGTAGATTAGAATAGATTACTCTTTAATCTTCCCACAAATCACACATTAATCTTTCCTTTAATTATTGTTCAAGTTTATTATTGAGTAATTCAAGTTTATTATTGGGTAATTAGAAGATCATTTGGGTTTATTGGAAGATTGACAACCTTCCATCAATCATCAAATACTTCTATTATTCTTTGCATTATTATTTTGGAATCTCCATAGGTATAATTTTCTTAATCCTTGTTTTAAATATTGTTAATCTTTCTTACTTGTTCATCATGTTTTGCCTTGTTAATATGATTGACAACCTTGTTAGCATGTTAAACTTGATAATGAGTGAGTAGTTTCTTAGCTAGGATTAATGGGTAATTAAGGAAACTAGCATGGGGATTGATTCATGCTTAATCTAATATGTTCACATAATTAATTTGCTTGCTTGTTGTGATGTCAACCTATGCACATGTTATGTTTGATGAAATGCTAAGCCTATGAATCCTTGCATTTATAACCATCTCTTATCTATTCAACTTGACTTGTAAGATTTAAACCAACTCGAGTCTTGTTAGACCATGCATAGAAGTGATTAGGGGGAAAATAAGTCTACTTGTAGGTGTTGTACAATCTAATCGATTCGGCTCCGGGACCCAATTCTTCCTAAGAACCGTAAGACATAAACCAACTCGGTTCCTTTACAACAATAATTGCTTGCTTATAATTGAGAACATGTTTGTATGATCAACTCCCATAATTTCCTTATGAACCCATGATATCCTAGCATTTTTAGTCAATTGTTTAGATCTTTCCTTTTGTTGCTTGTTTATTGCTTTTATTAGATTATAATCATCAACCCATTATAATTGTGACAACCCCAAGCACAACCATAATTAGATTGAATAATTTGAGTAACCACCGTCCCATGGATCGACCTCGACTTACCATTAACTAGTTGTTTTTTGAGAATTACAAATGTGTTTGATTGGGGGACCCAACGACATAACCCATCAAAATGGCGCCGTTGCCGGGGACGGTGTTGCTTATTTGAATTGTTCTTTTGTCTAATTTTAGTTTTTTTTTTTTTTGGGAAAATGTAAGCTTCTCATTGAAAATTATAATTGTCCCTTACAACATTACATTCACATCAAATTCATATGCTGTCAACACAATTAGCAAGCTAACAGTAAAAGAAGAATTATGCAGTCTGCAGGTACTGCACCCAATCTAGAACTCGACTATTTTGAGACTGAATTAAACAGTTGTTCAGTCTATGCTGCACCTCCATTTTAATCATCCTACATAGAACTGTAGGTCTGATGACATACCCTTCAATCCTGCACTTATTCCAGCTGAACCAAACATGAGCCAGAATGCTTGCTAAGATCATAGCAATGATCTTCTTCCTGCTGAGTTCAGGCGTCCTCCACTTTACCCACCAATGAATGCATTCATTAACAGGTAGCTGCAGTAAACACCAGTCTGAAATTACTTGCAGACAACTTCTACTGTAACAGCATTCAAAAAACAGATGCTTGTGACTCTCCTCAGTAGCACCACACAAGTAACAACAGTTGACAGTTGTGATATGCATCTTGATAAGCCTGTCCTGAGTGAGGAGCCTCTGCTGAGCAACAAGCCACACCATGAAACAATGCTTAGGTACTATCCATCTATTTAGCATCCAAGGATACCAGCTGACTATAGGCCTAGCAGGTCGAAGCCACTCATACCCCTCTTTGATTGAATAGTGCTCCACATTATTGGAAGAGAATAACTTAGCCTTATAAATATTTTTAACTTGGCAAATTTTTTTCCATGCCCAGCTAGAACCAATTGCAGGTTGATAGTCTTTCCAAGAATTTGATTTAATGTAAATGGCATGCACCCATCTCACCCACAAATGATCAGCCTTCATGGCTACCCACCATACATACTTTCCTATGGCAGCCACATTCCACACATGAAGATCCCTGAGCCCCAGGCCCCCATGCTTCTTCTTGTGGCAGATCTGGTCCAAAGAAACCAGAGCAGGGTTTTCCTTATTCTCATTCCCATGCCAAAGGTAGCTCCTACACACTCCTTCAATTTTCTTAATGACAGTTTTGGGGAGAATGAAGATTCTAGCCCAATAACTATGAAGATTGCTAAGAACAGCTTTAATCAACACCAATCTGCCAGCATAAGAAAGTTTTCTAGCTCCAAAACCTCTGATTTTCTCCACAATCTTTTCAACTAAGCATTCACAGTCCATAATAGAAAGTCTCTTAGGGGATACATTAACCCCCAGATACTTAAAAGGGACTGTCCCTCTCCTCAGTCCAAACTGGTTTTCCAGATGTAAAATCACAGAATCATCCACCCCATTACAGTAAAAGTTTGATTTACCCTTATTCATGATTAGACCAGAAGCTTTAGAGAAGTGATTCAAAGCTCTCAACAACAACTCACTGGAATCCTTGTCTCCTCTACAGAAAAGGATTAGGTCATCAGCAAAGCACAGGTGTGTAAGCTGGACCCTGTTGCATAATGGATGGAACTTAAACCTAGCATGCCTCTGAATCACTCCCACCACTCTGCTGAAATATTCAAGGCAGATAGTGAAAAGGAGAGGAGAGAGGGGGTCCCCCTGTCTAAGCCCTCGCATACCAGGAAAGAAACCAAAATTGTCCCCATTCAAAGATAAAGTGTAAGTAGGAGTCATGACACACTCCATCACAAGACTTGAAAATCTCTCAGGGAAACCAAGACACCTCAGCATGTCTCTAACAAACGTCCACTCAATTGAGTCATAGGCTTTCTGTAAATCTAGCTTCATCATCAGCCTAGGTGAACAACTCTTTCTTTTGTAAAGTTTGATGAGATCTTGACAAATTAAGATGTTACCCACAATATCTCTCCCCTTGATGAAGGCACTTCGGGAAGGACTGATAATGTCAGGGAGAACCTTCCCTAATCTGGTGCAGATAACTTTAGAAAGACATTTATAGACAGTGTTGCAACAAGCAATGGGTCTAAATTGCAACACTGTCTCAGGCATCTCCACTTTTGGAATGAGGGTAATGATTGTGCTATTAACCTGCTTCAGAACTTTCCCAGAGTTAAAAGCTCCTCTAACAGCTGCCACAATGTCAGTGCCTACAACTTCCCAATTCTCTTTAAAGAACTGACTACTGTAACCATCAGGACCAGGAGCTTTGTCTCCTGGTATATCAAACATGGCTTGTTTGACCTCCTCATGAGTAATAGGAGCAAGCAGTAAACTGCAGTGCTCATCAGACACACAATTCCCAAAAGTTACAATCCTCCTATTAACCTCCCTAACTTTCTTAGAAGTCCCCAGCAGAGATTTATAATACTCTTCAAAGGCATTTTGGATACTCTCAGGAGTGGAACAAACATTATTCTTCATATCCTTCACCTGGAACACTCTATTTCTGGCTCTTCTTCGTTTGATACGAGCGTGAAAATAAGAGGTATTTTCATCCCCCAATTTACTCCATTCACATTTAGCTTTCTGACTCAGGAATTGAGTTCTAGCTTTCCTCAAAACAATCACCTCTTGGGCACAGTCTCTCTCATTCTGTATAAGCTGATCATTCAATGGGTCCAAGACCAGTCTCTCCTGGCAATGCTTTAGGGCAAGCTCAGCAACATCAGTCAGTTTCTCAATGTCACTGAATTGCTCTTTGTTTAAGTTCTTCAAACCAGTTTTTAACCCCTTCAATTTTGACACCACCCTGAACATAGGATTCCCCTGAACTCCCTTGTGCCATCCATCAATCACAATCTGTTTGTAATCAGGGGCCAAGGACCACATATTGAAGTACTTGAATGCAGCCCCCTTTCTCTGACATACAGAATCAAAGCTCACCACACTTGGACAGTGATCAAAGGTTCCTTCAGGCATAAAGTGCACATAACTCTCAGGAAATATATCAACCCAATCTTCATTAACTAGGACCCTATCAATTCTGCTATAAAATCTAGTTTCCTTCTCATGCTTGTTAGACCAGGTATAAAAAGCTCCCTGAGCACTAAGATCAACTAAGTTACAGTCCTGCATAGCCTGCAACATAGGTCTAGTCTCAGCACATGTCACAGGAGCTCCCCCAATCCTTTCATCAATTGCCATGACAGAGTTGAAATCCCCCCCCCCCCCAAGCCAAGGGCCATTCACTCTTCCATGATAGCTTCTCAAACTATTCCATAGGGCATCCCTCTCATTGAGCTGATTTAACCCATACACCACAGTATACCAGAAAACAGTTTTCCTAGCCTTATCCACCACTTTAGAGTGAATACACTGAATTGTCACATCATACACAGTAACCTCATACATCTTAGGATCCCATATGAGCCATATCCTTCCTCCCTTATGAAGGCTAGTATTAGTACATATAGCCCAATCCTGACAAATAGTATTACCTACATTATTCCCATTCTTACTCTTTATTTTTGTTTCCAACAAACCAAATAACCCTACCTTATTCTGAAAAAGAAACTTCCTTATTTCATATTGTTTATTCAGGTTATTCATACCCCTAACATTCCACATCCCACAACTAACCATTATCTTTTGATTTGCTAGTCTCACCTCTCTCAACTAGCCCAGAGATACCAAGCCTAGACCTCTGTAGTGAAGCAGTTAAGGCCTCCATAACAGTGACACTCCCAGGGGGGAAGCTCCTCTTTTCACCTTTATCATTTCTCATCAGTCTGGTAATGAACCTTCTAGGAATAGAGCTCTCCACTATAGGCGTTTTCTGCACTATAACAGGAGTCATCACTACCCTAGGGGCCACTGAAGTAATCGTGACCACTGGAACAACACTCTTTTCAGGCACTTTTGTAGCAGGTCTAACCTGCTGTGGAGGATTAACTTTGTTACCCCCCATCTTAGGCTTCCAGACCTTACTAACTTTCATTTTCCCAGTCCCCTTTCTGCAATCCTTGGCAACATGACCCATACCTTTACACCCAGTACATGACACAGGCAACCAATCATATACCACCTTAACAGTATGGGTTTTCCCATGTTCATCCAGAAAATTAATCTCAGAAGGAAACTGTTGTCCTATTTCAACTTCCACTAAAATCCGTGCAAACCCCAGAAAATTCCTGTGAGTTGTAGCATCATCACTCTTCACAAATTTACCAACAACTCCAGAAATTTTCTTAAGGCTTTCCTGTCCCCAAAACTTCACATCTAATCCATGAATTTTCATCCAAATAGGAACAATTTTAACCTCATGTTTGATTAATTCAATCTCAGGACGCCATTCATTCACAATAACAGGTTTATTATCGAATAACAGATGACCATTATTCAAAACAAACGGCTGTTGCTCCTTTGACTTGAACCTTACTAAGAACACACCATTAGGCATAAAGGAAATCTTGTCAACCCCCTGACCCTGCCAGACTCTTTTCACAAACCCTGTCAAAACAGAGCTCGGAGGGTTCACACCCAAGACGTAGCAGTAAACTGAAGTAGACCAAAAAGAAATCTCACCAGCCACGTCATCCTGTGTTATTTGAACCATAGGTGTTGACGGTGAAATCACTTCTGATCGCTCCACCTCAGGTTCCTCAATTTCATCTTCCTCCTGCTCCAATATCTGTTCTAAGTCAGAATCAAATTCCTGAGACGAAAATTGTAAGCACCGATGATGCGACTTTCCTTTATTCGTAGAATCAAGACTCTGATCAACATGTTTTTGTGATTTTTGTTGTGGTTTTTGATTAAATTTTGAAGAATTCTGATGATTTTTGGTATTTTTTTTTGATCGGGCCATTGCTTGATCAAAAAGAAATCAAAAGCTTAGAGGAAACACACTATCTCTCTAACTTTCTCTCTCATCAGTTATAAAATGAAATCCTTGTCTAATTTTAGTTGTGCTTCTTTTTCTTGAGTTTTATTGTACTTGTTCTATTTCACATGCTCAACATGTCTACATTCACTTTTTGGCAATATGAAAATGAATCATTTGATAAATATGTTGCAAGATTTGAAGATTATATGACTCATGCTTGGCATCATGGTTTTACTCTTTCAAATTTTGAAGCATGTTGTGTTATTTATAATGGCATGAACCTTGAGACCCGCAACTTAGCATTTCACTTGAGTGGTGGTAGGATATGTGAGATGAGTTGTGAGGAATTTTGGAAATTTGTTGAGTTCATGACCATTCGTTGTCTCAAGCAAACTATATATGACATATTTGAAAGTGTCAAGGAAGGTATAGAAGCGATAAAAACCACATTTCAAAAATTCATTGAGGAAAACTATGATGAAAATGAGATTTGTGAGGATGAGAAACCTTCCTATAACCTTGAGTCAACCTACTATGCCCACAAAATTACCCCACCTTGGGAAGATGGAGTGCTAGATGAGGAGAGTGATGATGAGGAGGAGTACATTCTTGATTGTGAAACTAATGCTTGGATGCCGTCATCCTACTCTTCTTGTGTTTCAATGAAATCAACCTCCATGGAATTTGATGATTATGGGCAAAGTGAGAATGATATGGATGTGAGCTTGAGTGAAAACTCACCCTTTGAGGATGACATATTTGAAGGAGACAATTGTGTTGAACTTGGTGAGCCTTGTTACGAGAACCCCTTTGATAATGGACCTTGTTGGGATGAGGAATATGATGAGGACATTTGGGAACCCAAAATAGACACCCTTGAAATCACCTTAAATGATAATGAGAGTACTTGTATTGAATGTGGTGATTTTGACTATTTGGAGGATGAGTTGAGTGAATTGCCTACCAACTACCCATTTCATGTTCCTTCCATCCATCATTTCTCTTATAATTTTTATCATGATGCTCTTGACATGCTTGTTCGGTCTCTTACTTGGGCATTATTTCATTGCATAATTTTGTGTTGTTATCCATGCCTATTTATATCTCACTCCCAAGAATTTGACCGACTTATACGTGCTTTGAGTGCTAGTGATAATCTTCCATGAAATTGTTTATTGCTAATCTTTGGTTTGATGGAGTTTTTTAATAACCATTAATTTGTATATATGCATTTAGTGTAGTTTTGCATTTATTTAATTGCATGAGAGATGAAAGGGAGGGATCTCCTATTTTAATTGAGTTTTTGAAGGAAATTAATGAAAATGAGAAGATGAAAAATGTAAAGAAATGAAGAAAATGGAGAATTTGGGCTTGTGAGTAAATTTGTTATCATGAGAAAGGTGTTGGGTCGAAATTTCAAAAAAGATGAGCATCCCGAGACAAATCCGAGCGGGTTGAAGGGCAAGAAAAGAAGAAAAGTTCTCTGACAAAGAATCCGCGCAGATTTTAAGAAAAACGCTCGTCTTCACTGTCAACCCGAGCGGGTTGAGTTTATCTGGAGCGGGTTCACCCACAACCCGAGCGGGTCAGATCTGTCCCGAGCGGGTCCACCCTCAGAATGCAGAAAATGCTCAATATCACGGGCAGAATAATCCTACCCCACCCGTGTTCAGTCTATAACCCGTGCATGCTCTTGTTTTTCAGCCACAATTTCACTCTACACTCAAAACTCACCTACCATCTTCATCTTCTACCTTCAAGCTCAACCTCAACTCACAAAACTCATCCAAATAACCATAAAATCCAACCAAATCACCATCAAATTACTCTAAAAATCATTCTAATCCATTTCTACACAATAAAAACCAACTTTCCAACCTTCTAATTGCTCAAAATCACCCATTTTCATCATTTCAAAAATT
The DNA here is from genome assembly GCF_048544455.1 of Silene latifolia. NCBI lineage: Eukaryota > Viridiplantae > Streptophyta > Magnoliopsida > Caryophyllales > Caryophyllaceae > Silene > Silene latifolia. Next base: position 20,739,167 of record NC_133533.1, on the reverse strand, counting down.
GGAGCTCCAAAAATCCGTGAGCAACAATTGATTTTCGGGTTTGATTTTTGCCTTCTAGCTTCACTACATTGCTTTTAGTGTTCCAGTAAGCCATTTTCAAGGTTGTTTGGCTCTTATTTGTGGAAATTTGAAGCATTCTCGGGTAGTGATACTTGGTGGATTTCAAGACTACAACAATGAGTTTTTTAGGCAAGAGTAAGGCTACTACTTCTAAGGGATCAAAAAGAAGGAAAGGAAGCAATTCTAATGCTCCACCGGAGTTCCAAATGCAAGAAGAGGAGCTAGTACCGGAGATTGAGCAACTTGATGATTTCCCGGAGGTAGTATTCATCAAAAATGAGCATATGAGGCGATTTTTGAAACTACTTGGTAAGGAATTCGAACCCACTCATTTCATTTGTCGTCAAACTTTGGATAAACTTGATATTGAAGGATAAACCGAGTCCTTATTTAGAGGAATGGGTCTTGAGACTTTATTTAATATGCATGAGGAAACATATCTTAGCCTTGTTGGAGTAGTGTCCTCCACAATGAGTGCGTTTACATATTAAATCTCGTAAAAGGAATATCAGGGATTTATTTATTTTTTTGTCAGCTGGTCATCGTTAATCGGTAATGATTGGCTGACTAGAGTTTGACATTACTGTCGTGTGACGGCGGTGATCAGCTGATCCCTTTAGGTCACACCTATAGGATGACGCCCAAATAGAATTAATTAATTATTTGTATGAGATACGAGATAATTAATTCCTTGTATTATTTGACTTTTAATTAGTCACGTAAAAGTATTATTTGATGACGGGTTACGAACTCGGGACAAGGAGATTTATTATTTAATTATGTGATATTTAAATAATAAATGATTAGAATTTATTAATTAATTTTTAATTAATTAATTTTATACGATATGTGTATATTGTTTGAGGTGGAATTTATTAGCTATTTATATTTTACAAGAGGTTGTAAAATTAGCTAAATGGGTTAATATTGACACATTGTATGTTGATAATATGGTCTTATGATTACTTAATAGTTAAGTAGTCATTGTTAGTTAATTTATATTATTTAAGGGTTAAATAATTAAATTAATATTTAATTATGTAAGATAATTAAATATAAGACTTATAAGCATTTGTGGGGCAAATGTCGAAAACCGAAATAGAGCCATATTTGGTCCACTTGGATCAGTTTTATGAGGACATAACAAGTGTCCAATATGTGGCATTTTGCCACTCATATTTGTCTCCCATTTTTCCTATAAATACCCATGTTATTCCACTAACTATGTTGTTGAAAAATTAAAGGAAAAACTTGGTCTTTGTTGTTCTTCATTTGGCCGAATTCCTCAACTACCATAGACCATTCTTTTGCCTTCTTATTTTTCTTCATCATCTTATATAAAACACATATAAATACCTACTAATAATATTATCAAAGTAATAATATTAATTAATACATCAAATATACAATTACAAGGTTACTACTACATTTACCTAGTTAGTATTTTTAGTAGTATTTTGGGTTAATCTTGGGTGCCACCAAAGGAGATTACCTATTTTGGTAATTGGTGTTGTTGGAGGATCATCCTTATTGCATTAGCTCAAGAACAACATCAAGGAAGGAGTCCTTGAGTTGTGCCCTTAACTTACCTTATACAATGTAAGGATTTTCTTGTCTTAAGATGGTTTAATACCATCTTTTATACTTTTTATTTGCATGCATGTAGATTTAGACCACTTTGAATTAATTTGTATTTTTAATATCATAAGATGAGTATTAATTTGGTCTAAATAACTAACAAGTGGTATCAGAGCATTGTTAAATACATGCATGTTGTCTTAAGACGATTTTAGTAATTTATGAGATAAATTAATAAAATTGATATTATGTTACTAAAATTCGTTTTATCACATAATATAGTCTTGCATGTAAATAATCTGGTCTTAGGATGATATGGGACGAAAATTTGATTTTTGTTAAATTTTTCCACTTTTAATAACTTAAATTGGCATAAAATTGAGTAAAAATGCATTAAAATTAATTAAAAGTTAATTAAATTGGGTTGCATGTTAATTTTATGCATGTTTATTTAGAAATAACCACATGCATGTTCTATTTATGAGATAAGTAGATACTATAAATTAATGTGATTAATTTAGGTTGTTTATTGATTTTTATTTGATAAAAATGGGTAAATAATGGTTATTTTGTAAATAAATATTGATTTAACTTTAGGGCTCGAAATTTCTGAATTTTTAGCTCTTGGAAATTGTTCCAAAATGTACAAAATTTTATTTTAAGTCATTTCAATTTTTATGGTTTGATTTAGAATTAAATCGTAAAAATTGTCGCTTTACCGATTAAATTGTGAAATCGTTTTAAATAAATTTTAAAAACAAAAATTTTCACTTGCATGGCATTTTTGGTGTAAGACCAGAATGTTCATGGTTTTGAAATTTATTTTTCTGATGGGGCATATTCTGCACCCGCTGACCGAGTCAACATATTGACCAAGGTCAAAGCTAGAAGACAACAAGTCAACAAGAAGGACGGCCTAGCCGACGAAGCATGCCGGCCTGTCACTTGGGTCTCGGTCTCGGCAACTAGCCAGCCGAGAGACATATCTGCGTACTCACATCCAGTCCCCTCGGCATGGAGTCAACCAGGCCTGCCGGCCTGCCATGGGTCACCCGGCCGAGGGTAGAACAGTCTTTCCACCTGCTAGCCACTTGGCCACTTGGCCACTACGTGACAAAAGGTGAAAGTCTATAAATACTCCACTTCTCTCAGCGAGAAAAGGATCCGAAAATAATCGAATAATCCATAAACTCACTATTAATCTGGTATAAACTCCCTTATCTCTCTACAATATACTTTGCCAAGTAACACACAACTTAATCCCTTTAAGTTTACTGACTTGAGCGTCGGAGTGAGTACGCTCGGTACCAAGCCGAGCCCTCAGTTTGTTCATTGTTTCAGGAGAGGCCGAAAGGAAGAGTCAAGCAAAGTCATCATTCAACAGAGCTTACGTGGTCATAACACTGCTCCGAAATTACACCCGGAACAATTGGCGCCGTCTGTGGGGAAGAGATACTAAAAGCTAATCACCTCCTATAAAACAAAACCCACCCAGCAAGCTAAGAAGATGTCAAAACAACAAGAAATAATGGTGAGCGACGAAACTGCATTCTACCAGGACGACACAGTCCCTAATTCTGAGATCGGGCAGTCCCCCACCGGCCGAGTAATTCAACCGGCGTACGGGATGCCGATACTACCAGAAACACCGCTGCCTGCCGGCCAAGTCACTGTCATGGGACATGTGGTCGATGCAGCCAAACTGAAGCTATTCCTGGACCTGATGGGTAATACGCCGATCACCCCCGCCGCAACGACGGTGACGGCAGCACACCCACAGGTGAACAGGGCCCATAAAGGGACCCCGAACAACTTGTCCGGGGCAATACAAGGAGCCATGCATACTAGGACGCCGGCGGTGCCCGTGCTGCCAGTGGCAGACCAAAGTCCTTCCCCCCCTCGCGGGAGGATAGCGTCGCCACGGCACCAACGAGGCCACCCCCGAAGAAGTGAATAAAGAAGTCCGACTCTCCAAAGTCGGACAACAAGAAGCCCTTCCCACCACGGGGAGAGAAGCCGGACTAGGGCCGCGAGGAGCCGATCGCCACATGTCATTCGACACGTGGTCAGACAGCCCCTTAGTGCCTATGTCCTCGACGTCTCCGTGCCGATCAAACTGAAGCTGCCGTCCCTATCATACAAAGGGGACAATGACCCAACCGACCACGCCGAGGCTTTCGAGTCTTACATGTCGGTATGGGAGCAGCCTGATGAGGTGTGGTGCCGCGTCTTCCCAACAACCCTGCATGGGATGGCCCAGAGTTGGTACAAGGGGCTACCTAATGGTTCGGTATACTGCTACCCCGACCTAAGGGATAACTTCGTAGCCCAGTACGCCTGCAACAAGAGAAGGGCCGTGGAGACATCGGATCTCCTCACTATCCGACAGGGGGAGGACGAGTCTCTACGAAGCTATGTGAAGAGGTTCGACGCAAAAGCTCGGCGGAGATCCGTGAGCCGAACACCGAACCGCGGCCTTCGACCGATGAAAGGCCTCCCGAAAGGCGAGCTCAAAAATGAGCTGATCAAGTGCGAGGACCTCAACCTGGACTCCGCCAGAAAGATGGCCGACCGAGCCGTAAAGGTGGAGGATTACCACAAGACCTGGGTAGGCCACAGTGAAGCTGGGCGCCTAGAAAGGAAGAGCCGCCGGGAGAATGCTGATGAAGGTCGCCGTGACATGAATCGGTCACGGCCTGAGAGATTTAACAGGAAGCAGAACTCGGCGGGCGCCGGGGGGAGTTCGGGACCATACACCCAGAAGCGGTACGCACAGGTCTCACCCCCTGGTCAAATCTCCGGCCGAGGTCTTCGCCCTGAGCAAGAATGAAGGGCAGAAGTGGGTAAGACCCCCCAAGACGAGGGCGGAAGGCGACGCAAGCCAATTTTGCGATTACCACGGCCAGCCCGGCCATAAGACCGACAACTGTCGGCATTTGAAGAATGCCATCGAGGAGCTGATCCGAAAGGGAGCCCTCAGCAAGTACGTAGCTGGGGCCCCGGAAACGAGCTCCGACGGGGCGAATAGGAAATCAGTATTCCAGAGGATGGGAGTGATCCAGGTTGTTATCGGAGGAAACGAGAACGGAGGGTCAGCTAATGGGCACAAACGGCACCTAAATGAGCTTTACCAAGCCATCAACTTTGTGCCCACCACAGCGATCCCCGCTTCCACCGTCCCCGATATAACCATCGGAAAGAAAGACTACGAAGGAGTCGTAGCCCCGCACAGCGATCCGCTGGTAGTCCACCTGGACATAGCCAACCACTTGGTCAAGAGGTGCCTAATTGATACAGGCGCCTACACGAACATCATGTTCAGGGAATGCTTCCTCAATCTCGGTCTGAGGATTGAGGACCTGAGCCCCTGCACCAACCCACTATACAACTTCTCCGGGGCCGGCCTGGTACCCCTGGGGTCAATCAGACTGCCGGTGATGTTCGGCCAGGCGGATGCGGCCAAGAATGTTTACTACCGGGGGGAGGCACAAAAGCGCGTCTCAAAGGACGAGAGGGACGAAATTGTCAATGTCCAAATATCTGCAAGAGGGTGTAACATGCAATCCCTCAAAGTGGCGAAGAAATCAGAGAAAGGGAAGAGCCCATCCTTACAACAGGAGGGTGATCCGATGAACACCGTCGGCATGGTCGAAGGAGCCGAGACCGAGCAAGTGGAAATTGACCCAGGACGCACCGTAACTGTCGGTGTCGGCCTGAAGCCAAAATTCAGAGCCGATCTCCTAGACCTGCTGAGGAAGAACAAAGACGTCTTCGCGTACTTAGCCGCCGAGATGCCAGGCGTGAGCCGAGAGGTGATCGTTCACAAGCTGAACGTGCTCTCCACCGCTCGCCCTGTCAAGCAGAAGATGGGGAACTCCTCGGCCAAGAAAGACGAGGCCATCAAGGCCGAGGTAGATAAATTGTTAGAGGCAGGCTTTATCATGCCTTGTACTTACCCTGAGTGGCTAGCAAATGTTGTAATGGTGAAGAAGTCATCAGGGGGTGGAGGATGTGTGTTGATTTTACAAATCTTAATAAAGCATGCCCTAAAGATTGCTATCCCTTGCCTCGAATAGATAGCTTAATTGACGCAACGGCAGGCTACACTATGCTAAGCCTGCTAGACGCCTTCTCAGGGTACCATCAGGTATTCATGGCCGAAGAAGACATGCCTAAGTGCGCATTCATCACCATACACGGCACATACATGTATAAAATGATGCCGTTCGGTTTGAAAAACGTTGGCGCAACTTACACTAGGCTGGTGGACAAAGTGTTTCAAGATGAAAAAGGGCGAAACATCGAGGTTTACGTCGACGATGCTATTGTAAAAAGCAAGTCTGACAGCGAGCACTTGGCCGACTTGAGCGAAAAATTTTGTTCACTAAGGAAATATAAGATGAAACTTAACCCAATGAAATGCAACTTCGGTGTCCGGGCAGGTAAGTTCCTCGGCGTGCTTGTCAGCGCCAGGGGAATTGATGCCAATCCAGAAAAAGTCCAAGCAATACTGGACCTACCGGAGCCGAGGAATCGAAAAGAGGTTATGATGTTGACCGGGAGGATGGCGGCTCTCGCCCGTTTCATCTCTCGGTCAGCCGACAAGAGCACCCCATTCTTCAAAGTGTTGAAGGGGAATAAAGACTTCAGCTGGGGGGAGGAACGAGCACGCTTTCGAGTGCAACCGAAAGCTCATCTTCTAACTCTCCCGACCCCGTCCAGGCCGATCTTTGGGGAGACGCTATATCTATACATAGCGATTCACGTCGGCCACGGTCGGTCTGCGTAATCATCAGAGAAGAAGACAAGCAGCAACACCCAATCTACTTTATCAGCCATACACTGCTTGCCGCCGAAAGAAACTACCCACTGATCGAAAAAGCAGCCTTTGCTGTCGTCGTTGCCGCAAGGAAACTAAAACCTTACTTCGACGCACATCCCGTGACGGTCCTAACCGACCAACCATTGGACAAAGCATTGGAAAAATTCGAAAAATCCGGCAGGCTCATCAAATGGGCAGTAGAGCTATTCAGCTTCGGCATTCAATACAAGCCGAGGCCCTCGATAAAGGGCGAGCACTTTCGGACTTCCCCGGCCGAGTGCACATATCAAGAAGAACCAAATCCCGGAGTGTGGGAAGTATACACCGACGGGTCCTCCACGGTGAACAGCTCAGGAGCCGGCATCCTTATCATCAGCCCAAACGGGGACGAGTTTGAGTACGCCTTGAAGTTTACCTTCTCGGCCTCAAACAACGAATCCGAATACGAGGCGGTGATAATCGGAGTCGAGCTAGCTAGAGTGCCGGGCGGAGCATGTTGTGGTGAAAACAGATTCACTCTTAGTCACTAATCAAATCAGAGGAGAGTATGAGGCTCGAGACGACGGGATGGTAAGATACCTGGAAAGGGTAAAAGCTGACACCGCTAAATTGAAATCTTTCCAAATCCAATGCATCCCCAGGTCTGAGAACAACCGAGCCGACGCTCTCTCAAAACTTGCCAGTTCAACCATCAAGAATGTCAGCCGAACCGTGCTGGTGGATATCAGGAATGCTAAAAGCATCACTGAGACCGTCGGCATGGTGGGCGACATAGAAGCCGAGACGACGTGGATGACTCCGATAATGAAATACAAACTAACAAAAGAGTTACCGGAGGACCGCAGTCTCTCCCAGAAGATAAGAAGGATCGCCGCAAGGTACTTGGTGTTCGAAGGAGAATTATACAGAAGGTCCGTGATAAGACCAGTTTTGAAATGTGTCGGCCCAGCCGACGCGGAGCTCATACTGACAGAGATTCACGAAGGCATCTGTGGACATCACATGGGGGCAAGAACGCTAGCCCACAAAGCTCTCCGAGCCGGCTACTTCTGGCCTACCATGCTTGAGGATTCCAGAGCTAAGACCAAGAAGTGCAAGAATTGTCAGATGCATGCTCCGGTGATACACGCACCTTCCCGAGACCTGCAACCGGTACTTAGTCCCCTGCCATTCGCACAATGGGGGATGGATTTACTAGGACCATTTCCGACGGCCTCCGGAGGAAGGAAGTACCTGATCGTCGCCGTTGACTACTTTACCAAATGGGTTGAAGCTGTCGCGGTACCTGCCAAGACCACGGCGGCCGTGCGAAAAGTAATCTGGGAAAACATCATAACTCGTTTTGGGTTACCCCAAGTCATGGTATTTGACCACGGCCGAGAATTTTGGAGTGACATGGTGATGAACTGGCTAGAAGAGCTCGGTATCAAGTTTGCATACTCCTCCGTCTGCCACCCTCGTAGCAACGAGCGGCGGAAAGCGAAGCTAATAAAAAACAATCCTAAACGGGCTGAAAAAGAAGGTTGAAGATCTAAAAGGAAGGTGGGCCGATGAACTACCCGGCATCCTGTGGTCCCTTAGAACCACGGAGAAAGAAGCAACGGGTACACCATTCCACCTAGTCTATGGGTCCTAAGCCGTCACCGCTAATTGAAGCGCGGTGCCGACATTCGAACGCAAACCTTTAAGCCGGTCGAAAATGAGGAAGGCCTGAAAGCCTCGCTAGACCTGGTCGAAGAAAGTCGAGACACGGCACGGCTTAATTTGGCAGTATATCAAAACCGAATGAGAAGAGCATACAACCGTAGGGTCCACAAAAGAGACTTAAGAGTAGGAGATCTAGTCCTAAGAAAGTCAGCCGCAACCAACAAAGGAAACATCCTTGGTAAAATGATGGCCAACTGGGAAGGACCCTACAAAGTGGTTGAAGAAATGAGGCCGGGGACATACCGGCTGACAGACATGGAGGGAGTGCCTCTAATGAGCCACTGGAACACAGACAACCTAAGGAAATATTTCATATAGCGGCGGAGGTGTCCGAGACCGTTATGGACACCCCAACGTGTGATTATACCTTATGAAAAGTGATCCAAGTTTTCCATCAAAATACTTGTCCCCCCCCCCCCCATAGTCATGCCAGAATAGACGCCGCGGCCAAAGCCGGGCAGTCACTACCGAAGTACAAAAGCGTATAAGCACTGTTGAGACGCAAATCTGACTGCCCCAGCCAATCCGGGAGTGGCAGAGGAAGCGATCAATATGTCTATAGATACGGAAAGCAGTCGAAACGTAAACTCGGTTGCCTCGGCCAAAGCCGGGAGTGACGAGGGAAACGCGATTTGCCAACAGCAGTTGATACTCGCCACAACGACCAACATGCTTAGGAACGTATAAGTACGGTTGAGAAACGCAAATCGGACGCCTCGGCCAGACCGAGAGTGAAAGAGGAAGCGATCAACACGTCTATAGATACGAACGCTGTCGAGCCGTAACCCCTATTGTCTCGGCCAGACCGAGAGTGACGGGGACACAACGACCGATACGCTAACATGTTCACAACGGCGATTGGGAAGCACAAATCTGACGCCTCGGCCAGACCGAGAGTGAAGGAGGAAGCGACCGACATGCCAACATGTTTAAAAAAACGTTAATTACAGTTGAGATACGCATTCTAACTGCCTCGGCCAAGCCGAAGGTAAAAACGAAAAGAGAAAAGCGCTCAACTAATAACGAAAGAAGACAACTGAATAAAAGATTGTGATCAAAGCCCCGGCCAAGCCGAGGGCCAATAAACAAACTTTATTAAACATGTTTACAGGTGATACAAAACGAAGTCGACGGCCGTCCCAATAAGGATAGCCTAAACTCAACCTACCAAAGTTTTACAAAAAAAGAAGAAGGAACAACAAAAAGTATCACATTGAGACAATGAAGCGCCAAAAGGATGGCAGGGAGAGAAGGCTCAAAAGTTGGCCCCCGAACAGCTGAAGCTATCCGAAGGGCCAGGTGAGTCTGGTGACGACCGCACGTCTCCCTATGCTTGTTGCTGCTCGCCACCAGCAGCAGCAGCATCATCTTTGGTGGCCGGCCCAGAAGAAGGCTTGGCAGCTTCACGTGCCCTTGCCCTTTCAGCCTCCTCTCTCGGCCTCCTTCACCTTTGCGGCATGGGTCGCCTTGGCCTCGCCTTCCCGAGCAGCCTTCACCGCCTCCGCCTTCTCCGCAAAGATCGGCCTTCTCATCCGTGCCGGTCAAATTCTTGCCACGGGAAGGAGCCTTCAGGAACGAGCTCCTTGATTGCCTCCCTGGTAGCCTCTTCAGCTTGGTCCCGGTACTGGGCACACATGTTAGGGATGATAACGGTTTGCAGCGTCTCAATGTCCTCCTCCCTCTGGGCAAGGACAGCCTTTGTGCTCTTGTGCGCCTTTACCTCAGTCGAATGCAGGGACTTCCACTTTTCCCTCTGATCAACCATGGCATTATAGCCGCCCTCAAATTTGGCTTTCTCCTCTAGCAGCTTAGCAGCGTCAGCCACCGCAGCCTCAGCCTTGGCTCTCTCGGCAAGGACCGCCTTTTTAGCGTCCTCCCTAAGATTTTACTCAGCCACCGCAGCCTCAGCCTTGGCTCTCTCGGCCTCCTTCTTAGCAGCGGCAAGCTCAAGCCTAAGCCGTTCAACCACAGGGGCAGCTCGAGCCATGACCGTTTCTTGCTCCATAATATGAGCGCCGGCTAGTTCATTCCCCTTCGCCAGCTTCTTGCACAACCTTGTGCCTTCCGCCACAAGCTGAGCGGCGGAAGGCTTCAGGGAGAAGGAGTCAACGATGACATTCTGATTGCCCGTCTGCACAGGCCGCTTCTCCGATTGCCGTTCAGTGAGAGGGACAGCCGGCAGCGGTTGATCTACAAAAAATTCGGACAAAGCATCCATGTCAACATTCATTGACATGTCAGAAAGCCTGTCATCAGGAATGCCTAATGAACCTGCTAAATCTGAGCCATAGGTTAGGTCCGTACCAGCCTTGGCCTTCTTGGTTGGAGGCCCCTTTTCTTTACCGGCCTCGGTAACAGCAGCGGCGGCATACTCGTTCTCTTTTCTCTTATTCAAAGAAGGAGGAGCCTCCGCAACAGTGACCTCCTCCTCAACATCGATGACCAGCTGCTGCTTTTGGACCACAGGGATTGAAGACTGAGCTGGAGTTGACGCCGTTGACGCCGTAGACGTTAACTTTTGTTTCCGGCGCGACACGTTACCAACAATCCGCGCTTGAGCCGCCGTCACATCCAGTACCTTCAGGTGCTGCTCCATAAGTTCGTTTGGGGCCGGTCTGCGATCACGCGGCAAGGCCTTAGGATGCAAATCAACAACTTTCCCGTCCTCGCCAAGTCCCAACCTCTTGAGGATATCCGCAGACAGATCCGGGCCAAAACGGTCTGTAAAAGAAACAAAGCAAGAGTTAAACAAAAGAAGATAAACCAAGGCCAAGATACAGAAACATAAAAATCAAAGATGGGCCTCACACCGACCCCACTCACCCTGGCTGAGGGCCGGTATGAGGCGACGTGGCAGCAACTCTCATCCGAAGAATGATCTCGTCGGGGCATCCATCCCTTCGGCGTGCCATCCTTCTCAGCCTTAAACAGCTGCATTGCCCGCTTCTCATCCTCATTAAGATAGACCCTGCTGGCGTCCATCTTAAGCTTACTCCGGGAGACATATTTGTCATGCTCCCCCTTACTCTCGCACCGCAAATTGACGCGGCTCTGGAATGACCGAGGCAGTGGGTAATCCTCCGGCACCTCGACGTATACCTACCGCCCCTTCCAGTCCTTGCAAGACGACAACTTTGAAACGGTAACGTAACCCGGCTCCATCTGCACGCTATACCACCCCGGGCCACCTAGGGTAGTCTGCCGCAGATGATGAAGCCGGCGGAACAGGTTAACCGTCGGGACCTCCCCTTTGAAGAGACAGAGCCATACGAAGCTCACAATCGTTCTGATGGCCAACGGATGCAGTTATGCCACGACGACGTTCATAGCTTTAATTATGGCCGCAACGTGTGCATTCAGAGGAAACCGGAGCCCATACTCCAGGTGTCTGATGTACACGCCGATATGACCATCTGGAGGACAACAGACCGCCTGACCATCCTCAGGGATAGCAATTTTATACTCCCTGCCGAAGGAGTAATGGTTTTCAATAAGATCAGGACCGGAGCAACTAGCGAACTTATTCGTCCAAGCGCGATCAGGACTGATCGAGCAGGCATCGCCGTGATCCAAGAATTGCGGCCTCTCCAAATCAGATTGAGTCGCCTTCTCATCATCTTCATCAGAAAAACCCTCGAGATATTTCTCATCAACTTCCGGAGACGGCGACTTAGGACCCCCAAACCCTATCGGGGTGACGACCAGTGGCTCCCCTTCATAAGGACGCGACGGTTCGCCCCCCGGCGCAGAGGTACTGGGTCCAGCATCAGCAGAAGACATGGTGACAACAAATAATTAACAAGTAAAAAGTTGAAGAAAATTCGTTTGTTTACCTTGGGAATAAGTGTTACGCCGGGTAACGCTTTGAAGATTAGAGAGAGAAAGAAACTCTGGAAAAACTAGAAAGAAGAAATTTTTTTGAAGAAATGAAATTTGTGCGGAAAAAAGAGGGGCACGCTGCTCTATTTATAGAGCAAAGCCCATGAAACGGACCAATCAGAGCACGGCACATGAAACGTCCACCAACCGACACCAGGACACGTGTCAAGCATGCAGCCACGGAATGTCAATCGACATAACAGTTACCAATCTTCTTTGATACGCTCTTTGGTATCTACTTGCCAACGGCCTGCTGATCAACCAAGCTTGGCAGCACCGGCCAGGGGCAATCAAAGGCACACGACACTCTCAAACCTTGGTCTCGGCCAGCGCCGTTTCCTTTTCCACATTGGATGTCCATTACACAACCATGTGGAGGGGGGATATGGTACGGCCTGAACAGAACCAAGGGAACAGAACCGAGCCGAAGAAGAAGAAGCCGATGGAAAAGTTCAACTTGCGCAGAATATACGCTCAACACGCATCGGAGCCCATACCACGACATAGACTACGCTGGGGGCAAATTGATGGGGCATATTCTGCACCCGCTGACCGAGTCAACATATTGACCAAGGTCAAAGCTAGAAGACACCAAGTCAACAAGAAGGACGACCTAGCCGACGAAGCATGCCGGCCTGTCACTTGGGTCTCGGTCTCGGCAACTAGCCAGCCGAGAGACATATCTGCGTACTCACATCCAGTCCCCTCGGCATGGAGTCAACCAGGCCTGCCGGCCTGCCATGGGTCACCCGGCCGAGGGTAGAACAGTCTTTCCACCTGCTAGCCACTTGGCCACTACGTGACAAAAGGTGAAAGTCTATAAATACTCCACTTCTCTCAACGAGAAAAGGATCCGAAAATAATCGAATAATCCATAAACTCACTATTAATCTGGTATAAACTCCCTTATCTCTCTACAATATACTTTGCCAAGTAACACACAACTTAATCCCTTTAAGTTTACTGACTTGAGCGTCAGAGTGAGTACGCTCGGTACCAAGCCGAGCCCTCAGTTTGTTCATTGTTTCAGGAGAGGCCGAAAGGAAGAGTCAAGAAAAGTCATCATTCAACAAAGCTTACGTGGTCATAACACTGCCCCGAAATTACACCCGGAACATTTTCCATAAATTTTTATATTAAATGGAATTTTATATGATAATTGTGAATTATTATATCTTTTTTTGTCACAATTGTGTTTTAATTCCCATCTAAATTCAAGATAATTGTTAAGAATGATTATTTTGATATTAGACCAGATTAGTATGATGAGTAAGTATTAAATTTGTTTTAAGAATTGATTATGAATTTTTATTGGTAAAAATTCCGTCAAGGCAAGCTCAAATGATCGTTGTTGGTAAGTTAGACGATTTGGCATGTCATTTTCCATAATGCATTTTATTATTCATTTAGATGAATGGTTTTTAGAATTATAATTATGTAATTTTTCCTAATATGGCCATAGGTAGAAGTTGGTATTTCCCGAAATGTAAGGGAATATCGACTTGTTTTGTAATTAATTGCGATTTCGCATCGCCTAATTTGTAATTAATTAATAGTTTTATTTTAATTTTATTACAATTTTTATAATAGGGTATTGTTATGTAATTTAATTATTAGTAATTAGATAAAGCTTCTAAAGACGGAGTTTTCATGAAGACGGTGTTTTCGGAAAGGCGTTCCAAAATCCTAAAGAAGGAGGCCAATTTATGAAGACTCAAGGGACCAAGGAGTTGGTTTCCGAAGTGTAATAATTTTAGTTAATTATATTAACTAGGTGGTATTAGGACTTGTTGTTTTAATTCTTTTATGCATTCATGCCAAATCGTCACTACATGTTTTAATTTTTGGTTGTTATCGATTTAATCGTCTAGTATTCACTAATTTTGTTCACTTAAAAGTGATAGACAATTAAATTGATAAGATCTCTCACATTTGTTTAAAATTGAGATTAAGCCTTACCAAATAATAACACCTATGAATCCCTTCTTCATTAGAGGTAGGTTCGGTCCACCGTGCCCATATTTATTCTGGGGCTAAAAGATAGATTTTAAGAAAATCCGTCAACCAAGAGTTCTAGTAGTAGAATCAGTCAAAGTTGTTGACTCACCAAATTTATATAAATATGGGTTGAATCGGTCCACCGTGCCCGTGTTTATATAAAATTGGATCTTGGAATCATTTATATAATTCAGTGGGAGATCATTATATAAATGGGAACTTGTTAAATAGTTTCACAAGTTAAATATTTCTAGACGATAAATGTTAATCTTTCCTTTATTTCCTTTGTAGTAATCACGATGGCTTCTACTAGTCAAACCGCCACCATAGCTAGAGATTCATGGCTACGTTCTTTTATGGACAAATATGTATTAAAAGCCGACGGTAGTAATTTTAAAGATTGGGAGGAACAACTTCGATTAGCCGCGCAGTGATGGCAAATTACGCTACCTTGTCGATCCCTCTCCCCCTTCGCCCGGTACTAGGGCCACTTTGCCGATGTAAGGGAGGCTTTTTCAAATTATCAAAAAGAATCATTGCAATAAAAAATGTTTTGATTTTTTCAATGGATCCTGCTTTACAAAGGCAATGTGTCAAGTTTCGTGATGCACATGAAGTATTCTCGAGGCTTTCAACTATGTTTTCTCAAGCCCCGAGAATAATTTAGTATGACACCGCTGTTCGTTTCTTTGAGGCTAACCTCAAAGATGGTCAGCCTGTAAGTTCACACGTACTTAAAATGATTCAGTACGTGGAAACTTTAGAGGGGTTGGGATGCAAGATCCCCGACGAACTAGTGGTGGACCGAGTGCTCCACTCTCTCTCGCACGTAAAGGGATTTACCCAATTTAGGGTAAATTACAACATGACAAACATGAGAAAGAGTTTACATGAGCTCCATTCTCTGCTTGTGCAAGCAGAGAAGGACATGGGATTGAGTGGGAGTACGAGGAAAGATGTGCTTGCGATTAATGTGAAGGGGAAGAAGCGATTTAAGAGGAACGCAGTAAGAAGCCCGTTCAGGTGGAGGGCAAAGGTAAAGCAATTGCGAATTGCTCTACCAAGCCAAAACCTATAAAGGGTCATCCTCTTAAAGATACTTGTAATTATTGTAATAACAAGGGACATTGGAGACGTAATTGCACAAAGTACCTGGATGACATAAAAGCTGGCATTGTGAAGCCGACATGTAATTTCTCAACTGAATCTTTTATGATAGACATAAATTATGCTTCAAATACAACTTGGGTATTAGATACTGGTTGTGGTTCTCACTTGTGCAATCATTTGCAGGGCCTAAAAAGCATAAGAAAGCTAAACAAGTGTGATGTCGATCTCCGAATGGGAAACGGGTCTAAAGTAGCTGCCGTCTCAGTAGGAACTTATGCACTTAGTTTAGCTTCGGGGTTGGAGTTGCATCTTAATAATTGTTATTTTGTACCAACATTATCTAGAAATATAATATCCGTATCCGTGTTAGACACAGAAGGGTTTTCCTTTGTAATTAAAGACAAGTGTTGTACTTTTTCCGTTAATGGGATTGTATATAGTCAAGCTATTTCAATCAATGGTATTTATATTCTAGATACTTGCAACGATGTTTATCATTTAGATAATAAAAGACTCAAAACAGGTGATCCCGATCAATCTTATTTATGGCATTGTCGATTAGGACACATCAACGAGAAGCGCATTAAAAGACTAGTGTCGACTGGTGTAATTAAACCTTTTGATTTCGAATCATTTGGTACATGCGAATCTTGTCTTCTTGGCAAGATGACTCGTTCACCTTTTCTAGGAAAAGGATCTTGAGCTAGTGAGTTATTGGGTTTAATACACACTGATGTGTGTGGTCCAATGACAATCACTGCTAGAGGTAATTATGACTATTTCATTACTTTTACCGATGACATGAGTAGATATGAGTATATCTACTTAATGAGGTATAAAAGTGAAGCTTTTGATAAGTTCAAAGAGTTTCAGAATGAAGTAGAAAACCAATTAAATAAGAAGATTAAGGCATTACGATCAGATCGTGGTGGGGAATATTTAAGCAATGACTTTAAAGATCACCTTATAAACCGTGGTATTGTATCTCGCTTAACTCCTCCTCCGCACACCACAATTAAATGGTGTGGCTGAAAGGAGGAATCGAACTTTATTAGATATGGTTCGATCAATGATGAGTCAAACAGAGTTACCTAAGTCATTCTGGGGTTTTGCCATTTTATCTGCTGTACAATCACTTAATAAAAGTCCCACTAAAGCAACTGACAAAACTCCATATGAGATATGGAAAGGGAAAGTCCCGAATCTGCGATACATGAAAGTATGGGGTTGTGATGCTTATGTTAAGAGCAAGTTTGACGATAAGCTTGCACCTCGTTCTGAAAAGTGTATTTTTGTAGGCTACCCTAAGGAAACTTGTGGATATTACTTCTACAATAGTAACGAGAACAAAGTGTTTGTGGCTCGTGAAGCAGTCTTTCTAGAAAAAGAGTTTATTTCTAGAAGACAGTGGGAGAAAATTTGAACTTGATGAAGTTCAAGAGCCACAAACCGATCGACACTGCAGGAAGATGTTCCTTCTACGTCTGAATCAGTTATTGTTCCTTCTGAACCTAGGAGGTCAGAAAGGGTTAGTCGCCAGCCTGATAGATACCTTGGTATTATCAAGGAAGATGGTGACTATGAGGTTTTACTTTTAGAAAGTGATGAACCTAAGACCTATAAAGCAAATTTATTATGAGTTCGACTCTAAGCTATGGCTCGAGGCCATGCAATCCGAAATGGATTCCATGTACGATAATCGGTATGGGACTGGTTGACTTACCTAAAGATGTTCGACCTCTTCGAAGGTAAGTGGATATTCAAGATTAAAATCGGCATGGATGGACATAAAGATGTCTACAAAGCTATATTGGTTGCAAAAGGTTTCACTCAGGTTCATGGTTTACACTATGATGAAACTTTTGCACCATTTGCTATGCTTAGATCTGTTCGGATAATGTTAGCGATTGCTGCATTTCATGATTATGAGATATGGCAAATGGATGTCAAAACCGCTTTCCTGAACGGGTTTCTGGAAGAGGAAGTGTTCATGACACAACCTGAGGGTTTTGTGGATCCTAAAAATCCTAACAAAGTATGCAAACTTAAGAGATCCATTTATGGTCTTAAGCAAGCATCAAGGAGTTTGAATCATCGTTTTGATCATGTTATTAAACATAATGGTTTTTCTCAAAGTGTTGAGGAACCATGTTTATACATGAAGTTTAGTGGGAGTAAAGTTGTTTTCTTACTTCTTTATGTGGACGACATATTACTCATTGGGAATGATGTTTATATGCTTGCTTCTGTTAAGAAGTGGTTGGGAAATCACTTCCAAATGAAAGATTTGGGAGAAGCTCAGCGCATCTTGGGTATCCGGATCTATAGGGATAGACCCAAAAGGATATTAGCATTGAGTCAAGAAGCCTATATCGATAAGATTCTTGACCGATTCAATATAAAAACTCCAAGAGAGGTTTTCTACCTATGGGCAGTGGGATCACTTTGAGTAAGTCACAGTGTCCTACTGAGCCTAAGGATATTGAACGCATGAAATCGATTCCCTATGCTTCCGCTGTTGGATCGATCATGTATGCTATGATGTGTTCTCGTCCTGACGTCTCGTATGCTTTGAGTATGACGAGTCGTTTTCAGAAAACTCCAGGTGAGAGTCACTGGATAGCCGTCAAAAATATTCTAAAGTACTTGAGAAGGACTAAAGATTCATTCTTAGTGTTTGGAGGAGAATCTGAATTACGTATAAGAGGTTATACGGATGCCAGTTTCCAAACCGATAGAGATGATTTCAAATCCCAGTGGTTTTGTCTTTTTGTTGAACGGAGGGGCGGTTTCTTTGGAGAAGTTTCAAAGAGTCCGTGACTACGATTCTACAACGGAAGCCGAGTACATTGCGGCCTCTCGAAGCCGCAAAGAAGCTTGTTTGGATTAGGCAATTTTTAGAAGGACTGAAAGTAGTTCCGACCGCCGAGGATCCTATCACTTTGTATTGTGATAATAGTGGGGCTATTTTTCAAGCAAAAGAGCCCAAGTCTAGTAACAAGTCTAGACATGTACTTAGGAAATTTCATGTAATTAGAGATTTAATCGAAAGGAAAGAAATTACGGTTTGTAAGGTTGGGACAAATTGCAAACATCGCTGATCCTTTAACAAAACCTTTGTCTCAAGCTAAACATGATAGTCATGTAGTTTCGATGGGGTTGAGACGAATGCCAGAACTGTTGTAAATTATATGATATGTAATAATCAAATATTGTATTTATTATTTCATATGTGATAAGTTGCATTTATCGTTATATTTAGTTTTATGTCTGAATTTATATACTTTGTTTTCTCCAAATAGGTTGTAAGGACAATGTCGAACCCTATTAAGTGAACTGGATTAACATTGTATTTTGTCCCTAGTTACTTAATGAGGTGACGTCTCGGAGTGACTAGATTGTAAGGCGATAGATGACAGTTCGTTGATCATCATATGGTCATAGTGATGACTGGTCGATTACATAGGCATATTGTGAGACAATTTGTCGGACAGTGACTGTTTATAGAGTCCTTTAGTTGCTGGGTCGTGGCGAGGATTTCTATTTATTCCTTCGAGTCAATTCTTTAGACTGGTGACTATTTGTCTGAGTTGGTACGGTTTTCCGGTGGCTTTGGTTTTTGTTTTAGGTCGCACCGTAAAAGGAGGCCGATGAGCATTTACTGGGTCATTGTGATCTGTATCGAATGAAGAAAATAGGTCAACGGGATTGTCCTTTTAAGTCATATTTTATCTCAAGGCCACTCGAGCAGAGATGACTGTGAATGCGTGGCCACGCTCGGATGAGATCTATAGTATATTATCCGGTCAGACAGTCATTCTCCTGATCGAGGAAACCACTTTATGATATGATCACGTGCAAGAACGACCTGAAAGACATCTTGCATTGAGTGGGAGATATTATTGGACAAGAGAATTGGTAACGCACACTTGTGTCAGACAAGTGGGAGATTGTTGGAGTAGTGTCCTCCACAATGAGTGCGTTTACATATTAAATCTCGTAAAAGGAATATCAGGGATTTATTTATTTTTTGTCAGCTGGTCATCGTTAATCGGTAATGATTGGCTGACTAGAGTTTGACATTACTGTCGTGTGACGGCGGTGATCAGCTGATCCCTTTAGGTCACACCTATAGGATGACGCCCAAATAGAATTAATTGATTATTTGTATGAGATACGAGATAATTAATTCCTTGTATTATTTGACTTTTAATTAGTCACGTAAAAGTATTATTTGATGACGGGTTACGAACTCGGGACAAGGAGATTTATTATTTAATTATGTGATATTTAAATAATAAATGATTAGAATTTATTAATTAATTGTTAATTAATTAATTTTATACGATATGTGTATATTGTTTGAGGTGGAATTTATTACCTATTTATATTTTACAAGAGGTTGTAAAATTAGCTAAATGGGTTAATATTGACACATTGTATGTTGATAATATGGTCTTATGATTACTTAATAGTTAAGCAGTCATTGGTAGTTAATTTATATTATTTAAGGGTTAAATAATTAAATTAATATTTAATTATGTAAGATAATTAAATATAAGACTTATAAGCATTTGTGGGGCAAATGTCGAAAACCGAAATAGAGCCATATTTGGTCCACTTGGATCGGTTTTATGAGGACATAATAAGTGTCCAATATGTGGCATTTTGCCACTCATATTTGTCTCCCATTTTTCCTATAAATACCCATGTTATTCCACTAACTATGTTGTTGAAAAATTAAAGGAAAAACTTGGTCTTTGTTGTTCTTCATTTGGCCGAATTCCTCAACTACCATAGACCATTTTTTTTCCTTCTTATTTTTCTTCGTCATCTTATATTAAACACATATAAATACCTACTAATAATATTATCAAAGTAATAATATTAATTAGTACATCAAATATACAATTACAAGGTTACTACTACATTTACCTAGTTAGTATTTTTAGTAGTATTTTGGGTTAATCTTGGGTGCCACCAAAGGAGATTACCTATTTTGGTAATTGGTGTTGTTGGAGGATCATCCTTATTGCATTAGCTCAAGAACAACATCAAGGAAGGAGTCCTTGAGTTGTGCCCTTAACTTACCTTATACAATGTAAGAATTTTCTTGTCTTAAGATGGTTTAATACCATCTTTTATACTTTTTATTTGCATGCATGTAGATTTAGACCACTTTGAATTAATTTGTATTTTTAATATCATAAGATGAGTATTAATTTGGTCTAAATTACTAACAAGCCTCACCTTGGAATTCTTGTCTAGTCTCAAAGTATTTGAAGGAGAGAGATATGGGGTATCTTTGGAATTTAGGTTGTGTAATGAGACCCATCAAATACATTTGGGTACCTTTGGTGAAATTTTTGGGCTTGCGATACCCGAGACTGACCTTGAAAAGCCCGTGGGGTTCACGGAGTCACATTTGTGGAGAGCAATCACCGGGTTGGAATTAGAGGGTTTTAAGAGGTGTCATGCCTTTTACATTCATCATCCGGTTATTAGGATGTGGCATCAATTTATAGCGGGGACGATTCATGGTACAAGTGACACGGGATGTGTGAGTCAACTTGACATAACTTTTCTTGAGTCATATTTGAATGTCCAAGGTTTGCCAAAGTACAACTTTAATCCCGCTCTTGAATTACTTGTCCGATTTCGAAATCTATCAAGGGGTGCGACAAAATCAAAGGGAATTGTGATGGGTGGTCTTGTGACTAGGATGGCCGATGTTTTATGTCCGGGGTTTAATGATGATGGGAGGTATGTGGCTCTACCCGGAGATACTTTACTTGATGAGAAGGTCATCTTTAGGCATCACAAATGGTGCAAATATAATTATTTGGGAGGTATTGATTGGTACACTAAGGGAAGCACTACATTTACCCTTCCTTGTTGGGACCTTCCTCCTACCACACCTAGGTCGAGTTACTTTGCACCTATGCCGAGCTACCTCCTCCCCATTGAGAGGATTGGGGTTCCACCACCTAGGAGACGTGAGGAGGCACCTTCTACTCCTTCCCATGCACCACCACCGTCCCAAGGTCCAAGCCTTGGATTTCAACCATTCCTTCATGGTGTTCGGCCCTCTTATGCGGAGATACCTCCATTCACCCATGTCTACCGACCCTATGCACCTCCTCCCCCTCGCCCGAGTAGCCCGTCATCGGCCATGGATATATTGAAGGGTATGATAAGCAACATGGATGTTAGGATCCACCGAGGGCAAGAAGACAACTATTTCGCCCATTATCCTCAATACTATCATATGGCACAACAAGGGTTTATTGATCCAAATGGTCCTAGGCCTTCTTGGGTGCAACCACACCTTGTGTTCCCAAACCAAGGCATGAATGAAGATGACCAAAGAGGAGGAGAGGAAGAAGAAGAAAGTGAAGATGATGATAGCCTTAATGATAGAGGCTTTGATTGAGATCGTGATTGTAAGACCCTTCTTTCCCTATTTCTCATGTATAGTTTGCATTGTAATATATCTCACATGATTAGATTAGTTTGCATTGTATTTATCTCACATGATTCATGTAGATAGTTGCATATAGATTAGAATTCATGCATAGTCACTAATGGCCAAACCTATTCATTTCTACACTAGAAATAGTGTTTAAATCGGTTTGGGGAGGTTTGATCATAGGTGACAATAATTTACTAGAAATCATGCATCATATAATATAGTTTAGATTGCATTCATTTGTTATATATGTCATATAGAATTGCATTTAGTTAGAGCATGCACTCATTCATATCATATCATTGCATTTGTACTTTATTTCAAAAAATCAAAAAAATTCAAAAACATGTATTTCCTTTTTATTCCTACTCCTACATGTACATTGAGGACAATGTCCAAAATAAAGTGGGGGATGGGAATTTATATTCCAAAATGCATAAAATGAAAATTTTTAAAAAATACAAAAACATGTCTTTTTATTTCATAAATCATAAAAACCAAAAAAATTGAAAAATTGAAAAAACCAAAAACATATTCATTTCCTTTGTAGTGTAGTCTTGTATATATTGTTGTATATATTGTGTTTGTTCACCCTTGTTCACATTGATTGACTACGCCACATCCGAGACATAAGGATATTGAAGACCGCATGGTATGATCTTTCCAATCTCCTTTTTCCTCTTTATGTTAATAACTATGTGGCTTTATTTTGATCGATGCGGTAAAAACAATGTGAATTTAGGATTGCATTTAGATTATTTGGCATACTAGTTGGTAGAAGCATATGCATTAGAATGTATAAATGCTAGTTGCATCATGTCATGTAGTTTGCATGTTAGAAAAATTTTGTAAAACCGTCTACTTGGGAAGCTTGACAAGTGTACATAGGCCCTAGTAGATGCTTTTTCTTCTTAAGACTTTGCTTGTTAGAATACTTGTAAAACATCCTAGGATGTGTCTTGCTAGTATCCTTTGACCCATGGATTAAGGCCTAGTCAAGGGTACCTTGTGGTGTGATAACTTCTTGGCTACCGTTTATTCCAAGGTGACCCTTGAAACCATGCAACCATCATCCATGTTCCACCACATTTTGTCATCAAAGGGAATGGGAACAAAAATTGTTCAAATATTGAGTTCAAGAATTGAAATGACAGTAAAAAGTTTGCAAAATGCATCAAAAAGAAAAGAGGAGTCCAAAAATAAAAAATCCTATGCTTCAAATATAAGGCACCCTCGTTACTAATTGGGGTGACTTTGAAAATGTTCAAAAGAAAATGCAAAAAGTTAAAAGTTGTCAAGTATTGAAATGCCAAACATCAAAAGAAATGGCAAAAAGAAAGTATTCTCAAATGTTATATGCCACAAATTGGGGGGAAAAACAAACAATAAAAGCAAACTCCCAAATGAAACTCAAATACTATTGATCCCTTTATCCATCGTATCCACTTTTGTGCATGGTAGAGAGGGCACGACCCTTCTTCTTGTCTAGGCAAGAGGGGGAATTCCGCGATCCTCCAGTGTTTCTAACACCATAGGGAGTCTATTCTTGACAAAAGTATTTAACGATTGAGGACAAAGGTACCCTAGCTTGACACAACTTGGAGGTGATTTATTGGTATCCTTCTAGGCTTAGTAGTTTGAAGAAACCGTATCTATGATGGAATGTGTACCCTTAGATTGCTTCCCTTGTAGATAATTTCCGCCACTTAGATGAGGAAAGTGGCTATTCTTTTGTAGATGCATCCATTACTTGTTTTGTGTGCTTAATGCTTGGATGTGTCGCCATTTTGGCAAGCCCCACCTTGCCTTGCAAGAAGGCATCCTACCTCATGGTTGTCTTGTTGAGAGTTGAAGGGGCGGAGTGAGACCCGCTAATTGTCTCATATCGGTTATATTATTAGGATAGTTTATATAAAGGTCTAGTTTTTGTCACCTCTTTACTCGGGATGAGTAAAGGTTCGGTTTGGGGTATTTGATGTGACTCATAATTGCGCACATTTAGTCCCCTAATTGAACCTATTTTGCATACTTTTATAACATTTCATGACCATTTTATCCGTCAAATGCTTTCTATTTTGCTTTTCTAGTGCATTTTATATGTTTTGTAGGAAAGGAGATAATAAGGAGGAAATTCCCATCTTTCATGCATATTTGGAAGCTTGTTTGTAATACCCACCCTTTTAGAGACCACTTGACCAACCTTGGAAGCAATGATAGTCTTTAGAAGTGCGTACCAAAGTTATCATGTGTTTTGAGTTAGGGGTAGTACTCGATAGAGTAGAGGCTACTCGATCGAGTAGCTTGGATACTCGATCGAGTAGGGGCCACTCGATCGAGTAACGGGTTTTCAGCGAGGGTTTATAATCATGTTTTGTTAAATCCGCAAATTATTTCCGCCTCTTTTCTTCAGATCCTTGGGTCGCTTCTTTCCCTTCCCTTCACCATATAACCTCCATGGAAGCCTTTGAAGGTTCTTGTGCCTTAGGAGAGCATAGCTTGAGTCGGGTAGCGGTCTTTTGCCAGGTTTCTTCTTGTAGGTATGTCGTCATCATCACCCGTATCTTCGTCTTTGCAGTTAGGGTTTGCTTGGTAGTGATAGGTGGTTGTATTGTGTGTATAGGTGTTGCTTGATGGCTGGATATTTCGTGTGTCGGCATGGAATGGTTGCAGTTGCTTAAAGGTAGGTTCGCCTACTCAGTTTCTGTGGATGGTCTAGTGTGTCGATTGTTGTGTCGTGGTTGTTGTGTTGTAGCTGTGTTTGTGTGGCAGCGTATATGCGGTAATCGGTTGGTGTATACAGTTTGTTGGTTGTTGTTGTATTGCAGTTGTCTGTGATTGTTTATCTCTTGTTCTCGAGGTGCGTCCTCGGCTGAGTGGAGTCACTTGCGGGAGTGGCTTCACGCCCTAGTTTCGCCCTCCGTGGAACCCGCCACGGGAGGGGATGTGCACATTAATGGGACAGGGTTAT
This sequence comes from Silene latifolia, assembly GCF_048544455.1. Lineage (NCBI taxonomy): Eukaryota > Viridiplantae > Streptophyta > Magnoliopsida > Caryophyllales > Caryophyllaceae > Silene > Silene latifolia. The sequence continues at coordinate 20,714,576 of NC_133533.1, read as the reverse complement.
CGCTCGGTATGATGAGCGGGGATTTGGTGGGTACGGCTACGGTCCCCAGCGCGGGCTAGTCCGGTGGACGATCGGGGACGGAGATTGATTGGAGTGGGTGTGATTGTGTGTGTGACTGGTTGTGCTGTGTTGTGTTGATAGATGTTGTTGGTTTCGTCATGTCTTATCTCAGTACTGACCTTGTGTGGTTGTCTTGTTGTTTTATGTGTCTGCCGTGATCCCTTATGGTGAGCAGTCAGTCTTAGCAGGTGTTGATGTCGTTGATAGCTGGAGTCCTGGCGGGATGAGTCCTCACGAGTTTTGATAGAGATAGTGTGTAGCTCACGAGTTGTATCTTTATTTTGTTAAGTTGGTTGTAAAGCTTGTAATATAACTATAATTGTTCTTTTATAACCTTTTGATGATTACTTACCTCGGGCAACCGAGATGGTAATGCCCTTATGTGCTAAGGAAGCCCTAGTTAAGGCTCCTCGGAATATGGAGGTGTTACAAAGTGGTATCGAAGCGACGCTTTTGGAACCTGTAACCAATGAACATAATGAACGTAGTGAGTCTAATAAAATGAACCTAGTGTATGTATAATGGGAGCCCCAGCTGATGCTAGGTTTTGGGTGAGTAGGCGCCCTCATTTCAAAATCTTGGGCTCATTGTACTTAAGCCAGTCACTGGGTATGGGAAGGTGGAGTCCGTGTGTATGTATTTAATGTGTATGTAGATTGCGTCGGAACTATCCGTGGTTGAGTCCTTGTTAAAGTTGGTATGGGCATGATAGTTGCGTTTGGATTGTGTATGGTGAAGTTTTGGGTAGAATTAGTGAGCTTATGCGATGCTTATGAGAAACTTAAAAGGTTTTATTTAATAGAAATGCGTGAAAAGTGTGGAAGTGTATGCTGTAATACGAAAAGTGATCATGTTGGTGTTTGCTTAAGGTTGTTAGTAATAGTGATCCTATATGAGTTTATAAGTCTTACCGTAGCTATAATGATGATAGTTAAAGGAGTGTTGAGTTATAATGTGAGAAATAGCAAATAGAGACGCTTTTGTGCAATGTTTAATGGTTGGAAGTTTCCGATGTGTGATGATCAATTTGTGTAGAATAATTTGCTTATGATTGAAATTGGAACATGATAGTAATACATTTGGATGACATATGGAAGAATAATTATCGTTAATTATATGTTTTAAATTGACGTGAGCATAAGTTCGCTAGCAATGTGGTAAAACGAGTTTAGATATGACATGGTGACGTAATTGTGTATATGAATGACCCGGTAACGGGTAAACCGTGTTGTGTGAATTTGTGGTAGCGTAACATGATATGAATTTTATCTGATGAGACGGTATAATATGGTTGAGTAGTAATGGTGATATAGAAGTGAGTACGATAACCAGTGACGAATTCGGAACTTGGTTTGGAATCGACACGCGATGTTGTTTTTGCAGGAATCTTCAATTAATTTCGCATTTCTAACCGAGTACTCAACCATACTTTACCGAGTGCGAGTGCTTACTAGACCGAGTAGATCTCACTCGATCTAGTTAGGAAGCTATGACGTCGGGATGTAGAAATTTTCTGCAGATACTCGACGAAATAGCACCTACTCGATCGAGTAGAGGGCACTCGATCGAGTACCCTAGGCACTCGATCGAGTAGGCTACAGTACAGAGGCTCTTACGGGTTTCTTAAAACCCTTGTTTTTCCTCATTCTTCTCATTCTTTCTTCTTTATTCGAACCCTAACCTCCTAAATCCCTAAAAAAAAAACTCTCATAATCTTGTGGTGGTGGTGATTAATTTGGGTTGCTTTCCTTGTTTAATTTCGTTCTTTTACTTTCCTATCTAATCAAGGTATGAATTTCCTCCCTATTTATATGTTTTGTCACTTTGAACCTATTAGAATGATAGAATAGTCCGAAAATTTCGTTTCATATGGACAAAAAAATTGCTTGTAATTGTTGTAATATGATCCACATGCTTCCCTTTTGTGAATGTTGATGATTAATTGCTCCAAAAATAGAATTGAAATTGCAAAATTGGGGACGAATTTTCTAGGGTTTGCAAAATCAAAATTGATTTTGGTTGTTTTTGTTGGGAAATGTGTCCTCAACAATAGTGCGATGACATGATTTAAATATCATTATTAAATATCATTTTAAGAATACATGTGGGATGTAATATTTTACAGTCAACTGGTCCACACATATCGGTAATGATTGGCTGACTAGAGTTTGACATTACTGTCGTGCGACGGTGGTGATCAGTTGATCCCCTTAGGTCATACCTATAGGGAAATACTCTTAATTGATTATTTAATTAATCGTATACCGATACGAGTTAATTAAATTGCTTAAAATTGACGGATGATTTTGTGAGTATAATTTACGTATCTTATTGTAAATATGATTAAATGAGACACGGTCTAAGTAATCGAATTGTTTTATTGATTAGATGAAATTATTGTTTACAGAAACAATTGAAACGGAATGAATAAATTATTATAAATACAGAATGTTGTAATTTATAATTTGGAAACATTTTTGGTACGAGTAATTACGAATTATTAGTCGATTTTGTAAATGACATATTTTATGAGTATGTTGATTTTTAATATGTTAAAAATACATTACATTGTGACATGTCATGTAACATGTTACATGTGACAAATTTGACAAATGACAAAATAAAATGGATTCTCCATTTTATGCTTAAAACCGAAAATAAGGGTGGGAGTGTATTGTTTATATTGTGTTGTTTATTTTTAAATGGAGACACAATCATAACCCTAGGTTGTAGGCTTGCATGCCTAGTCTCTTGTGAAGAGCAAAAATGAAAAATATTGGGCAACCTACCCAAACCATTTTTTCGGCCAAAAGAAAAGAAAAGGAGAGGTTCTTTTTCTTACTATTCATTCATTCATTCAAGCATATAATTTTCTAGAGTAAGAAAACAAATATGCTCTCTACATCTTATGAGAAATAAACCACACAAAATACTCCCTCTTGACCGAAATTTTCAAGAGAAAAATACAATTTATTTTGTGTCATTTTTATAGTAAAACTAATATTATTACTAGATCTAAATAATATTGGTTATTATGAGTTTTCCTTGGGTATATGCTTTTGGGAGGGATTCTATATTTGAATCCTTATTCTTCCATTTGGAGAGCTCAAGAACAAGTGAGTAGGAGAACTCACTTGTGCCCATATATCCGAAAATCATATGGTGAGAAAATGATTTCTTCTCTATATTTTACATTGTTTGCATGCATAAGATTTGTAATTAATTTTATGACTAAATTAATTTGAGACATATATGAATATGTTAAAAATGAGATATAGATTTCCAACAAGCGGTATCATGAGCACAAGGTTGTTTGCATGCAAATCGGTTATTGTTTTTCCGAGTTATATGATTAAAAAACAAAACTTATAAATTTGTGATATTATGATATATCACGAAAATAATTTATGCATGTTAAAGTTTCTGATCCTAAAATGTATTTAGGATATTTTGGTTAATTTATGGATTTTATTGTTCATTTTATATAATATTGGCATTAAAATGTGATTTTTATGATAAAAATGTCATTTTTGGACGAAAATTAGCTAAACTTCGAATTTTCCAGTGGTTTTTGGATATGTTTTCACATATATTATTTTTAGATGATCTGGAAAGTTTCATAATTTTATGAGTTCTTATGCTCGAAAAATGGATTTTTCATGATAAAAATCAGATTTAAATGAAAAATAGGTTAATATGAGAAATATTTCGAATATGGTCATAGAAATTTAGTATGTTGTCACATGCAATTTTACAAGATGTGTGTAAAATAATAGGCTATAATGAAGTCTTCATGCATGATTTATGGATTTTTGATGAAAAATAGCATAAATAGTGACTGAATTAGTGAAAATTGCTAAAACATACTTCATGACTAAGGAAAAACATCACATGTTGCATTTTATTATCTTTTTCAGATCTAAAATTAAAAATTTGATGAATATAATTTTTCTCATGTTTTTATGATTTTTATTGATAAATCCGTTAAACCGCAACATAATTTTTCCGATAATATTACGAAATTTTAACCTAAGTTTTTGAATATTATGAGTGTCATGGTATTTTTCCAGAATGTTCATGAGTTTAAATTTCAAATTTTGAATTTATTTGAAATTTTTGTGATTTATTTGAAGTTTATAGCATTTTATTGTAATTTTGAGTCCTTTTATGAACAATATTAAGAAATATGAGTTAATTATGATCAAATAGTTAGTGGAGACTAATTTTGAGTCCTAAGAATTTAGGGTAATTAACTTGTGCATAAATATGAATTTATGTAATTTTTGTGATTATAAAATGTTGAAATCACGCGAATCCGTAAAAACCGAGTAATATACGATATTGGCTATTTAAAGGCGATTTAGCATAAAATTGGGCATGTTCATACATATTATAATGCTGCATTTTCATTATGATTGTCATAATTTTATTTATGTAATTTTGAATTATGTAATTTTTACTTAGATTTGCCTTAGTTTTAATTGGTATTACCCGAAATGTATGGGAATATCGATTCGGTTGTAATTTATTGTGATCTCGTATCACCGTTTTGTAATTTAATAGATTTATTTTATTATAGTTACAAATGTATAATAGGAAATTATGTAATTTATTATGTAATTTTATTTATTCCGGAGTTCCTTGAAGACCGTGTCACTCAAGGAAGACGATACATAAAGACGGTGTTACCTAGAGATGCGTGCCAAAACCGAAGTTCTAGGGACCAATGGAGTTGGTTTCCGAATCTGTAATAGTTAATTAGATTTTCTATTTTAGGAAGGCCATACTAGGATTTAATTTATGCTTTGCATTTTATTTATATGTCGCATGCATCGCTAAATCCCCATAACTAAAACATGCATTATCATTTTAATCGAGTTTATCGACCGTGTCAATTACAATTATCGTAGTTCACCGCTTTAGTTCACTTAAAACGTGATAGATAATAAATTGACATGACCTCTCGCACAAATAATCAATTGAGACATAGCCTTACCAAAAAGTAGAAACCATGAAAACCTATTTCATGAGGGAGTGCACTCGGCCATCCCGGGGTACAAACCTTGTTACGTAGGGGAAGTGGGTGATAAATGTCTATCCACCGAATTCGTGTTGATGAGGGTTTCATCGGCTATCCCGTGCCCAAGTTGATGTGGATTTGGATCATGGAAACATTTATTCGAAATTTGGATTGAGCTCAACGGAAGTATTCGTGACCGTAGTCGCATGTGTTCCGGGCTATAGATAAATTTTAGAGTAATTTTATCGACCGAGAGTTCTAAAAGTAGAATCGATTAAAGAGTTAATCCACCGAGTTATATTGATAAGGGTTTCATCGGCTATCCCGTGCCCAAGTTAATATGAATTTGGATCTCGGAATCATTTATCATAGTTGGGTAGAGGTCACTATGTAAATGCTTTACATGTTATATACAAGTATTATTATAACGATAAATGTTAAGTTTTCCACTATTCCGTTATCATATTGTTCTATTTCTTTACCACAATTCATATACGATATCATTTCGATTCAAAACTCCATTAAAACATCGTATCTAAAGACAAAATTTGAATTTTCTTCTAAAGACCTCGAATTAACCATTGCTAAGGATCTCTTGCAAAGAGTATAGATTAAAGTTATTCATTATCAAACAGGTTTTTGATTCTAGACTAACACATCTACTTACAATGGATTGTTTTTCATGTACTTAAATGAATTAAGTACCTTGAAGCGATAAATTGTTTTGGTAATTAGTTCTGTCAAGAATTCGTAATTGACCAAAATAACGCAACCACTTCAATGAAAGTTTTAAGACTAAAACGAACAAATGAAGAGTGATCTTCATGAATTCAATTTTGCTTCTCAAAGCAAAGACTCATTGAAATGAGTGGGAGCATTCTCTTAAACCGTTAAGATGAGGACGAGGTTCAAGAAGTAAAGATTATAATGGAATTGATACAAGGTAATGTTAAAGGTAAAGTTGTTGAGAATGACGATACTAAACCTATCAATCCCGACCGATAAAGTTTCCACTGTCTTAAATGTTGGAGACTAGAAAGGAAACTACCCCAAATTATTGAAGAATCAACAAGTTAGTTGTGGGACATCTAATGGGATCTTGTTCTTTAAATGTTTATATGATTTGACGTAAATTTTGCTAGTACCACTTCGTCAATATTAGAAACCAGTGGTGGTTTTCATCATTATGTTTGATACATAGGATGATTAGAATATGAAGACTAGCAACAATGAAGTCGAGAGATAGAGTCATTGTGTACTAAATATAGTTTTTGGGTTTGGAGTTGTACAAAATTGTGACTATTAAGTACATAAACTCTAAATAAAAATACAAACTTGTTAAGATACAAAAGAGGTTTCACCCTTGTGACCCTATACACCACGATTTGATGTATGGCTAGCCCATTATCAAGGTGATTATATTCTAAACCAAACTAGAATGATATATCATGAAGATGATGCAAGACTCAAATTGGTAACCCAAGATTAAACCTTAAATTTTGGAATGATGAACGCAAAGAGTTATCGAGTACTCTTGAAACCATTAGATTGTTAATGGTATATGCGTATCTTGTATTCAAAGCAAGATGTCTCGTGCCTTTTCGTTGAAAAGGAGATCGAGGTTGTAAATCATCGATCCAAAATAGGTTGATCATTATCTTTTACCAACGATTTAAGTTGACACTAATATGTTCACTTAATAAGGTAAATAGAGAAATCTTTGAAGAATTTCAAAGAGTTCAAGGAATCACGATTTAGTCGTGATGGAATTATCAAAGTGAAGACTTTGATATAAGCCAAATGAATTGTGATATAGTATCACAAATTAATCTCTCTTAACACGCATTATGGGATAATGTATGATTGGATAAGAATTCAAACGCTATTCGATAAGGTTTGGACTTCGATCAAGTTACTTTGAGTTACTTGATCCTTTTGGGGATTTTATCATTTTGTCTAGATTATTTTTCCACTAAATCGAATCATATGAGATATGAAATGGTAAGGGTACCATGTTTGTAAGTTTTCACAAGAAACAATTGCTCATTTTTCACTTTTCAATTATCACGAGTACGACGGGTTTGTGGCTCGTAAAGCTGTCTTTCTAAAATACAAGTTTATTTCTAGAAGACAGAGTGGGAGAAATTATTCAAGAGCCACAAAGAATGCCACAGAGAATGTTATGTCGCAAGAAACTGGTCTTTCTTGGCTACATGAGACGTTTTGTGTAAGACATTGTTTCTTCAAAACCTAGGAGGTTAAATTCGTCACTTGTTAAAAATGATGAATTCATGCTACTTTTAAGAAAGTAAAGAGCTTATAACTTACATTAGAAATTGTTTGATTCAAGTTGATTACTTCTAGAAAGTAATGAACATATGACTTACATAAGAGTGTTTAAGTCACAACTCAATACAAGGCTTAGAGCCATGAAAATCCGAAACAAAAAGGGCTTGATTAGTGACAAAGGGTTTTGCACTAATAAAGAGAGATTTCAAAGCAAGATTGGTTGCAAAGGGTTTTGCACTAATTGAAATGCTTAAGTCTATTTGGATCTTCTTAGGGATTGTGTTTCATTATGAGGATACGCATACAGCATGTGAATCTAAAACCCGCTTCTTCAAAAGAAGGAATGTATTCAATTAATGTCATGAGTTTTATAGATTCTTGCAATCCTAAGATAATGTGCAACTTAAGTGATGGTCTTAAGTAGGACATCAATGAGTTAGAAACAATGTTTTGATCATGTTATAAAACTTTTCTCGATAAGTCGAGAAGTTGTGTTTATACATGGAGTTTAGTGGGAGTTACGGAAATTTTTATTAGTCTTATATGTGGATGACATATTGATCATTGCGAATGATTTATGACTTTTGGAGTATTATAATACATCTTGAATATCCGGTTTTATGAAGATAAATCCACATGATATTAGTGTCAATAAGAAGTCTTATGTTGATAAGATTCATGACTAGTTCAATTAAATTGAACATATTTGATTGATTTCATTTGCTTCCGCTGCCGGATCAATTAAATGAGTAATGATGTATAATACTTCATATACTTTGAGTATGATGAGTTGTTTTCAAAATCGAATTTAAGTAATCTTTACCAAGTAAGTTATAAAGATTACCCTTAAGTGCTTGCAGAAGCATTAAGGCTATGATACAAAGTGTTTATGATGCAATTTTGTGGAAGGGTGTTACACAAGTGACAATTGACAATTGAGATTGCGCATGGTTTCCGACAAAACCATAATCAAAACACATTAGGATGGTTAAGATACCATTGTGGAAATGTTAATTAAGAAGTAGATTTTCTAGAATCGTTCTAGGCAATAAAGAACAATGAGAGATATTTATAACGGAAATTGAGTACACTTGCAATCATGAGATGTGCAAGAAGGATGAGTCCCGCACACTGTGAAAACAGTGGGAGCTATACTTAGGCTAGAAGGCCTATGTCTTGATTGGATCTCGACACGTACTCAGAAAGTTTTGTAATGCAAATGTATACATTACAAAGGAAAACGAGTATGTAGTAAGGTTGAGTAAGGTACAAGAAATTGATAAAACCTACTAACCAAAGCCTTCTCAAAGGCTAAACATGATGAGTCATGTCATTTCAATTGAATTGAAATGATCAACTACGTACAAGATCAAATTAGATTATAGAACATGAAATAGTAATCAGGGACTATTCATATGTGATAATCGCATTTGTCGTTCGAGTTTTACTTTAAAACTCTTTTATTATAGTTTGTTACATCCAAACGGGTTGTAGAGACAACGTTGAACCCCGTTAAAGTGAACCCGGATTAACATAGTATTAGCTCATAGTCGCTTGTATGAGGTGACATCTCGAAGTGACTAGAGTGTGATGCGATTGATGGCAAGTTCAAGTGCCATAGAGTCATGTGAGATGACTAGTCGATCACATAGGCAGACTGTTAGGAACACTTTGTCGGGCCTTATGACCGCTTATAGAGTTCTGGCAATTTATATAGCCTGGTCGTGGCGAGAGCTACTATAGTATTCTAATGAGTCGATTCTTTTTACTAAAGACTGTTCGCCTAAGATGGCACAGTTTCAGATTAACTTTGATTTGTGTTACTACGACCTTCGTAAATGGGGTCAAATGGGCATATTCTGGGTTATGGTGGCTGTGGCTAGTCGAAGGGAATGAGTGCGATAGGAATTGTCCATCCCCTTGTCAGGGTTAAAACGATATCTCAGGGCCACTCGAGGAGTAATGAACTGGAAATGCGTGGCCACGCTCGGAAGGTATCCAGAGTGGATAAATCCGGTCAAAAAGTTATTCTCCAGATCGAGGAAACCACTCTCGATATGATCACTTGTAAGTACGACCTGAAAGACACCTTGCATTGAGTGGGAGATAGTAATAGGACAAGAGAATTGGTGACGCCCACTTGTCGAGGACAAGTGGGAGATTGTTGGGAAATGTGTCCTCAACAATAGCGCGATCACATGATTTAAATATCATTATTAAATCTCATTTTAAGAATACATGTGGGATGTAATATTTTACAGTCAACTGGTCCAGACATATCGGTAATGATTGGCTGACTAGAGTTTGACATTACTGTCGTGCGACGGTGGTGATCAGTTGATCCCCTTAGGTCATACCTATAGGGAAATACTCTTAATTGATTATTTAATTAATCGTATACCGATACGAGTTAATTAAATTGCTTAAAATTGACGGATGATTTTGTGTGTATAATTTACGTATCTTATTGTAAATATGATTAAATGAGACACAGTCTAAGTAATCGAATTGTTTTATTAATTAGATGAAATTATTGTTTACAGAAACAATTGAAACGGAATGAATAAATTATTATAAATACAGAATGTTGTAATTTATAATTTGGAAACATTTTTGGTACGAGTAATTACGAATTACTAGTCGATTTTGTAAATGACATATTTTATGAGTATGTTGATTTTTAATATGTTAAAAATACATTACATTGTGACATGTCATGTAACATGTTACATGTGACAAATTTGACAAATGACAAAATAAAATGGATTCTCCATTTTATGCTTAAAACCGAAAATAAGGGTGGGAGTGTATTGTTTATATTGTGTTGTTTATTTTTAAATGAAGACACAATCATAACCCTAGGTTGTAGGCTTGCATGCCTAGTCTCTTGTGAAGAGCAAAAATGAAAAATATTGGGCAACCTACCCAAGCCATTTTTTCGGCCAAAAGAAAAGAAAAGGAGAGGTTCTTTTTCTTACTATTCATTCATTCATTCAAGCATATAATTTTCTAGAATAAGAAAACAAATATGCTCTCTACATCTTATGAGATTTCTAGAGAAATAAACCACACAAAATACTCCCTCTTGACCGAAATTTTCAAGAGAAAAATACAATTTATTTTGTGTCAATTTTATAGTAAAACTAATATTATTACTAGATCTAAATAATATTGGTTATTATGAGTTTTCCTTGTGTATATGCTTTTGGGAGGGATTCTATATTTGAATCCTTGTTCTTCCATTTGGAGAGCTCAAGAACAAGTGAGTAGGAGAACTCACTTATGCCCATATATCCGAAAATCATATGGTGAGAAAATGATTTCTTCTCTATATTTTACATTGTTTGCATGCATAAGATTTGTAATTAATTTTATGACTAAATTAATTTGAGACATATATGAATATGTTAAAAATGAGATATAGATTTCCAACAGTTTTCTACATGTTGGATGATGAAAATTGAGTAATATATGTTGTATGTATCATGTTAGAAGTTGAATTTTGTGGTTTTCACCCCAAAACTTGCCTTAAAATTCCGTCTTAAAAGTGCCCCAAATTGAAATTCGTTTTCTATGGCTGAGATTTTGTGTTGAATATAAATGCATATGCCAGAGTTAAACTTTTATTATAGTAATGATGATGTTAATTCTTGATGAATGTGTCAAAATCGTTACAGCTGTAGAGACCGTCTGACTAGTCTAAATGAGATGTCTGTTTCTAATGTTGAAGGTTGGAGATGACATGTTTTAAGTTGCCTTTCTATGAACATATATGAATGTTTCACATGTTATCAAGTGTTTATGTGGAGTAGCATTTGAGCCATGCCATGATAGCTGAATTGACCGAGTAAATTATGTTTATTAGGTTAAACTTTTCGCAGTCATAGAGATCGTCTGAAGGCTATAAACTGAATTTATATATATCAAATTGGGAATTTGTTGGTGAAAGTGTGTACCTAGATGAATATTCAATGTTCAATTGTGTAAATTACATTTTTTAAGTGCCTATGCAAGTTTGTTTAAACCGCATGCTGAAACAGATGCCGAGACTAAACATAGGGAGCCGTCAGAGTAAGAAGGGGAGGGCTTCACAGCCCGAAGTTGGGGAAAGTAGTGGACCCGTGGTACCCGCTGTACCGGAATACCCTTCGGTGGTGTTTGTAGACTTTAAACAAAGGGAGAGATTTGTGGCGTTGCAAAAACGCAAGATGAGACCCACCCGTTGTGTGGATACTGTTGGAATATGTGTCCTCCGACAATAATGCGATCACGACTGTTGATCATGATGATCACATGTTTAAGTCTCATTATAAAGAATACAATTGGGAAGTAATATTTTACTGTCAACTGGTCCACACATATCGGTAATGATTGGCTGACTAGAGTTTGACATTACTGTCGTGCGACGGTGGTGATCAGTTGATCCCCTAGGTCATACCTATAGGGCAACACTCTTAATTGATCATTTAATTGATCGTATAACGTTATGAGTCAATTAAATTATTTAAAATTGACGGACGATTTTGGAAGTAAAATTTACGTATCTCATTATAATTTGATTAAATGAGATACGGTCTGAGTAATCGAATTGTATCATTACTCAGATGAAATTATTGTTTAAGGAAACAATTGAATTTGAATGAATTATTATAAATACAATTTGTTGTGATTTATAATTGGTAAAATATTTTGGTACAAGTAATTATGAATTACTAAGTCGATTTTTTGTATGTGACGTATTTTTAATAATACGTTGATTTTTAATATGTTAAAAAATACACAACATATTTATGCTACATATGAAATGTGACATAAGACAAAATTGACATTTTGACAAAGATAATATGGAGTCCATATTATCCAAGTGTGCCGAAAATATAAGGAAGATTAGGCTAATATTAAGTTGATTTTGTTAGTGGTAAGCAACATGATTACCTACTAAACTAGCCATGCATACCTATTGTTCATTGTGAAGAGCAACTAGAGCATGCATTGGCTCCCTCCCATGCCCTCTTCCACCCGGTTTTTAGAGAAAAAAAAAACACTTTGGTTTTTCCTCTTATTTACCTAATATACACAATAATGTAAGGGTGGTTCATTCATTCATTCATCCAACAAAAATATATTTTAGAGAGATAAAATATTTCACCTTCCTCTTCTCCTCTCCTAACCGGTTTTGGGAGATAAAACCAAATTATTTTGGGTCAATTTTTCTTACAAAATTAATATTGTCTAGTATTCATAATATTAATTTTATTAAGAGTGTGCTTTGGGTATTAATCCTTGGGAGAGATCCTATACTTGGGTCTTTGTTCATACATAAAGGAAAGCACAAGAACAAGAGAGAAGGAGATATCTCTTGTGCCCTAGAAACCGAAATTCCAATGTAAGGATGAATATTTCTTCTTTATTTTGTTTATAGTTTGCATGCATAAGATCACCATTAATTTTATGAGTAAATTAACCTAAAACATATATGAGTATGTTGAGTATATAGATCTACTTTTCCTTCAATCGGTATCAAGAGCCATGGTTGTTTGCATGCAAATCGGTTAAAAGTTTTTCCGAGTTATATGATTAACATACAAAACTTGTTAAATTTGTGTTATTATGAAATATCATGAAAATCATCATGCATGTTAAAATTTCTGGTCCTAAAATATTTTTAGGATATTTTGGTTAATTTATGGATTTTTATTGTTCATATTATACAATAATGGCATTAAAATATGATTTTATGAGTAAAAATGTCATTTTCGGACTAAAATTAGCTAAACTTCGAATTTTCCAGTGATTTTTGGATATGTTATCACATATATTATTTTGAGATGACCTGTAAATGTTCATAATTTTTGGACTTCTTATGCTCGAAAAATGGATTTTTCATTATTAAAATCGGATTTAGATAAAAAATAGGTTGATATGAGATAAATTTCGAATCTGGTCATAGAAATTTAGTATGTTGTCACATGCAATTTTACAATATGTGTGTAAGATAATAGGCTATATTTAAGTCTTTTTGCATGATTTATGGATTTTTGAAGAAAAATAGCATGAATAGTGACTTAATTAGTGAAATATTAATAAAACATACTCTATGACTAAGGAAAAACATCATATGTTGCATTTTATTATCTTTTTCAGATCTAAAATAGAAAAGTTGTTGAATATAATTTTTCTCATGTTTTTATGATTATTTTGTTAAAACCGATAAACCGCAATATTGTTTTTCCGGATAAATTTCGAAATTTTAACCTAAAGTTTTTTAACATTATGAGTGTCATGGTATTTTTCCAGAATGTTCATGAGGTTAAATTTCAAATTTATTTGGAATTTTGTGATTTATTTGAAGTTTATAGCTTATTTTTATAATTTTAAGTCCATTAATGAACAAATTTTAGTAATATGAGTTAATTATGGTCAAATAATTAGTGAAGACTAAATTTTGAGTCCTAAGAAGTTAGGGTAATTAACTTATGCATAAATATGAATTTATGTAATTTTTGTGATTATAAAATGTTGGAATCACGCAAATCCGTAAAAACCGAGTAATATACGATATTGGCTATTTAAAGGCGATTTAGCATAAAATTGGGCATGTTCATACATATTATAATGCTGCATTTTCTTTATGATTGTCATAATTTTATTTATGTAATTTTTGAATTATGTAATTTTTACTTAGTATGGCCTTAGTTTTTTTAATTGGTATTACCCGAAATGTATGGGAATATCGATTCGCTTGTAATTTATTGTGATCTCGTATCACCGTTTTGTAATTTAATAGATTTATTTTATTTTAGTTACAAATGTATAATAGGAAATTATGTAATTTATTATGTAATTCATTTATTTCGGAGTTCCCAAAGACGGATTTCCTAAAGATGGCGATACATAAAGACGGTGTTACCTCGAGATGTGTGCCACAACTGAAGTTCAAGGGACCAATGGAGTTGGTTTCCGAATATGTAATAGTTAAATAGTTTTCTATTTTAGGAAGGCCATACTAGGATTTATTTTTATGCTCTGCATTTTATTTATATGTCGCATGCATCATACACCAAGCATCATACACCAAGGACGACATCCCTTGGTGTATGATGTTTGCTGATGATATTGTGTTGATTGATGAGACGAAAGAGGGGGTGGAGAGGAAGTTGGAATTGTGGAGGCAGACTTTAGAGACTCGTGGGTTTAGGTTGAGCAAGAGTAAGACTGAGTATTTGAGGTGTCCGTTCACTAAAGTGGCGGGGTTGAGATCCACAGAGGCGGGGAGTATTACTTTTGATGGGAATGTTGTCGAGGGGTCAGATTTCTTCAGATATCTAGGATCTATTATTCAAAAGGATGGGGAGTTAGACGGAGATGTGGCTCACAGAATTAAAGCAGGGTGGTTGAAATGGAAGGGTGCTTCGGAGTTTTTATGCGATAAAGATATGCCCCAAAGATTAAAGGGAAAATTTTATCGCACGGCAATTAGGCCTGCCTTACTTTACGGTTCCGAGTGTTGGGCCGTGAAACATTGTCACATTCAAAAGATGAGTGTGGCGGAGATGCGTATGTTGAGATGGATGTGCGGACATACAAGGAAAGATCGATTAAGGAATGAGGTGATTAGGGAAAAGGTAAAAGTGGCGCCAATAGAGGACAAGATGATGGAAAACCGACTAAGATGGTTTGGCCATGTGAGAAGGAGACCTATGGACGCACCAGTTAGGAGGCCGGAGACTTGGAGAACCGAAAAGGCCCCTAGAGGTAGAGGAAGACCGAGACAGACATGGTTGAGAGTGATAGAGCACGATATGAGATTTCTGGGACTTGAGGAGAGTATGGTGACGGAGAGGGCACAATGGAGGGAAAGGATACATGTTGATTTCTAGTATTTTATTTTATTGACATATTTAGTGTTTTTATTTAATTTAAAAAAATTAAATTATTTGTTCTTCTCTCCTTTATTACATTTTTCTACCGACCACTTTCTTATATATTTTACTTGGTTCACTTTTAAGGCATTCCGGATCCTTAATTCTATTTCGGTTTTCAAATTCGTTTTAATCTTCCCTCTCGATTTAAATTTTAAGTTTTTATAAAAGAAAGCTGAAATTCGATTTTAAAACCTGTAAGCTTTACCTTGACTTTCCATTACATTTTCGCTCCCCCTTTTTGTTTTTCATTTTCCCTTTTCTTTTCGCTTTTTGAGGTGTGCGTTCACCTATGGATGGTTCTAAAGGATGATTCATGTCAGCCGACCCCAAATCATTTTGGGATTAAGGCTCTGATGTTGTTGTTGTTGTTGTCGCATGCATCGCTAAATCGCCATAACTAAAACATGCATCTTTATCTAATCGAGTTCATCGACCGTGTCAAATACAATTATCGTAGTTCACCGCTTTAGTTCACTTAAAACGTGATAGATAATAAATTGACATGACCTCTCGCTAAAACAATTAATTGAGACATAGCCTTACCAAATAGTAGAAACCATGAAAACCTATTTCGCGAGGGAGTGCACTCGGCCATCCCGGGGTACAAACCTTGTTACGTAGGGGAAGTGGGTGATGAATGTCTATCCACCGAATTCGTGTTGATGAGGGTTTCATCGGCCATCCCGTGCCCAAATTAATGTGAATTTGGATCATGGACACATTTATTCGAAATTTGGATTGACCTCAACGGAAGTATTCGTGACCGTAGTCGCATGTGTTCCGGGCTATAGATAAACATTAGAGTAATATTATCGACCAAGAGTTCTAAAAGTAGAATCGATTAAACGTTAATCCACCGAGTTATATTGATAAAGGATGAATCGGCCCCACCGTGCCTAAGTCGATATGAATTTAGGTCTTGGAATCATTTATCTAGTTGGGTAGAGGTCACTAGAAAAATGCATAAAACTTGTTTAAATTATAAATTTTTACGAGTATTATTATTAAAACGACATTTGTTTTACTCCTTCTATTTTGTTTTGTAGACCACTTCTTTTTCTCATAACAAATGGCAACACCAACCCCTAACGCCACGCCTCTCGCTAATTCATCATGGCTCCGATCCTTCATGGATCGATGTAAACTTGAAAAGAATGGGTCAAATTTCTCCGATTGGGATGCCCAACTCAAATTAGCCGCCCAAGGTGACGACAAGCTTCGTTACCTAACCGAGGCCTCTCCACCCGAACCTACTACTAGGTCGACCGCCACCACTAGGGAAGCATATCAGGCTTACCATAAGGAGTCCGCCGCAATGAAAAACGTATTGATCTTTGCGATGGAGGCGGATCTCCAAAGGAGAGCCTTTAAAATGGGCACCGCTAGTGAGATTTACTCCAAGCTTGTGACAATGTTTTCACAAACTCCACGGATCGTCCAATAAGAGGCGGCCGCGGCATTCTTTGATCTCAACTTCAAAGAGGGCCAAAAGGTTAGCCCTCATGTGTTCAAACTTATGGAGCTTGTCGAGACCTTGAAAATTCAAAAGGTTGAAATCCCCAAAGAACTCATTGTAGATAGGATTCTACACTCCTTGTCCAAAGTCAAAGCAATGTTCAATTCGGGGTGAATTTTAACATGCAAGACAAGGATGTGTCTCTTGAAGAATTGCACAAGTTACTTGTGCAAGCCGAGAGGGACATGGGGTTAAATGTGAACCCACCAAAGGATGTGCTTAACATAAGCACTAAGAGTAAGGGGAAGTTCAAGAAGAATGGGAGGAAGGGTAAGAAGCAAGCTCCCACTTTCACCAAAGCTAGGACTTATGAAGCTAGCACTTCAAAAATCAAGAAGGCTCCTCTTGATAAATGCCATTATTGTAATGGTATGGGACATTGGAAAAGAAATTGTTCCAAATACCTTGGTGATATTAAGGCTGGAAAGATCACTCCAGTAGGTAAATGACTATCCTTTCATTTATGTTTCTAATTCAAATATGGTATTGTGATACTAAGTTGTGATAATGTATCTCCCTTTTTATTGTAAATAGGGCCTCCACCAAGCAAAGACAAGGGAAAAGAAAAGCAAGCATAAGAAACCATCAAGAAGCTAGGAATAGCTTTCATGGAGCTTTGCTTTTTATTGTCTTATTTTATTCATGTTTTGGATTTTAGAACCTTAAGTTTCCGTGTTTGACATGGAAAGGTATTTTGGATAATTGGTTGTATTTTGGATAATGGTTGCTTGGTTTGCAACCCAAGTCACCCGTTTTATCATTTTATCCTTTGTTCTAAAATTCGTATTTAAATGCTTGTTCTTAGAAACATATAACTTAAAGTGATCTAATAGACAAATATAATGACGGGATTCATTATATGTCCACATGCTTAAGGCTTGTGTATGATCATTTATAAAGTGATTTTGAGTCTATGAACTCTCTTAAAGGAATGTCAATCACCAAGTACACTTACGAAATCTAAAACTATTAGTCAATCTATGAGATAGTTCTCCTTATACTTCAACATCATTATTTGTGTCTCATATGCTATCTTTGAATCTCTAGTGTATTTATTCTAAAGATAGAGTGGGAGAAAAATGAGGACACAACACACGAGGCAAGATATATTTGTGTCCTTGTGTAAATGAGATCTACGCAAGAGAGAATGATTTGAATAAAGGTATATCTATTTAAATAGTATACCCAATAGATGAGATCTATGGTCTCAAGTATGTTCTATATGACTGAAGAGACCAAGTGAAGTAATCATAAGAGTATGTTCTCAAGATAACTACACGAGGAGACCAAAAGAAAGTTTTGGAACAAAATGACTAATATAAAGTCTTAACAAGAGTTTTGACTAGTTTATGAAAAATTTTGACCAATAGTTTCAACCTTGATATTTACTTAAGAGCCTAAATGAATCAAAGTAACATCCTAGTAATAAGCGAAATTTATGACTAGAGGTTGCCAGGATTGATATACCGATATCCTCAATTGCTAAAGGTTAAACCACGCAAATGTCATCTCTTAACCACATTATGAAAATGAATTGGTTAAACCTCCTTCTGAAAAGGGTATTTTGAAGGACATGTATTAGATATTATTTATATTTAAACAATGACATTGCTACGTATCATTAAAACATGAACGAATTAGAGATTTAAAATCTCTTTCCATAAGGTTAAGATGAGACCTCTTCAAAATAGGAATTTTGAAAGGATATGATGGGAACGTATATGGCTTCATCTTAATAACTTTGCAAAGCAACATACATTCCAATTTAGAAATTTTTCGATTGAGCAATCAATTTCGAAACATGTGGAATTAAGTGGGAGTTTAGAAATTATCATGTGAAGACATGGAATTTAGTGGGAGCTATCATCCTTTGAATGTTTACAACTCATTACTCATTAGGAATGACGAGCTAATATCTTCTTTCACCAAGAAGTATTTGGGTTTTCAATTCTGGATGAATATGGACTATGATGAATCCAACTACATCAAGAGATATTGGATTAGCATTAAGAAATACACATCATATCAACATACACAAAGGTTATTCATGTAAATGAAAATGGAATTGCCATTAGCAGTCATGGTCGTTCATTGAACCTAAGAATGGTTGATCTCATGATTAAAAGTCACTAATGTTTCCGCCATTAGAATAATCATGCACATGTCCAATTATGAATCATATGCATAAGAGCATGATGAATCATTGGTAAGCCATAATAGAAACGTCATGAATTCTCGAGTAGAATCCGATGAGCGATTTCGGTGTTTGATAGAATGCTCTGTTATGTGACAAGAGGTTGCATATATTAATGAAAATCCGAGCACATGTAAGGATTTATGAGAATCCTAAGCCTTTCAAGCTTAAAAGAGAAATAAGAAGTTTGAAAAGATACTTAGTTGAAGTAAGAAGTTACTCAAAACTAATATTTCCTAATATCCTAGGACTTGTGAGAAGTGCTAGGCTAATCATCTTGACAAATTGTTGCAAGACTCTACAAAACATATACCTAGTACATTGTGTGTGGATGGAGTACTTGATCAGTACAAGTTATATCATTCATCACAAATTTGTTCGTTATGTGATAATCGATAAGGAAGTTCTTTCAAGATAAAGAACCGAAACCAAGGTCGGGAACCTTGATGTGTACTTGGTAAGGTTCATGCTATAAGTGATAACATGAATGTAAAGGATAATACGATTAAGAAGTTTGAAAACATGGACACATAAGATGTTAAACTTCCATTGCAATCAACAAGTGTTTACACACTTACGATGTGCATCACAAGGTTGTAATATGGTATTGACTACCCGAGTGTGATGTCGACATTTGTCGTTTGAGTTATTATTAACTCACCTTATACTTTGTTACATCCAACGGGTTGTAGAGACAATTGAACCCCGTTTAAGTGAACACGGATTAGCATTGTATTTGCTCATAGTTACTTGCATGAGGTGACGTCTCGAAGTGACTAGAGTGTGATGCGATTTATGGCAAGTTCAAGTGCCATAGAGTCATATGAGAATGACTAGTCGATCACATAGGCGGACTGTTAGGAACATTTTGTCGGGCCTAATGACCGCTTATAGAGTTCTGGCAAATTTATATAGCCTGGTCGTGGCGAGAGCTGCTATAGTATTCAAATGAGTCGATTCTTTTGACTAAAGACTATTCGCCTAAGATGGCACAGTTGCAGATTAACTTTGATTTGTGTCACTACGACCTTCCTAAATGGGGTCAAATGGGCATATTTTGGGTTATGATGGCTGTGGCTAGTTGAAGGGCATAAGTGCGATAGGAATTGTCCACCCCTAGTCAGGGTTATAACAATATCTCAGGGCAACTCGAGGAGTAATGAACTGGAAATGCGTGGCCACGCTCGGAATGTATCCATGGTGGATAAATCCGGTCAATCAGTTATTCTCCAGATCGAGGAAACCACTCTCGATATGATCACTTGCAAGTACGACCTGAAAGACACTTTGCATTGAGTGGGAGATAGTAATAGGACAAGAGAATTGGTGACGCACACTTGTCGAGGACAAGTGGGAGATTGTTGGAATATGTGTCCTCCGACAATAATGCGATCACGACTGTTGATCATGATGATCACATGTTTAAGTCTCATTATAAAGAATACAATTGGGAAGTAATATTTTACTGTCAACTGGTCCACACATATCGGTAATTATTGGCTGACTAGAGTTTGACATTACTTTCGTGCGATGGTGGTGATCAGTTGATCCCCTAGGTCATACCTATAGGGCAACACACTTAATTGATCATTTAATTGATCGTATAACGTTACGAGTCAATTAAATTATTTAAAATTGACAGACGATTTTGGAAGTAAAATTTACGTATCTCATTATAATTTGATTAAATGAGATACGGTCTGAGTAATCGAATTGTATCATTACTCAGAATAAATTATTGTTTAAGGAAACAATTGAATTTGAATGAATTATTATAAATACAATTTGTTGTGATTTATAATTGGTAAAATATTTTGGTACAAGTAATTATGAATTACTAAGTCGATTTTTTGTATGTGACGTATTTTTAATAATACGTTGATTTTTCATATGTTAAAAAATACACAACATATTTATGCTACATATGACATGTGACATAAGACAAAATTGACATTTTGACAAAGATAATATGGAGTCCATATTATCCAAGTGTGCCGAAAATATAAGGAGGATTAGGCTAATATTAAGTTGATTTTGTTAGTGGTAAGCACCATGATTACCTACTAAACTAGCCATGCATACCTATTGTTCATTGTGAAGAGCAACTAGAGCATGCATTGGCTCCCTCCCATGCCCTCTTCCACCCGGTTTTTAGAGAAAAAAAAAACACTTTGGTTTTTCCTCTTATTTACCTAATATACACAATAATGTAAGGGTGGTTCATTCATTCATTCATCCACCAAAAATATATTTTAGAGAGATAAAATATTTCACCTTCCTCTTCTCCTCTCCTAACCGGTTTTGGGAGATAAAACCAAATTATTTTGAGTCAATTTTTCTTACAAAATTAATATTGTCTAGTATTCATAATATTAATTTTATTAAGAGTGTGCTTTGGGTATTAATCCTTAGGAGAGATCCTATACTTGGGTCTTTGTTCATCCATAAAGGAAAGCACAAGAACAAGAGAGAAGGAGATCTCTCTTGTGCCCTAGAAACCGAAATTCCAATGTAAGGATGAATATTTATTCTTTATTTTGTTTATAGTTTGCATGCATAAGATCACCATTAATTTTATGAGTAAATTAACCTAAAACATATATGAGTATGTTGAGTATATAGATCTACTTTTCCTTCAGATACCACACTTCTTGATGACTTGGGAATTGAGACGGATGTCCGTCATATCTTCGAGACTTTGGGATTCATGGGGTTGTATCGGTTGAGGAAGCATTCATACCCTTTTCTGACTTTGGAGTTTATGAGCTCGTTTAAATACGAGCCAGCTGAGCAGTCTGTTGAGTTTTGTCTTATAAACACGAGCTTTGTGTTGTCTATGGACCTTTTTGCTTCTCACCTTGGGTTGGCCAAGCCTCCCAAGGATTCCATCAGTGAGATCCCATCTGAGTGCGGTGTCTGCTGCCTCATGCCTTGTCTTACCGGAAAGTCAGCTCCCACCTCCAGCAACATGTTGATTAATGATGTTCAACATGTTACTTTGAGGATCTTTCTTCGTTCTATTTCGAACCTTCTTTATGAGAGACCGGATATTAGTAAGCTGAACAATCACGAACTGTTGCTTCTGATGTCTTATCTTAACCCGGAGCGGACCGAGAGGGTGGTCTTTAATGCTCTTGCCATGGTTTGTGCTGCCATCGCCACTCGGCTAGCTGAAAAGCTAGCCTCCTTTGAGGCTTCTTCTGAGTATGTTCCCCTGGCTACACCGGTGCCTACTATGGACAAAGACTACTACCTCGACCTGAAATGGTTGAGAACTTTAGCTGATGGTGGCCTGGCTTGGAGAGTGTAGGGTATGAGCTGGATGAGGATCCCGGCTCCGGAGCACCTCCCACCGACAGAGCCGTTAGACCCGGTGGTGGTGGCTCTTGACTCCGATGAGGAGGAGGATGAAGATGATGGACCTCGACAGCTGCGAACATACCTCATTGATGATACGATCCTTCAGGTGATGCCCGAGCCGAAGAAGGGGGAGAACGTGGCAGCAGTGGAGGAGAGGCCCAGGTTGGGGAGAGGACCTCGTCG
Source organism: Silene latifolia (assembly GCF_048544455.1). Classification (NCBI taxonomy): domain Eukaryota; kingdom Viridiplantae; phylum Streptophyta; class Magnoliopsida; order Caryophyllales; family Caryophyllaceae; genus Silene; species Silene latifolia. Next base: position 20,692,029 of record NC_133533.1, on the reverse strand, counting down.
CGTGAGGGAGAGGACAACTGAGACCAGACCACGGCCAGCAACACCAAAGCAACATCACCCTTTTCCTTGTTACCCCTACCTCGACACCCCGGAGACGCATTCGAGCTACTTGGCAGAGAGAGTGTCATCTACTTTGACACTCCGGAACATGCATGAGATCGCGTACACTCAGGGGATTGGGACCGAGGGACCACATCCAGTGTGGTGGAGCGGAGTTGGGGACTATAGTGGGGTTTTCCACTCTTACGGGGTGGACCAGACAGCTTGGGGGACACCTCAGTCCTTTGCTTATGGTGGCTTGACCCCATGGTATGTGAGTCCTGGAGCTGGAGCAGGGGTTGATGCGGGTCTTGGGTCGTCGGGAGCAGGCACCTCGGGAGGAGATGGTGGTGGAGATGAGATGATGGAGGAGCAGCAGCAGCAGCAGGAGTGATACTCCTCTTTCCTTCTTTCGTTTATAGTTGATGATGTTGGATGATGGTAGTCATTCTTAGTTGGAACTTTTATTTTGGTTTGTACGGATGGCCATAAGGCCGGATTTGCTTAGTTCGGACTTATTTGCAGGACCTTGGAGGTCGAATTGTTATCCCGACTCGCGTTTATGTGATTTTTTTATATATATGGTGTTATGACAGGCGTTCTCTAAGGTTTGACCCGTAGTTACTCGACAGAGTGCCCCACACTCGATCGAGTAGCTGCAGGTGTGACGGATATGCAGCATTCTGATCTCAGGGCTACTCGATCGAGTAGCCAAGACACTCGATCGAGTAGCGGGCACTCGATCGAGTACCACTATATACTCGATCGAGTAGCACCGTTACAGGAACTTTTCACTAATTAAAATTGTTTAATGGTTATATAGTTACATGTTTTGATGTTTAATATGGTTATTGGTGATTAGTAACATGTTTGAACCGTTAATTTCATATGTTGGAAGTCGTGCTTGGATTTTAGACGCGTATTCATAACAAATAGTGGAGTAGTAGTTGGTTCTTATTGCATTCATTTTACATCCGTAATGTCTGCTAATTATAATTCACCGGAGTGGTGTATTTCCTATATAAATGTACAATTGAGGCATACATGCATTCTTGACGGTGGCTAGTTATTCGAATATGGTTGCATACGTTTTTATGGTTTAATGGTTATATGATTAATGAGTAATGTCAATAACGAATAATATGGGTTGGATAGATGTCGAGATGTGAGTAGGAAGTAACAGGTGTAGTGATTTGGTGGTGAACTTCGGGGACGAAGTTCCTTTTAGAGGGGAAGAGTAATGTCGCAAAATAAAAAGGCCAATATTGCAATTATTTTGTTGTTTGTTTATAAGGTTTTATATTACTTTGGTTACATTTCTTGTATGAAATTATAATTGTTTGCACTTGTTCGTTGATTAATTCGTGTGCCGAAGTAAAAGTTGATAGTGTGCTTTAAAAGACGGTCATAAAGAGATAGTTATGATGTCATGTGTTGGAATAGAATTGTATCGTTGGATAACATAGTTATGTTAATGTGATTTATTTCGTGTTGATGGTTGTTGCTAGTGAAAGTGTAATCTCGTAATGTGTTGGGTAATCGTTGGTTGTGCCGGTTTGTGTTGTGAGGTTGGTATTTCAAGTGATAGCTTGTAGAGGTCGATCTATATGGAGCGTTAGACAGTTGATGATGATGACATGGGGGATGGTATTTCTGGGGGGTAGTGACCTATGTCGAAAGAGTAGTAATGTCGTTTCGTTCCCGTGTCTTGTGCTTTGAGATAGGTGAGTTGAACTTCGGGGACGAAGTTCTTTTAAGGGGGGAAGACTGTAATACCCACCCTTTTAGAGACCAGTTGACCAACTTTGGAAGCAGTGATAGTCCTTAGAAGTGCGTACCAAAGTTATCCTGTGTTTTGAGTTAGGGGTAGTACTCGATAGAGTAGAGGCTACTCGATCGAGTAGCTTGGATACTCGATCGAGTAGCTTGGATACTCGATCGAGTAGGGGCCACTCGATCGAGTAGGTGGGCCACTCGATCGAGTAACGGGTTTTCAGCGAGGGTTTATAATCGTGTTTTGTTAAATCCGCAAATCATTTCCGCCTCTTTTCTTCAGATCCTTGGGTCGCCTCTTTCCCTTCCCTTCACCATATAACCTCCATGGAAGCCTTTGAAGGTTCTTGTGCCTTAGGAGAGCATAGCTTGAGTCGGGTAGCGGTCTTTTGCCAGGTTTCTTCTTGTAGGTATGTCATCATCATAACCCGTATCTTCGTCTTTGCAGTTAGGGTTTGCTTGGTAGTGATAGGTGGTTGTATTGTGTGTATAGGTGTTGCTTGATGGCTGGATATTTCGTGTGTCGGCATGGAATGGTTGCAGTTGCTTAAAGGTAGGTTCGCCTACTCAGTTTCTGTGGATGGTCTAGTGTGTCGATTGTTTTGTCGTGGTTGTTGTGTTGTAGTTATGTTTGTGTGGCAGCGTATATGCGGTAATCAGTTGGTGTATACAGTTTTTTTGTTGTTGTTGTATTGCAGCTGTCTGTGATTGTTTGTCTCTGGTTCTCGAGGTGCGTCCTCGGCTGAGTGGAGTCACTTGCGGGAGTGGCTTCACGCCCTAGTTTCGCCCTCCGTGGAACCCGCCACGAGAGGGGATGTGCACATTAATGGGACAGGGTTATCGCTCGATATGATGAGCGGGGATTTGGTGGGTACGGCTGCGGTCCCCCACTGGCAGGGCTGGTCCAGTGGACAGTCGGTGACGGAGATTGATTTGAGTGGGTGTGATTGTGTGTGTGACTGGTTGTGCTGTGTTATGTTGATAGATGTTGTTGGTTTCGTCATGTCTTATCTCATTACTGACCTTGTGTGGTTGTCTTATTGTTTTATGTGTCTACCGTGATCCCTTATGGTGAGCAGTCAGTCTTAGCAGGTGTTGATGTCGTTGATAGCTGGAGTCCTGGCGGGATGAGTCCTCACGAGTTTTGATAGAGATAGTGTGTAGCTCACGAGTTGTATATTTATTTTGTTAAGTTTGTTGTAACGCTTGTAATATAACTATAATTGTTCTTTTATCGACTTTTGATGATTACTTACCTCGGGCAACCGAGATGGTAATGCCCTTATGTGCCAAGGAAGGCTTAGTTAAGGCTCCTCGGAATATGGGGGTGTTATATTATTGACGATATTTGATGGACTAAGTATGAAGAGGAGGCAAGAATGATGACCAAGGAAGAAGAAACAAAGAGTATATAGAGGCATCTTAGGCTCAAAAGCAAAAAGAAAGGGAATATCAGCTCAACCCGCGCGGGTCAAGCTTATCTAGAGCAGGATACTGGACAACCCGCTCGGGTCAATTTCAACCCGCTCGGGTTGAGGCTCAGGATGCTCGTTTTCAGCTCGAGACAAGCGTATTGCTGGACATGAAGTTTTTCCTTGCTATGTGAACCATGATCCGCGCATATCTTTCAAAGATTAGCTAAAAGGAGACCGGCATCTCCTTGGAGAGGAGCACTTCCTCAACTCAACATTTAGCATTGTTATTTACTAATCTACTCTTGCTTAACCTAATGATGTACCACTATATATACCACATTTGTAATAATCAAGCCATCAAGTTTTCATTAGATTAAATCAATCCTTCTTTAGATTAGGTTAAACTTTCATTAGGATTAGATTAGAATAGATTACTCTTTAATCTTCCCACAAATCACACATTAATCTTTTCTTTAATTATTGTTCAAGTTTATTATTGAGTAATTCAAGTTTATTATTGGGTAATTAGAAGATCATTTGGGTTTATTGGGAGATTGACAACCTTCCATCAATCATCAAGTACTTCTATTATTCTTTGCATTATTATTTTGGAATCTCCATAGGTATAATTCTCTTAATCGTTGTTCTAATTATTGTTAATCTTTCTTACTTGTTCATCATGTTTTGCCTTGTTAATATGATTGACAACCTTGTTAGCATGTTAAACTTGATAATGAGTGAGTAGTTTCTTAGCTAGGATTAATGGGTAATTAGGAAAACCAGCATGGGGATTGATTCATGCTTAATCTAATATGTTCACATAATTAATTTGCTTGCTTGTTGTGATGTCAACCTATGCACATGTTATGTTTGATGAAATGCTAAGCCTATGAATCCTTGCATTTATAACCATCTCTTATCTATTCAACTTGACTTGTAAGATATAAACCAACTCGAGTCTTGTTAGACCATGCATAGAAGTGATTAGGAGGAAAGTAAGTCGACTTGTAGGTGTTGTACAATCTAATCGATTCGGCTCCGGGACCCAACTCTTCCTAAGAACCGTAAGACATAAACCAACTCGGTTCCTTTACAACAATAATTGCTTGCTTATAATTGAGAACATGTTTGTATGATCAACTCCCATAATTTCCTTATGAACCCATGATATCCTAGCATTTTTAGTCAATTGTTTACATCTTTCCTTTTGTTGCTTGTTTATTGCTTTTATTAGATTATAATCATCAACCCATTATAATTGTGACAACCCCTAGCACAACCATAATTAGATAGAATAGTTTGAGTAACCACCGTCCCATGGATCGACCTCGACTTACCACTAACTAGTTGTTTGTTGAGAATTACAAATGTGTTTGATTGGGGGACCCGACGACATAACCCATCACTGACGCAATCTTCCGTGGTGTCTGTGATTGATTATCGTTATAACAGGTCAAATTGGATGAGTGGAACTCAATGGCTATAATTTTGTAACATGAATTACGTGACTAAATAACAGATAATTGATAAAGTTACTATTATTCAGTAATGACATTCCGAGAAATATATTACCTAATTTCTGTCAGATTCTGTGGTTGTGTAATGTCATAGCTTAGGTTCCGTCAGCAGGAATCATTGTTGGTTGCAGTTTGCGAGTAATGTCAGTAGGCGGATTTAAGTGTCAATTTAGGATCGGGGAAGTGGTTTAGTGGTGAACTTCGGGGACGAAGTTCCTTCAAGAGGGGAAGAGTAATGTCGCAAAAGCAAACGATTAAATGATGTCTATGTTATTGAAATTGTATTTATGTTACATTGTTTTAGTACTTGGGTGGCATTTTAAGTTATATGAACGAGCGTTTGAACAACTTTATATGATCGTTAGTGGTTGATGTTTAATGGAACATATTTTTTCGAGAATCTATGATAGGATTATTTTGCCGTATATTTCGGTAAGCGATAGTGTTGGCTGGTAATACATAGAGGTATAGTTTTGTGGTCGTATGGACGGTTGTCTGAATATTGGGATGTAGTGGTGGTATAGGTGATGGCCAAAGTTCATATGTCTTCATGTATGTGGATCGTGTTCGTAATGCGTGACCTCGCTGTTGGAGTCGTGTGGGCTGAACTTCGGTGACGAAGTTCTTTTTAAGGGGGGAAGACTGTAATACCTAGGATAATTAAGAACTCTGTTGACCGACTCTCTGACCAAGAAAGACCCTAGGGAGGAATGGGTGAGAGACTAAGATTGGAACATGTACTATATAGGATTGGTGACTCGACCGACCAGAGGCTACTCGGCCGAGTATCATCTATACTCGACCGAGTACGCCAGTACTCTACCGAGTATGAATATTGTTGACGCGTTAATATAAAAAACGCAAGTTTGCGAGATTCATTTCATTTCTCACTTTCTCGGCAGTTTCTCTTTCTCTAACCCTAGCCTACCATTCTCTCCTATCACCCCTACCTTCATACACTCTCATGTACATAGCCTACACCTCCACCATGGGAAGGATGGTATTTGCTTAGGAAGGATGTGTGTGTGGTCGTCGTCCGTGTCATCGTCGATTCGCGTTATGAGGTAAGTTTCTGCCTTGTGTCGCTTTTGGTATGTTTGAGGATAGTTGTATAATAGGGGATGGTTATCGTTGTAGGATGCATGTCAGAGTCTTGCTTGGCTATATGTGGATGCTTATCATGATTGGCAATGAGGTAGGGTTTCCTCTACTGAGTTACTGTCAATTGATTAAGATTGTGTTTGCTTTGTAATTGTTGTTGTCTGCAGATCATCGGAGTATGGGTGTTGTGGTGACGGTGGTGATGTGGTTGTGTTGTGACGGTTGTGGTGTTGTGACGGCTGTGATGCTATGGTGTGTGTGATTGTGGTGGAGTCACTTGCGGGAGTGGCTTCACACCCTAGTTCGCCCTCCGTGGAACCCGTCACGGGAGAGGATGTGCACATTAAGGGACAGGGATTGTCGCTCGTTGATGAGCTAGACTTGATGAGGATGGGCTGCGGTCCCCCACCGGCGGAGTGGATTACCTGTTGCGATGGGTAATCCGGCAGGGCTACACACTTCGGTGCGTAGTCAGTTACTGTGGAGGATGATCAGCCGGTTACATTATTTGTTTGACTTTATTGATTAAACAGTACTAACCCCGTGTTGCTGTTGATTGTGGCTGCTGGGCTTGGAGGGATCGAGTCATCACGCTACCGGTTTAGAAGTGTAGAATCACGAGTTATAGTAGTCTCTATCGGTACATGTAATTAGTTTTGTACCGAGTTGTAAAGTGTACGGTAATGTAATATAAATGTTCTTTTATTGTCTATTTGATCTACTACCTGGGGCAACCGAGATGGTAACACCTTCATATACTGGAATGGTCCTTGGTAAGGCATCCTGGTGTACGGGGGTGTTACAGCAACGAACTCCAACTTGACGGGTGCCCTAAACAAGCTCCATGGGGATGATTCATGTAAGCAAGGCTCTCTGGAAAACCATTTAGGGAGAGCGCTGTGTCGGGATCATAAATGATGTTGCGGGGATCTTTGAAAGACCTGTGGGACTTTCATTTGAAAATCGGCACTTGCTGGGGAGTCAGAAACTTCTCAGGACTCGCCGGGGATATAAGTTGCCGCTCGTTGAGAGGTAGTGTATGCCATGTAATCGAGCCCTTGGACTTGACGGGTCGGTGTTTGTTGGGAAGAACCTAGTACTTAGTTGGAGTGCGTTTGTCTTCTCAAGATTATCTGCATGGTTAGTGACCATACAAATACGCAGTCGCATAGACAATCACGTAGGCACGCAAGTATATAAGCACATAAGCACACAAGCATGTAAGTAGTTAGCATATAAGCAACTAGCATGTAATATCTCAAACGAGGGGAGATAGGAGTTTTGAAAAGTTGCGAGACTTGATATTGAGTCTTGCTGGTGGAAGACCCGAAACTTGATGGATTGAAGACACGTGACCGTTGCGACATTGACTTACACGGACGCATACTGACAGACTGACAAACAGACGGTCGTGAACGTGATACAGACTTAGTATCGACACAGCACGGGGTGAGTCTGATAGACTTTGCTTATGTGTGTGAAACTCCTTAGCCAAGAAACGGTGACAACGGGCATCAGATCCCTGGAGTAGAAGGTCTGCTCGGCTGGGGAACACGAATTAATTATCTTCGGATATCTTGCCTTCGTTTGCTTGTTGGAGATGCCTTCTCGAGTTTTGATGATTCGGAAAACGAAACCAAGAGTTAGTCGTCTTCCAAACCGAGCACTAGGCTAAAGGTGGTTTATTTTGGACTGTAGTTGAGACTCAAAAGATATTTGTGGATAGAGGACGGGTGGCGTCTTGAAAGAGAAGCCTAGAGTGAAAAGGTGGGAATTTGACAAAACAAGGAATGGGCAACGTCTTAAGGAAGAAGCCCCCAGTAAGAGGTATAAGATTAATTTTTTGCAGCTGGGGCTGCTTTTTGAAGGAAAAGTAGATCTATATACTTACATATTCATATATGTCTTAATTTAATTTGTCATAAAACTAACTAATGATCTTATGCATGCAAACATTAAAACAAGATAAGGAAGAAACATTATTCTTACATTGTATTTCGGTTTTATGGGCACAAAAGAAATCTCCTTTTCTTTTGTTCTTGAGCTTTCCTTTTGGATGAACAAAAGATCCAAGTGTAGGATCTCTCCCAAGGAATAATACCCAAGGCTTTCTCTTAATTAAAATTAATATTATAGGTACTAGATAATATTAATTTTGTAGAAAAATGACCCAAAATAATTTGGTATTTTGGCTCTCTAAAACCGGTTAGAGGAGAGGAATTATGGAGGATTTTTCTCTTTCTAAAACTTAATCTTTTTAGAAGTTGGAATGAATGAATGAATTTACACACTCATGCATGTAGTATGTAGAAAAATGTGAGACAAAAACTCTTTTGCCTTTCTCTATGGTGAACCGTGTAGGAGGGAAGAGAGGGGAAGAAAAAAGACCCAATGCATGCCCTTGTTTGCCTTCACAATGCAAACTAGGGTTGCATGGCTAGGCTATATGCAAATGATGGTGTTTTCCACTAACTTAATCAACCACAATATTAGCCTAAACCACCTCCAATTTGCGGCACTTATGATAATATGGATTCCATATCATTTTTGTCAATTTTGTCAATATGTCACATGTCATATGTAACATAAATTTGTTATGTATTTTTAACACATTAAAAACCAACGTATTAATTAAATACGGCATATACAAAATCGACTTAGTAATTCATAATTACTTGTGCCAAAATATTTTACCAATTTATAAATCACAACAGTTTGTATTTATAATAATTCATTCAATTTCAATTGTTTCTTTAAACAATAATTTCATCCGAGCAATGATACAATTCGATTACTCAGACCGTATCTCATTTAATCACATTACAATGTGATACGTAAATTTTACTTCCAAAATCGTCCGTCAATTTTTCAAGTAATTTAATTAACTCGTAACATTATACGATTAATTAAATAATCAATTAAGAGTGTTGCCCTATAGGTATGGCCTAGGGGGTCAACTGATCACCACCGTCACACGACAGTAATGTCAAACTCTAGTCACCAATCATTACCGATATATGTTGACCATTGACAAAAAAATTACTTCCCAATTGTATTCTTTAAAACGAGACTTAAACATGTGATCATCATGATCAACAGTCGTGATCGCATTATTGTCGGAGGACACATATTCCAACAATCTCCCACTTGTCCTCGACAAGTGTGCGTCACCAATTCTCTTGTCCTATTACTATCTCCCACTCAATACAAGGTGTCTTTCAGGTCGTACTTGCAAGTGATCATATCGAGAGTGGTTTCCTCGATCTGGAGAATAACTGATTGACCGGATTTATCCACCATGGATACATTCCGAGCGTAGCCACGCATTTCCAGTTCATTACTCCTCGAGTGGCCTTGAGATATTTTTATAACCCTGACTAGGGGTGGACAATTCCTATTGCACTCATTCCCTTCGACTAGCCACAACCATCATAACCCAAAATATGCCCATTTGACCCCATTTACGAAGGTCGTAGTAACACAAATCAAAGTTAATCTGAAATTGTGCCATCTTAGGTGAATAGTCTTTAGTCAAAAGAATCGACTCATTTGAATACTATAGTAGCTCTCGCCACGACCAGGCTATATAAATTTGCCAGAACTCTATAAGCGATCATTAGGCCCGACAAAATGTTCCTAACAGTCTGCCTATGTGATCGACTAGTCATCTCACATGACTCTATGGCACTTGAACTTGCCATCAATCACCTCACACTCTAGTCACTTCGAGACGTCACCTCATACAAGTGACCATGGGCAAATACTATGTTAATCCGTGTTCACATTAACGGGGTTCAATTGTCACTACAACCCGTTTGGATGTAACAATGTATAAATTAAAGATAAAAGACAAATGTGATTGTCAACATGAATAAAAACAACACTTTTATTTCATTTCAAAATCTAACATAAACTTGGTACACGTTTAAGTCCCATGGACGTAACATGTCCATCATGCTTAGCCTGCGATAAAGGCTTGGTGAGCGGATCGGCTATGTTGTCATCCGTCCCAACCTTACAAATCGCAATTTCCTTTCTTTCAATAAAATCTCTTATTACATGATATTTTCTAAGTACATGTCTAGATCTATTACTAGACTTCGGCTCTTTAGCTTGGAAGATTGTCCCACTATTATCACAATAGAGAGTGATGGGATCATTGGCGGTAGGTACTACTTTTAGACCTTCCGTGAATTGCCTGATCCACACAGCCTTCCTTGGCGACTTCGATCTTTGCTATGTACTCACCTCCGTTGTAGAATCCGATTCTGACTTCCTTGAAGCTTCTCCACCAACGGCACCACCATTGAGCATGAAAACAAAACCAGCTTGTGATTTCATGTCATCTCTATCTGTTTGAAAACTTGAGTCCGTGTATCCATTAACACGCAGCTCAGTATCTCCTCCAAACACTAGGATAGAGTCCTTAGTTTTTCTTAAGTACTTAAGGATGTTCTTGACGGCAATCCAGTGACTCTCACCTGGGTTTCCTTGATATCTACTCGTCATACTCAAAGGATACGAGACATCAGGACGTGTGCATATCATGGTGTACATGATTGATCCGACAGCGGAAGCATAAGGGATCTCCTTCATGCGTTCAACATCATGGGGTTCGGAGGGAGATTGAGTCTTGCTCAATATCGTTCCGGTTACCATAGGTACCAAACCCCTTTTGGATTTGTCCATGCTGAACCGTCGAAGAATCTTATCAACATAAGACTCTTGACTTAGTGCCAATATCCTCTTGGATCTATCTCTATGGACCCGGATACCTAATATGCGTTGTGCTTCTCCTAAATCCTTCATTTGGAAGTGGTTACCTAACCACTTCTTAACAGAAGACAACATCGGAATATCATTTCCAATGAGTAGTATGTCATCAACATACAAGATTAGGAACACAACTTTGCTCCCACTGAATTTCATGTATAAACATGGTTCCTCAACACTTCGAGTGAAACCATTTTCCTTTATAACATGATTGAATCGATGATTCCAACTTCTAGATGCTTGCTTAAGACCATAAATGGATCTCTTAAGCTTGCACACTTTGTTAGGATTTTTAGAATCAACAAAACCTTCGGGTTGTATCATGTACACCTCCTCTTCTAAATGCCCATTTAGAAAAGCGGTTTTGACATCCATTTGCCATATCTCATAATCATGAAATGCGGCAATCGCTAACAAAATCCGTATGGATCTTAGCATGGCTACGGGGGCGAAGGTCTCATCATAATGGAGACCTTGGACTTGGGTAAAACCCTTTGCCACTAGCCTAGCTTTGTAGACATCATCATGTCCTTCTATGCCATTTTTGACTTCGAATATCCATTTGCATTGAAGAGGTCTTGCCCCTTTAGGCAAATCTACCAAGTCCCAAACTTGGTTTTCAAGCATAGAATCCATTTCGGACTTCATGGCTTCAAGCCATAACGAAGAATTAGGACTAGATATTGCGGCCTTGTAGGTGGCGGGCTCGTCACTTTCCATAAGTAACACATCGAGTGTTCCATCTTCCTCGATAAGTCCCACATATCGATCGGGATGGCGAATTACTCGACCCGTTCTTCTTAGTGGAGGAGGTACAACCGCGTTAGATGACGGAGGAACATCTTCTTGCGTCTCTTTCTCGGTTTGTGGCTCTTAAACTTCGTCAAGTTCAAAATTTCTCCCACTCTGTCTCTTAGAAATAAACTGGCTTTCTAAGAAGACAGCCTCGGAAGACACAAACACTTTGTTATCTTGAGGTTTGAAGAAGTAGTAACCTCGGAAGGTCAAAGGATAACCTACAAAGATGCATTTTTCGGATCTTGGGGCAAGCTTATTGTCGGGTTTAATTTTGACGTAAGCATCACATCCCCAAATTTTCATGTAGGATAGATTAGGAACTCTTCCTTTCCATGTTTCAAATGGAGTCTTTTCGGTGGCTTTAGTGGGACTATTATTTAAAGATAGAATTGCAGTTTGGATTGCAAATCCCCAAAACGAGTTCGGCAACTCGGTTTGACTCATCATGGATCGAACCATATCAGGTAGGGTTCGATTTCTCCTTTCGGCAACACCATTAAGTTGTGGTGTTCCGGGTGGAGAAAGTTGTGAAATAATACCACAACCTTTCAAGTGTGAATCAAATTCAAGGCTAAGGTATTCACCACCACGATCGGATCGTAGTGCCTTAATCCTTTTGTTCAATTGGTTCTCTACTTCGTTTTGAAATTCCTTGAATTTCTCAAATGCTTCACTCTTATGCTTCATTAAATAGATATACCCATATCTACTCAAGTCATCGGTGAAAGTTATAAAGTAGTCATAATTACCACGAGCGGTGATAGTCATTGGTCCACATACATCGGTGTGTATGAGTCCCAATAGCTTACTAGCTCGTGTCCCTTTACCACTAATAGGATTACGAGTCATCTTGCCAAGTAGGCAATATTCGCATGTACCATATGATTGATAATCAAATGGTGTAATCACATTAGTCGAAATTAATCTTTTGATGCGATTCTCGTTTATGTGACCTAATCGACAATGCCAAATGAACGCTTCACTTGGGTCACTTGTTTTGAGTTTCTTTGATTGAATGTTATAAATATCATTTGTCGGATTTGAGGTCTCTAAAATGTAAATGCCATTGATAGAGGAAGCTTGGCCTATAACCAAGTCGTTCCTAGAAATAGTACAACGATTGTTCTTAATGACAAAACAAAAACCGTCCATGTCTAGCATGGCGATTGAAATAATGTTTTTAGAGAGCGTAGGCACATAAAAACAATTATGTAAATACAAATCAAATCTGTTAGGCAAAGCTAAAACATAATTTCCTTTGGATTCGGCCGCTACTCGAGCTCCATTTCCAAGGCGTAGATCCACATCTCCCTTGCTAAGCCTCTCCACATCTCTTAAACCCTGTAAATGATTACAAAGGTGAGAACCACAACCGGTATCTAGTACCCATGTCGTAGTGGAAGTATAATTTATATCAATAACATAAATTTCTTTAGGAATTTTACCTTTCGGAGTGATGATTCCTTCCCTTATATTTCTCAAATATACGGGACAATTCCTAAGCCAATGTCCCATGCCATAGCAATAATGGCACTCATCATTAACTTGATTGAAGTTTTTGATTTTCTTTCCCTTCTTCTTGAACCTTTTGCCCTTGGAAGCAAGAACTTGATTGCTTGAGCTCCCACTAGCTTTGGCATCTTTATCTTCCAGAGACAAAGACCCTATAGATTGTATGAGGTAGTCTTCCTGAGACGGACTCATACGAGGTCTAGTAGTAGTGGGTGGTTTAGAAGAGGTGATGAAGTTAAGGTTTCCATCCGAACCTATCCCAAAATGAAGTTCTCTAGTGGTGTCGAAATCATTGTGGGTGCAAACGTCGTCAAAAACATTGTGGTAAGACTCAATAGTTATCGGTGCGGTAGCATTTGTTGGATTCATTGTAAAGAACTACAAATATGGAGGAAAAGGAAATATTAACATTTGTCTTTTTAAATCATACTTGCAAATTAACAAGATATGAACATTTATATAGTGACCTCTACCCAACTATAATAAATGATTCCAAGACCCAAATTCATATCAACTTAGGCATGGGGTAGCCGATGAAACCTTTATCAATATAACTCGGTGGATTAACCTTTTAATCGATTCTACTTTTAGAACTCTTGGTCGATAAAATTACTCTAATGTTTATCTATAGCCCAAAACACATCAACAAGGTCACGGGGTAGCCGATGAAACCCTTATCAATAACTTTTGTTGAGTTCAATCCAAATTTCGAATAAATGTGTCCATTATCCAAACCCACATTAACTTGGGCACGGGGTAGCCGATGAAACCCTCATCAACATGAATTCGGTGGATAGACATTTATCACCCACTTCCCCTACGTAACAAGGTTTGTACCCCGGGGTAGCAGAGTGCACTCCCTCGCGAAATAGGTTTTCATGGTTTCTACTATTTGGTAAGGCTATGTCTCAATTAATTGTTTTAGCGAGAGGTCATGTCAATTTATTATCTATCACGTTTTAAGTGAAATAAAGCGGTGAACTACGATAATTTTAATTGACACGGTCGATAAACTCGATAAAATGACAATGCATGTTTAGTTATGGCGATTTAGCGATGCATGTGACATATAAATAAAATGCAAGCATAAAAGAAATCCTAGTATGGCCTTTCCTAAAATAGAAAAACTATTTAACTATTACAAATTCGGAAACCAACTCCATTGGTCCCTTGAACTTCGGTTGTGGCACGCATCTCGAGGTAACACCGTCTTTATGTATCGCCATCTTGAAGAAATCCGTCTTTGGGAACTCCGAGATAAAAAAAAAATTACATAACAAATTACATAATTTCCTATTATACATTTGTAACTAAAATAAAATAAATCTATTAAATTACAAAACGGTGATACGAGATCACAATAAAATTACAACCGAATCGATATTCCCATACATTTCGGGAAATACCAATTAAAATCTAAGGCCATACTAAGTAAAATTACATAATTCAAACTTACATAAATTAAAAATTATGACAATCATAAAGAAAAAAGCAGCATTATAATATGTATGAACATGCCCAATTTTATGCTAAATCGCCTTTAATTAGCCAATATCGTATATTACTCGGTTTTTACGGATTTGCGTGATTTCAACATTTTTCAATCACAAAAATTACATAAATTCATATTTATGCATAAGTTAATTACCCTAACCTCTTAGGACTCAAAATTTAGTCATCACTAATTATTTGACCATAATTAACTCATATTTATAAAATTGTTCATTAATGGACCAAAAATTACAAAAATAAGCTATAAACTTCAAATAAATCACAAAATTTCAAATAAATTCAAAATTTGAAATTTAAAATTATGAACATTCGGAAAAATACCATGACACTCATAATGTTCAAAAACTTAGGTTAAAAATTTCGACATTTTTCCGGGAAAAACAATGTTGCGGTTTATCGGTTTTTAAAAAAATAATCATAAAAACATGAGAAAAATTATATTCATTAACTTTTCAATTTTAGATCTGAAAATGATAATAAAATGCAACATTTGATGTTTTTCCTAAGTCATAGATAATGTTTTATGAATTTTTCACTAATAATGTCACTATTTATGCTATTTTTCTTCAAAAAACCATAAATCATGCAAAAATACTTCACTATAGCCCATTATTTTACACACATCTTGTAAAATTGCATGTGACAACATATTAAATTTCTATGACCAGATTCGAAATTTAACTCATATTAACCTATTTTTAACTTAAATCCGAATTTAAAAATGAAAAATCCATTTTTCGAGCATAACAAGTCCAAAAATTATGAAACTTTACAGGTTATCTCAAAATAATATATGTGACAACATATCCAAAAATCACTGGAAAATTCGAAGTATAGCAAATTTTAGACCGAAAATGACATTTTTACTCATAAAATCATATTTAAATGCCATTATTGTATTATATGAACAATAAAAATCCGTAAAATTAACCAAAATATCCTAAAACATTTTAGGACCAGAAATATTAACATGCATGTGATAATTTCGTTATATATCATAATAACACAAATTTTACAAGTTTTATATGTTATTCTTATAACTCGGAAAAACTTTTAACCGATTTGCATGCAAACAACCATGGCTTATGATACCGATTTGAAGGAAAAGTAGATCTATATACTTACATATTCATATATGTCTTAATTTAATTTGTCATAAAATTAACTAATGATCTTATGCATGCAAACATTAAAACAAGATAAGGAAGAAACATTATTCTTACATTGTATTTCGGTTTTATGGGCACAAAAGAAATCTCTTTTTCTTTTGTTCTTGAGCTTTCCTTTTGGATGAACAAAAGATCCAAGTGTAGGATCTCTCCCAAGGAATAATACCCAAGGCTTTCTCTTAATTAAAATTAATATTATAGGTACTAGATAATATTAATTTTGTAGAAAAAAGACCCAAAATAATTTGGTATTTTGGCTCTCTAAAACCGGTTAGAGGAGAGGAATTATGGAGGATTTTTCTCTTTCTAAAATTAATCTTTTTAGAAGTTGGAATGAATGAATGAATTTACACACTCATGCATGTAGTATGTAGAAAAATGTGAGACAAAAACTCTTTTGCCTTTCTCTATGGTGAACCGTGTAGGAGGGAAGAGAGGGGGAGAAAAAAGACCCAATGCAAGCCCTTGTTTGCCTTCACAATGCAAACTAGGGTTGCATGGCTAGGCTATATGCAAATGATGGTGTTTTCCACTAACTTAATCAACCACAATATTAGCCTAAACCACCTCCAATTTTCGCCACTTATGATAATATGGATTCCATATCATTTTTGTCAATTTTGTCAATATGTCACATGTCATATGTAACATAAATTTGTTATGTATTTTTAACACATTAAAAACCAACGTATTAATTAAATACGTCATATACAAAGTCGACTTAGTAATTCATAATTACTTGTGCCAAAATATTTTACCAATTTATAAATCACAACAGTTTGTATTTATAATAATTCATTCAATTTCAATTGTTTCTTTAAACAATAATTTCATCCGAGCAATGATACAATTCGATTACTCAGACCGTATCTCATTTAATCACATTACAATGTGATACGTAAATTTTACTTCCAAAATCGTCCGTCAATTTTTCAAGTAATTTAATTAACTCGTAACATTATACGATTAATTAAATAATCAATTAAGAGTGTTGCCCTATAGGTATGACCTAGGGGGTCAACTGATCACCACCGTCACACGACAGTAATGTCAAACTCTAGTCAGCCAATCATTACCGATATATGTTGACCAGTTGACAGTAAAAATTACTTCCCAATTGTATTCTTTAAAACGAGACTTAAACATGTGATCATCATGATCAACAGTCGTGATCGCATTATTGTCGGAGGACACATATTCCAACACTTTTAAGGATTGAAAATTGGAAATGTTGTGAAAGGAGTATGCGGTTGTGCCCTTGTAATAGGACTGCCTACGTATTCGCGTGTCTGCGAAATCAAACCAGATCGTAGTTCTCCGTGTGTGTGCAATGGATTGCAAACACAAGGTTTGAAAATTGGATGTGTGTGGGGGTGTGGTTGTGCCCTCGTAATAGGACTGCCTACGTATTCGCGTTTGTGCGAAATCAAACCAGATCGTAGTTCTGAGTGTGTTGATAATTGATTTTGAGGTGTATGGTTGTGTCCTTGAAGGACTGCCTACGTATTCACGAGAAGTGAAATCAAACCAGATCGTCGTTCTGAACGTGTTTGTGCCTAAGCGAGTTGTTAGGACCTTTAAGTGATTTTGAGGTGTATGGTTGTGTCCTTGAAGGACTGCCTACGTATTCACGTGATGTGAAATCAAACTAGATCGTAGTTCTGAGTGTGTGTGCCTAAGCGAGTTGTTAGGACCTTGAAGTGTAAGGGCCACGACGGTAAATTCCGTTTGATGACTCGTATGAATGTGTGCCTAAGCGAGTTGTTAGGACCTTAAAGTGTGAGTGTCACGACGGTACACTCCGTTTGGTGACTCGAGAAATTGATTTGAGATAATTCCTCCTCGATCATGAATCGAAGCGGTGTAGTTTGTGAAAATGTTCCTTATCATGTGAGCACACTAAAAAGTGGACCCTAAGGGTATATTAGGTATGTCCCGCTCTCAGTAGCAAAGCATTCGAGGACTCCGTATCTGGGTCAGGGTGAAAATGGCTTCAACATTAGGGAACGTGGAGCTTAGTAAAAAAGGTTTGTTTGACAGATAAAAATCGGGAGTTGAGGGTCACGACGGTGAATTCCTTTTGGTGACTCGAAAGTTGATTGGAGAGAAATACCTCTTGATTATGAATCAAAGAGGCATAGCTTGTGAAAATGTTTCTTGTTGTGTGAGCACACTAAAAAGTGGACCCTAAGAAACCAATGTTTTTTGAAGACCCCGTATATGGGTCAGGGTAGAAATGGCTTCGACATTTTGGAATGTGAAGCTTGGTAATAAAAGGTTTGTTTGACAGATAAAAATATGGAGTTTATATTTTGTGGTGTTTAGGCCGGTGGGTTACGGCTTGTAATGTGGTGCGGAATGGGGTCTCCGGCTTGATGTGGCCCGAGCATGAAATGGTTGTTTAATAATATGGGATCAGATTCCCATGTCTGGACCTTAAAGGTTAAGGTGTGATATTACGAGCTTGAGGGGAATCCTCAGAAGCCTGGGTAGTTCTCCCTATAACAGTCTCTAGAAGGAGTTAAGGGTGAAGCGATGTTGATTATGATCTTGAGGGGGATCCCCAGGATCCTAGATGGGTCTCCCTGTAACAGTCTGTTGAAGGCCTTAGGGGTGAAGCTGTGTTGGTTATGACCTTAAGGGGAATCCCCAGGATCCTAGATAGGTCTCCCTGTAACAGTCTCTAGAAGGACTTAGGGGTGAAGCAGTTTTGGTCGAGGTTTTAGTGTTTGGTGTTTTGGACGTTTCGGTCCGGGATTTTGTGTGTTGGTCTTTTTGGTCCTGGGCTTTGGACTTATTAGTCCTGGATTTGGTATTTTGGACTCATTTGTCCAGGATTTTGTGTGTTGGATGCTTTCTTTGGATTTTAGCCTTTTTGAGAAAAGGGTTTCAATCTTGTTTTGTTTTGATTTTGGCTTGGGTCTTAGCCTTGACGTTGGGTGAGTAGCCTTTGGCTTTGGCTTTTGCTTTGATTGAATTGACTTTGGTTTTTGCTTTGACTTTGACTTTTGCATTGGCCTTGAGTGAATTGGTGATTGGCTTGGGCCTTTTGTTTTGGCCTTTCGCTTTGGCTTCGGGTGAATGGCTATTGGCTTGGGCCTTTGATTTTGGCCTTTTGCTTTGGCTTCAGGTGAATGGATATTTGCTTGGGCCTTTGATTTTGGCGTTTCGCTTTGGCTTCGGGTTAATGGGTATTGGCTTGGGCCTTTGATTTTGGCCTTTCGCTTTGGCTTCGGGTGAATGGGTATTGGCTTGTGCCTTTGATTTGGCCTTTCGCTTTGGCTTCAGGTGAATGGATATTGGCTTGGGCCTTTGATTTTGGCCTGTTGCTTTGGCTTCGGGTGAATGGCTATTGGCTTGGGCCATTGATTTTGGCCTTTCGGTTTGGTTTTGCTTTGGCTTTGGCTTTGATTTTTGTTTTATTGGTTCTTTGTCGTCCTTCATTCGAGGGAGGTAAAGGTGCAGACGGGGATGTACCCGTTGGTGAGAGGTTGATACTAGGTAATGGGATGTTTTTGTGGGGAATGGGCTTGCCTTCCGTCATTGATCATGAACAAAGAGATGTTCTAGTTTTGTTATCTGGCTTCGTCGCAGGATCCCTTTGATTGAGAGCTTGTTCTAGACTGGGTGCTATTGAAAGGTTTCTATTGCCAGACATGGAATATGTAAATAAAATGGACACGGAGTTTCGAGTCCTCTGCTTACTCGGTACGGAACGTCACTCGAGTGTACTCGTATTGAATTGGAACATGTTGTTTATTTTAAATCAATTCTCAAATCAATTTTCGTTGTCAACGGGAAATGGTAAAGTGCAGAATATATGATATTTTGAAATCGTGCTTTTATTTAGATAAATAAGATGTTAGCATAGAATCGATGAATATATGTGACTCATGGGGACAGCCCCCAGTTGTCATTTAGGAATAAAAGGACAGACGCTAGGATAGATATGAGAAAGCCTAAGACTCGGACTCGGACTCCAACTCAATCGTAGATACAGACTCCTAATAATCACTTTCCCCCTCGGAGATCTCCTTCGTAGCATCCAGCGGCTTGAATGTCTGGTCTTGAGCGTTGACCCACTTGAGCACTTCAGTCTCGTTGTTGGGAATGATATGAGGACAATAGTCGATGAGACTTCCATCTCCTTGCAGAAAGAGATGTCCATCAGGGTTGTTCTCAACACTTGGTTGGGTTAGGGATGAAGCTGTCAGTTCATGGTTTTCGATCATATTTTGAATAGCATGTTTCAGTTTGAAGCACGTTTCAGTGTCATGACCTTTTCCTTGATGATATTGGCAATAGGCACTGCCGTCCCAGAAACGGGATTTTCTCTGTTCAGACGGGTGCGGAATGGGCCCGATTGGTTGTAGCTTCCCTTCAGTCATAAGCTTTTGAAGAGCTGTGGCATAGGTTGTGCTGAGTCTAGTGAATGTCCTTTGAGAACGTTCAACCTTGCTGTTTGACTTGAGACATCCAGGGGGATTGTCTGGACTAAGAGGTGCAATTATGATTTTGCCAGCTTCGATCATATCTTGAACGACATGCTTGAGTTTGGAACAGGCTTTGGTGTCATGGCCCTTGCCTTGATGGTATTGGCAATTGAGATTTTCGTTCCATGAACGGGCGCTTTTGTGTTCAGATGGGTCCAAAGTCAGACCAATGGGTTGGAGCATTGCTTCTGAAGCAAGTATCCCCAGAGCATTGCCATAAGTTATTCCCAAATCTGTGAATACCCTTTCATGTTTTCCCATGGTTCCAACATTGGTGTTTTTTGGGATGTTTTTGTGAGTTTTGTTTTTGTTTTTTTCAATCCTGGGCGGAAACAGGATTTGGTTGTTGTCAATGGGGAGTTTTTGGGAAGTTGCTTGATATTTTGAAAGGGATTTTGGTGAGATGATATCATGTTCTTTGTTAGTCGGTTCGTGGATGTGGGAACCATCAGATGACTCCTCATTTTCAACAGCTGTTGGTTGGTGAACGGAGGGTTGGTTTTCTCCTTGGTGGTCAGGTTCAGTTTTAGTACTACCCAACTTTTTCTCCAAATTAGCTACACGAGTGTTCAAATCGTCGATAGCCCCTTCCAGCTTTGAGAATATGTTGTTGATGGAGACAGAGAGCATCATTATAGCGCTTTGTATGCCATCCTCATCAATTGCATGAATTTTCCCATCGTCGGGAGAGATGAGGTGAGAGCAGTCTAGGAATGATTCCTGACTGTGTTCAATAGGATTTTCTGGAGGGTTTTTTTTTTTTTTTTGGCGCCTTTTAGGGGGAGACACATTTCAGTATTATGTCCGCGACCTTGGTGATATTGACAAAACAGTTTTCCGTCCCATCTACGTCCTCGCTTGCTTGGTAGAGGGTCAGGAGTTGGACCAATCAGTTTGAGCTTTCCTTGGGAGATTAGCCTTTCCAAGGCTGTGGCATAGGGCATACCCAAATCTGGGAAGGACCTATGAGGTTGTCTGGTTTTGGAAGCCTTCCAACTAGGGTTGGTTTTGTCGTTGGCATGTAGTCGGCTTTCAAGGCGCTTAACCCTTTGCTCAATATTGGAAGTGGGAAAATTCCTGGTTATCATTTTTTCCTCAACTTGGGAGAGACGAGTGCTCAAGTTTTCCACGGTAGCTAGGAGTCGAAGGACCATGTTGTTGGTTTCAGCAGAAGTCATGGCGGATGAAGGTTGATCAGCTTATTGAGTTCCTGGTTGGCGATTGATGGCACCCAAGAGATTTCTATTGACATAACGATAGGCGTTATAACTTGTCTTGGCAAGGTATTGCACAAACAAAGGCAAGTACGACACATATGTACAAAAGGCAGTTTTGTCGCGAAGACGCGACGGTGTGACTAGGTTATGAGTTCATTATAGATCGTGAATGACCTCTTGTGTTTGAACTCTTGGTGCATGACCTTGAACTTAGACTCGAGTGTCGAATTTGGCATAATGATGCCTAGACAGACGACTTCTGACTCAGTTTTGAGGTTTGTTGATGGCGTGACGCCGTTGGACAAGACATGTACATAAACTTGACCTTTGACCCGTAATGTAGGGGAAAGACGGGTTTAATACCCGGAAGTTTTTGACTCTACGAACGCCACCATTGGAGATATCTCGACAGTTAGGTGACACAACTTAGACCAGAAGGGAGGTACTAACTTCAGCGGAGATTCGACTTTATCTAGACGACTTGACTTGAAATCGACCCGAGGCTGAATTGGAAAGGTGGACTGAAATTTTCGAAAATAGAAAATTTCCAAAAGATTCATTTGTCGTTTTACGGACGGCTCCCGAAGAATAGGAATCTTCAGAAGTCGGTTAGTTGAAAAGGTTGTCTTAAGTTTTTTTTCAAAAGACGGTTTAAGTTGAGGTTGCGGCGACTCTCAAAAACAATGTGTTGTTCCCGAAGACGGTTTTTGAAATTCTGAACCACGGATTCGAAAATCGAGAATTGAAGAATTTGGAATCGTCATCGCAATGGCCATGAAAACGGTTAAATTTGTTTTCAAAGAAATTGAATTGAAATCTGAAAACGGTTAAATTTGTTTTCAAAGATTTGATTTTGAATTGAAATTTGAAAACGGTAAAATTTGTTCTCAAATGGTTTGAAATTGGATTTAAATCTGAAAACGGTTCAATTTGTTTTCAAAGATTTGATTTTGAATTGAAATTTGAAAATATTTACATTTGTTTTCAAATGTTTTGAAATTGGATTTGAAATTTGAAAACGGTTAAATTGGCCTTCAAACGATTTGATTTTGAAATGGAATTTGAAAACAGTTAAATTTGTTTTCAAATGATTTGATTTTTGATTGAAATTTGAAAGCGGTTAAATTTGTTTTCAAATGATTTGATTTTTGATTGAAATTTTGAAAATGGTTAAATTCGTTTCCAAATGATTTGATTTTGACTTGGAAATTGAAAACGGTTAAATTCGTTTCCAAATGGTTTGATTTTGAATTGAAATTTGAAAACGATTAGATTTGTTTTCAAATGGTTTGATTTTGAATTGAAATTTGAAAACGGTTAGATTTGTTTCCAAAAAGTTGATTTTGAATTGGAATTTGAAAACGGTTAAATTTGTTTTCAAATGATTTGATTTTGAACTGGAATTTGAAAACGGTTAAATTCGTTTTCAAATAATTTGACTTTGAATTGGAATTTGAAAACGGTTAGATTTGTTTTCAAAAGATTTTGAAATTGGAAATTATGAGGACAGAATTCCTTATCCCGACGGGTTAGAAAACCGTTTTAATCTTTGGAAGATGGTATGCACATCAAAAAGTGTGAGAATTGAAATCGTCATTACAGCGGTTTGAAAAATGTTTTTGTTTAAAAATTATTTTCGAATTTTGAAAATTAGAGGGTAGAATTTGTCATTACGACGGCATAAAAGGGTGCACAACGGTCGGTGAAAGATCGAGGTTCGAAATGGCCATTATTACGGCGTAAAAAGGTGTATTTGAAATGGTTATAAAACCGTGTTTTGAAATGGTCATTATAACGGCATAAAATGGTGTTTTGAGACGGTTGTAAAACACCGGGTTTGAAAATTATCATTACGACGGCCTAGAAAGGCGTGTTGAGATGGTTATAGAAAACCGAGTTTAAAAATCGTCATTACGACGGCTTAAAAAGGCGTGCAACGGTCGGTGAAATACCTAGGTTTGAAACGGCCATTATAACAGTGCAAAAAGGTGTTTTGAAAGTTTGAAATGACACGGAAGGATGTATGATCACATAACACATAAGAACTCCCAATTCATTATATTATGCATAATGCTGACACGGGTTTTGGCTACGGGTTTTGGCTTAAAAGGGCGGGTTACACACCAAGCAATCAAACTCCGATTTTCGAGAGGGATACAAATCCAAACAAAATGTGTAAGGAGGGTGCCCTAGCCTCGTGCTCGAAGGTGATGAAAGCTCTTTGACGAAACAGAAATGTGTAACGTCAACGGTATGCTTGACTCAATCGGGATTCGAAACGCGGGGATGAGAAAACTCACGCCGACGGGACGAGCCAATTGGCCGATAAAGGTTAGGTTGTGGGCCCGGACAAGGAACCGGACTTATGACCATAATATCAATTAATGCACTTTAACCACGACCTCGTTCGAGTTTCACCTCTAAGGATCACAAAGACACAAGTGTCCTAGTTCTCCCCAGCGGAGTCGCCAATCTGTGGACATGGGCCACAGACCGGTCTGCGGGCGCGATGCCGCCAACCGGTCCATAGTCATGGGCCACCAGCATGCGAAGCCAATCTGTGGACATGCAGCGGTCTAGAAAGCCACGCTCGGTGGCGTGAAAATGCTTTCGACTGGATCGCTTTAGATTGGTCGGTTTTGTAACGCCCCGTAATTTCGAACCATTATTATTTTGCGGAAGTAATTTATTAATCAAGTAAAATTTGATATTAATGTATTTGAAGTAATAATAATTCAAAGAAATATAATTTTATTATATTTTGAAGTAAAGTATTTATTTTGATAGTTTCGAAATGTTTAAAAATAGTTTAAACCGTGTAAAAATCTTTTAATTCGAAATAAGGCATATCGGGGAAAAATGACAACTCTTTTGAAAATTGGGCAAACGATTTTGGAAATTGGTCGTATGAGTATTCAATTTTCTTGTAATCTCGTGTTTAAGAACTTTGGTCTTGTCGGAATTTGTGTTTGACAAACGGTTCTAATTATTATCGAAACGAGCCAAAACCGACTCGTAAAATCCCGACTAAAACCCGCTCCCTTCCTCCTTTCCTTTCCTTTCCCGCGGCACCTCCCTTCCCCATCCTTTTTTTCTGATTTTTCTTTTCCTTCTTCATTCTGTTGAACCTTCTACCAAAAACCACCATTTTCATCTTAATCCAAGCTAAATTCATCATAATTTCTTCGTTTCTTGTCGGATTTTCGCATAATTTCTATTTTCGGAATCCTCTTTTCAAGATCTACATCCTAGTATGTTTTAATTTCAGTTTTCTTGATGTTGTTTTAAGACGAATTTGGGCATATTTCGGTTTTTATACTTATAATTGTGTTTTTATTGTTTATTTAGGTGAAAATTTGGAAGACGAGTTTGGGGACTCGTATATTGTTGAAGATAGTGGCTAGTTGTATGTTAGGGTTTGGTATTCAAGGTGCTAATTGCTCATTTTCTAGCTTAAGGTAACATATTTCGAGTTACTCGACGAATAATCGTCACATTCTTTGCTTTTTGTATGTTTTTGTGATTTTTATTTGAGTAATTTGTTTCACATGATAAAATGGGTTGCATGCATGTCTTTTGTTAGTTTAAGTTAACATATTAGTATTGGGAACGATTAATTGATGTTTCGATTTATGTTAAACTGAACAAAAATGGAGAAATGGAGGGTTAGGGGTGGCGGCAAGAGCCGACGGCAGCCCACGGCCGGTCTTGGGGTTGGCCCGGGTTGGTCCGTTGCTTGTTTCGCGGATTTTCATGCATTACTTGTAGTTTCGGGTTTATTAATGATATGTTTAGTAAAAGTAACATGTGGGTAGTCTTAGGAAATGAATAAGGTTAGTAGTAAATAAAATTTTGATGATGTAGTTATGCTTATTATGGTAGTCGACACATGTTAGGATAGATTATAAAATGAAATTGTAATGAATAGGCTCAAAATGAATTTTATAGCAATAATTGCAATGTTTTGATGATTGTGCCGAAAACTGAGCCTTAGTCCCTTTGACTGATTCGATGTCGTTCAATTGGGTGATGGTCAGCCGCAATTTAACCCGTACCTGTCGCAGGACTGGGGTTGCGGGTAAAAATTCGGTTGGATGAAATTTTGTATGAATTGGATAATCGGCCTTTTTCTTGTTTTAGGCCATTTATTGAGTTTTTAGTTCACATGTGTTGTTGGTTGAATTTAATAGTTTCTTATATTGTAAAAACGGCCTTAGATTACCTGAAACCTTTAACATTGTTAATATTGTTAGAATTGGAATTGGTATTGAATACTTCTTGCAGGTTGTTGTGTTTGTCATAGATAGGTCTTTATAGTCTTTGACGAGTATATGTTCACTGCTTAATAGCCTTTGTGTTCCTGACTTGGTGGGTTTATATCCAAGTTGGGGCATGACCTCGTTACTTATTTTGATAGTAAGTGGTCAGCTTAAGTACTAGCCAACCCTTTGGTGGACTCCTTAGGGTACTCACTTTGTTTTAGAAAAATTGTGGGTCTTGGGTGCGGTGGTGTGTATCCGCATGTCTAGGTCTGCGCAGATTTTAGGCTAGGGTTGTGTTGTGTCTTGGCCATGTTTTGATAGAACCTCTGAGCCAAGATACCGGTTCGATTACCTTCTGAAGAGTCTATAGATCCAAAATACTCAAGAGGGGGGGGGGGGGGGTGAATTGAGGATTTAAAACTTTTTAAACCTTTTTCGATTGTTCGTATGTAATTGATTATTTAAAGTTTATTGATTAAACTTCAACTAATCAACTAATGATGATAAGCGAAATAAACGAAAGAACGAAACAAGAAGAGATACACGGATTTTTGAAGTGGTTCAGTTTCACAAAACGAAACCTACGTCCACTATTCTCGGTTAATAAATTTAGTACCTTTCTACGGATTACAAATTTACTAACCCAACTCGTACAACTAACTCTAGCTGTAACTCAATGAGTACCGTTAAATACTCGAGTGACTATCTTACGCTAATAAGAAAGCACTAATGATTCTAACAAAGGTTCACGTTAATGAACAAGTTCAGAAATCAACTAAGCACTATTATCTTATAACGATAAATGAAGAACAAGTATGCGAGTTTTGTAATACACGACCTTTCAAAATTTGCAAATCGGTTTTCGTTAAAAACACACGGTTTGTTCTTTAAAATATGAAAACAATTTTTATGCTTAAGGTCTCTATTTTAGATGTTGTAAATAGCAAAGTATTTATAGGCAAGAAGGAGATAGGCTACACGGTTTCTATAAAACCCTAATAGCCGAAATAATAAGATATAATTACAAATTATATCTTCTTATTATCTCTTTCCTAAAACCCATAAAAGATAATAAAGAATATTCTAAAAGATAGAATATAATCTTTCCAAATATTATCTTTACTATAAATTCCAAGATTATGATAAGATTTCCTAAAACAAGAATATCTTTTATCATAAACAAATATATAAGTAAGATATACAAGATATGTAAAGATTATATTATAGAATAAAATCTTTACCTAATATCTCTTAGGCAACACGGCATAACACGGCTCATAGGCTCGTGAACCCTGCAAACCCTAATCTTAGTATATAATTAGAATTTAGGTTTTAGAAGAGGCTAGATGGAAACCCTAGTTGATAGTGAAGTCCAACTCATAAGTTGACCCAAAAGCTACCAATTAACGCCAACCATAAAACCGGACTCCTCACTAAACCGGGCTTTATAAAATAAATACTTTCCTTAAAACATATAAAATAAACTTTAAGAAATTGTAAAAACAATTTTCGAACCATTTAAAAGTCGTGTATGAAAACTCAGCATTTCAATGTTATAGTAGAAGAGCTATAACATTGAACTCTTTTACTAGTAATGTTATAGCTGCAAAGCTATAACTTTACTAATTAGGAAACTCATTCTCTAATTACCATTACGAGATAATCACCTATACTATTCTAATCTTCAAGGAGATCTTCGAGTATAGGCTACATCATCATCCAAGCTTGATTAATCTTCTAGACGAACTTCATCTTCACATAATTCTTGAATGAATCTTTGAATTGTTTGATCTTGAATGAGGGCTTGAACTTCTCATGTAACCGTCACAATCCTCTTTGTTGCTCGCAAAAGGTTAATGCTAAAACACTCAACAAACAATTACGCACAACAAGTATATAAAATATAAAACACCTTGACATCATCAAAACATAAACATATAAACTATATGGTCCAACAAATTCCCCCTTTTTGATGATGGCAAGTCTCCTAAAATTGTGACTAATTCAAAAGTTCCCCCTCAATATAATACTGTTATCTTGATAATAAAGACTAACGCAAGATCAAAACAATATCTTCAAAACCGAAACTTTAAGGACTTTAAGAGACAATCGGTCTTGATAAGGAGCAAGCTTAGGTAGATGCTTACTATAGACGTTCTTTCCCCCTCTTGACATCATCGAAAAGTTAAGAACAAATCAAAAATGACTAGAATAATATAAGACGAGACACGAGATAAAAACGCCATAAGAAATAAAGTAACATGCAAGACTAAAAGCATCCAGAAGATAATTAGCATACAAACCAAGAATTAAACATGTCTAAAGCCGAAGTGGGCCGAATGATAACATGTCTAATAGAACACTTGGGCCATACCCACAAGTGTAATGCCAAAATGGGCCGAATAAGAGTTTGAATAACACACCATTAGATTAAATAAAAGAAAAGCTAATTAAGGTAAGGGCTAATGAGGGTAGGATGAGAGAAAATCAGATGTTGCGGGTCTTATACGGGTTCACGTATTCGGGTCGAGTACGGTGCTCGAAAGCATCCAGACGGTCGAAAGAGCTCCTAACCAACTGTGAAAGAGTACCAATGCTCCTCTCAAAATTAAGGACCTTCAAGGAAAGAGCCTTTGTAGCTTCCAACGTAAGAGCTTGATCTCCCGCTATCGCTTTCCCGTGCATCACCAACGCACCACCCTGACTCGTAAGGAAAGTGAGACGATCACCGTGTGGGAACACTTCCCCACGTATAGCCTTCAGCTCCCTCTCAAAACCCGCCAATCTCTTGTCCACATCCTCCATTCACGAGTACACCCGACAAGCATCCAATCCCGAGTCTAAGGACCGAGATGGTCCAACCCGTGACAATGCCGTAGCCAAACTAGTCGAATGCTCCTCGAATTTCTGCATTAAACCACTCATAAACCCCTCCAACTTCGACTCCATAGCTCCTAAACCCGAATCCACCGGAACTTTCTCCACATCCTTTGCAAGTTGCAATTCGGGTCCATCAACAACAAGACCCATTAATTTGATTAACTTGTCACACATACAATCTCTAGCACTAACACCATAACTGTCAGGCCCTATCACTTGCTTAATTTCCAACAACCGAGATATCCACATACCGTAAGGCAAATCGATTATGGTGCTCAACTTGTCCTTAGTAACCGTAAGACTAGTCTGAATGATACGATTCAAGACAACACTACCCAAATTCACCTTCTGACCTTCCAACCAAGAATAAACCATTATCGCCTCATAACTAGACACCTTATCACGGCCCCCTCTTCTCGGCACTACTGTGTTCCACAAAAAATTTAAGAGGAACTTAATTTTAGCCGAAAGAGGATGAACCACGATATTGACACCCTCCGTCATCTCCTCAAAATACTTCTTGACTAACAACTCCTTTTCACTCCCAACATTAGACCACTCAAGACTCGGATTTAATTCAATTCCTTCATTAGGAACCGAAAAAGCAGAGCAGAAATCCGAAACAGAGACGGTAACATCGACACCATTAACAACCGCATGCAACACTCCTTTCTTAATTGACGCACTAGCAAAGAACTGTACCAACTCAACCGGGTATATGGGACCCGAAAACTGACTTATGTGACTCCACCCTTGAAAATCAAGAAAATTAATAAAGAAAGAAAGAGCGGGTACACTAACCAACCAAGATTTCGGATAATACCGACCACCATGAATGGAATATCTCAAAACTCGATTTACCAAGATGCTTTCATCGTGTGTAAGCCGAACACGATTCAATCCCTCCTTCATCGCGGATTTCGAAGCATCTCTGAGCAGAGTGCGAGTAACACCATTCCGAACTATCACCTCGGGTTCCTCCACAACAGCTTCACTATCATTAACAACCACTTTAATTTTACCCTTGAAAAGACGACGTCTTTTTCCTTCGGAGACCGATTCTTCCCGACTATGAAACAGGGGCGAGTTTGGATTTGGTTGTGGTGAAGAACAATTCATGGAATGAGGAGTATGTGGTGGTAAAGGTGATGTTTGGTGAGGAAAGGGGCGGTTTTGGTGGTGACGGGTTGAGGATCGGGTGTTTTTTGCATGGGATGTGTTCATGATGATGGAGATTGTTTGAAAAGGGATGATGGTGATTGTTGGAGTAAAGGAGAAGATATGTAATGATGGTAAATATTTGGAAGAAGAAAAAGGTAGGCAAGTGGGGATGGGTGGACGGTTACAAGCAAGGGTAGATATAGGTGTAGGTTTTAGGGTTAACAAGTGTAGGTGTAATATGGTAAGTGTAATTAATTAGGAATAGGAAAGTGATAAGTATGGAATTTATGATGATAAGACATGAATTAGGAAATTGGATTGATATAGGAGACATATGAGCCGTGTATTGTGAGCTTTTTTTTGTGAGATTTTCTTTTGATTTGGAAAGATAAAAGAATATGGTGTGTTTGTTTATTGAGATAAAAATAAGTTTGTAGACTAATTAAATTCTAAATAGCAAAAAGAATCTTATGAAAACAAAAATTTCTATAACGAAATTATTCATGCAACGCAATATACGGACACAGTCATACAATCTTAACTTAACTAGTCAGTCATAAAAAGATTAAACACATATAAAAGCTTAGGTACCACTGATTAAACCAATTTCCAACCGTAAAGTCTCAAATCGTTCTCTAGCTAATGATTTTGTCAAAATGTCTGCCCATTGTTTTTCAGTACTACAAAATTCAAGTTTTATATTCCCCTTCTCAACATGGTCTCGTATAAAATGGTGTCTAATTTCAATATGTTTGGTACGTGAATGTTGTGCGGGATTTTTCGAAATTATTATCGCACTAGTATTATCACATAAAATAGGAATACATCCTACGTCAACACCATAATCACGTAATTGTTGCTTAAGCCATAAAAGTTGAGTACATACCAGTCCTGCAGTGATGTATTCGGCTTCAGCAGTTGAGAGGGCAACCGAATTTTGCTTCTTCGAACCCCACGTAATAATACATGGTCCGACAAATGTGGCGACACCCGACGTGCTTTTTCTGTCTAGAGAACATCCTGCGTAGTCGGCATCGGAATAACCGACTAGATCAAAATTGCACTCCATTGGATACCATAGGTATAAGTTGGCCGTTCCAATTAAATAACGTAAAATTCGTTTCACGGCCGTCATATGCGATTCTTTGGGAGACGATTGATATCTCGCACAAACGCATACGCTAAACATAATATCGGGTCTACTTGCGGTCAAATATAACAGTGACCCAATCATCCCACGGTAAGTAGTTTCATCAACTGATTTACCGTTTTCATCCAATGTCAATTTCTTGTTCTCGACCATTGGAGTAGGCATAGCATGTGAATTTTCCATTCCAAATTTCCGAATCAACTCCTTGATATATTTCTGTTGATGGATCTTAATGCCTTCATCTGTTTGTTGTATTTGCAGACCTAGGAAGAATTTTAATTCTCCCATCATACTCATCTCGAACTCGGAAGTCATCAATTCAGAAAAGTATTTGCATAGGCTTCGGTTGGTCGATCCAAAGATGATATCATCGACGTATATTTGAACAACCAAAAGGTCAGAATCCTCAGTTTTTAGAAATAGGGTTTTGTCGACTGATCCTCTACTGAATCCACTGTCAAGTTGAAACTTGGATAATCTATCGTACCAAGCCCTAGGTGCTTGCTTCAAGCCGTATAAGGCTTTATCGAATTTGAACACATGATCCTCAAATTTGATATTCTTAAAACCAGGAGGTTGTTCAACGAAGACTTCTTCTTGTAAATATCCATTCAGGAATGCCGTCTTGACGTCCATCTGGAAGAGCTTCATTCCCTTGTGTGCGGCGAATGCTATCAGAAGTCTAATAGCCTCAAGACGAGCAACAGGTGCGAAAGTCTCGTCATAATCTATTCCTTCTTGTTGATTATATCCTTGGACAACCAATCTTGCTTTGTTTCTGACAATGACCCCGGCATCATCCAATTTGTTCCTGAAGACCCACCGAGTTCCAATGACTGTTCGATTTTTTGGTCTAGGAACTAAATCCCAAACCTTGTTTCTTTCGAACTGTTGTAGCTCTTCTTGCATAGCTACAATCCAATCTGATTCAGCGAGAGCTTCATTGATGTTCTTTGGTTCGATCGTGGATAGGAAAGAGTAGAAAGAGCAGAAATTATTCAAGAAACGTCTTGTTTGAACACCCTTCTTAATATTCCCAAGAATATTGTCCATGGGGTGTGAATTCTTGTATTTCCACTTCGTTGAAGTGCTTGGTTCACCATCTTTATTTGAGCTTGTCCCGACTTCATTTGGTTCGGAATTAGGGGAAGTTCCCCCCGAGTCCAATTCGGGTGTTGTGTTTGAGTCGATTATAACCTCGGACTCTACACCTTGATTTGGATTCAATGTTACAGTAACATCATCTATAACATTGGTTTGGGAGTTCTTATTTTGAGTGGATGTTATAGTATCATCAACTATAACTTTGTCCTTCTCCTTTTTGTCTTTAGAGGAACGATCAAGTTCATCGTTTATTCCCTCAATTTCATTATCCTCTAATTCCAAATCCGGGGGATCGTCTCTAGAGAGACGAAAGTCGGGCTCATCCAAGTCTTCTTCCTCATCCTGTAATGGCTTATCGAACACGTTATCTTCATCAAAAATAACGTGTACACTTTCTTCAATACAAAGAGTCCTTTTATTGAAGACCTTATAAGCCTTGCTATGATCTGAGTATCCTATGAAAATCGCCTCATCACTCCTAGGGTCGAACTTACTTAAGCGGTTTTTACCGTTGTTATGTACAAAACATTTACTCCCAAAGCAACGTAGATGAGAGATATTGGGTTTTCGACCTCTTAGGAGTTCATAGGGGGTTTTCTTAAGAATAGGTCTGATCATAGCACAATTATGGATGTAGCAAGAAGTACTGATGGCTTCAGCCCAAAAGTTACGAGGTAAACCACTACACAAGAGCATTGTACGTGGCATATCTTCTAAGGTTCTATTCATACGTTCAACGACACCGTTTTGTTGAGGAGTTCTTGGTGCAGAAAAGTTATGCCCTACACCATTAACTCGACAATATTCTATAAAAGTTTGGTTATCAAATTCAGTGCCATGATCCGTACGAATAGATACTAGATTAGTCTTATATTTGTTTTGAACAAGTTTCATAAGACAATCAAATTCATCAAACGTTTCGTCTTTTGAATGAAGAAAGATAGGCCATACAAACCTTGAGTAGTCATCTACAAGAACAAAGACGTACCTGGATCCTCCTCTACTTCTTACCTTCATAGGTCCACATAAATCCATGTGTACTAATTCCAAGGCTTGATCTGTGCTTACTACTCTTTTTGGTTTGAACGATGATCTTACTTGTTTACATCTTGCACACGTGTCACACATCTTTTCTTGGTCAAACTTGATCTTAGGTAACCCTTCCACCAAGTCCCACTTCTTGAGCTTGTTCAAGGTTAGAGAGCTAATGTGACCAAAACGCTTATGCCATAAACAAGGATCATCTAATGTAACTTTCATGCACGAAAAAGAGTTAGTAGGTACAGCATTTAAATCCACCATATAAACATTCCTTTTTCTGTGGCCTTCAAGAATAACATTGCTAGTTCCTTCAATAATAATGCGACAACTATCAGTATGAAAAACTACTTTGTTACCTTTGTCGCATAGTTGAGATATACTTAGCAAGTTATGCTTTAGACCATCCACGAGATAAACATCACTGATTGCGTGAGCCTTAGAGATTCCAATTTTGCCAACGCCAACAACCTTTCCCTTTTTGTTATCCCCGAACGTCACGTTTCCTCCATTGAAGGGCTTGAGTGAAAGAAATAAATTCTTGTCTCCGGTCATGTGTCTTGAACATCCACTGTCAAGATACCATTGGTTGTTTTCTTTCACTACTTCCTGCATAAAGGATTAGATACAGTTTTTAGGTACCCAAGCTAAGTTGGGTCCCTTGTTATTAGTTACTCTAAATATTAAATCCTTTTGAACCCAAACACGTCTAATGACTGTTTTTCTAACTTTAGGTTTGTTTGTATTGGGAGGAGTTCTAGGGTTAGGGTTTTCTCTAGGTCTCGGAATTTCTCTAGGTCTCGGAACTTCTCTAGGTCTCGGAACTTCTCTAGGTCTCTGAACTTCTCTAGGTCTCTCTTGACTATATGCCTTGTGAATAGGTTTACTGGGTTGAGATTTACAAGGGTTTTGTGAGGTGCTAGGTTTCATAGAATAGTCAAAGGCCATGTCATAGAACCAACGAAATTTATTGTTCCTTTCTTCGTTAGGTTCATTAATGGGGGTTTCCTTATCCTCGACAACTGTGTCAACAGTTTTAGCATGTTCGGCATTTTTTCGTAAATCGTGAGCCTTTTTGACACAATTGATTTGGATATGACCCGTATGACCACAGTAATTGCAAATCAAGTATTCAGAAGATCAAAGATACTTCCTCTTTCTAAAGTCAAAATCTGAAGGTGTTGATTTGCATTTAGAGTGATCTCTACGGCTATAGCACTCATGTCCTAACCCCATCTTCATATTATTGTCAGATTGTTCGGTTAGGAAGTTTAGGACTTTCGTGCTACCTTCCCACTTGTCATGTACCTTTCTAGCGTGTAGAAGTAGGTCTTTTAGGGTTTTAATTTCCTCTTGACATTTCGTGTGATCTACATCATTGTCCTTTTTAAAGTTGTCACGAAAGTCTTGGAATCGTTTGTTAAGGATGAACACAACATCGGTGTGGTGTTTCTTAACATTGATCATATCGGTCTTAGATTCTTTTAATTGCTTTGAAAGGGAATCTAACTCTTTCTTTTGATCCAAGATCACTTCTTCATTAGAAGTGACCTTAGCTTCCAAAATTTCTCTGACTTTTCTAAGTTCTAAAGTTATAGCTTCATTAGCTATAACTTTGGCTTGAAGGTGCTTAATTTTAAGCTTTAGGTCGGAAGTTATAGCTTCATTAGCTATAACTTTGGACTCTAATTCCTTCTTTTCAGCCATAGTAGAATCTAATGTTGTAGCATTCTCTGCTATAACTTTAGACTTCAACTTCTTAGCTTTAGTCTTGAGAATATGATTCTCTTCCGCAATTTCGAGAATTTGTTCCTTTAGATCCTTTAATTCCAAATCCTGTTCGTGACACTTATCAAGAGATTGTTCAAAGAATTGAATTAAAGAACTTTTAGACAATTTCCTAACACGTTTCTTAAGCTCAAGATAACTTACCTCTTCATCGTCATCCTCGTCTGATTCTCCAAGAAAGCAATAGTTTGAATGAGAATTTGTGCTTTCATCGTCACTATCGGAGATTAGGTCAAGACTGACACTGCTGAGACAAAGGTTTGCTACTTGGTCGTCTTCAGATTCCTCGTCATCTTCTGAGT
This sequence comes from Silene latifolia, assembly GCF_048544455.1. NCBI lineage: Eukaryota > Viridiplantae > Streptophyta > Magnoliopsida > Caryophyllales > Caryophyllaceae > Silene > Silene latifolia. The sequence continues at coordinate 20,657,025 of NC_133533.1, read as the reverse complement.
CAAGGTCTCCCCAACACGAAGCCATCATAACTTGCTTGAATTCTCTCTTTGTCTTCTCACGTTTCGTCTTGTTCTTTATTTTCTCCCATGTTGGACAATCTTTGATCATATGACCAGATTCTCCACACTTGAAGCAACCTCTATTTGCGAAGGACGATTTTGAGTCATTAACCTTCTTGTTGAATGACTTGTTGTTGTTGTTGTAGGATGATTTTGTTTGTTTATTTCAAAAATTCTAGGTCTGCGCAGATTTTAGGCTAGGGTTGTGTTGTGTCTTGGCCATGTTTTGATAGAACCTCTGAGCCAAGATACCGGTTCGATTACCTTCCCTACCTCGTGGTATAGACTCGAGTTACAGAGTGACTATTGACCGTACTAAGAACTTATGCCTGTCTTTGATATATTGCCCTTTCTTGTATGGTGATTTTATGAATTGTAATAGGTGAGATGTAAGCCGGTTACAATTGATAAAGTTTGGATTACTACTTGTTATATGTTTCACATGATAGTTTAATTTGGTCAGATTAGTACTCATATGTTAGAATACTTGATAATTAGATTATCTATCATGTTGTTTACATGTTACACTACATGTTACATTAAAAATGACATTTCGTGGCTGGGAGGACTCGAAGTTACTCCCCACTGAATTGTGGCTTTCGTATTTGTATAAAATGCGATTGACAGGTTGATGATGCTTAGATGGGGTACACGGACGAGCTAGTGAGCAAAAGAACCTTGGACCTAGTTTGGCTTTTTTTGTAGTAAACCTTTTAACTTTTGGTTGTGTATATATTTTGAAGGGACATATGTCTCCCTCTTTATTTTTGGTTTGTATCATTATATTTTCTTATCGTTAGCTTTGGCATGTAAATTAGTTGTTAGCTTTTGCAGGTTTCGACACTCTTAAGTTGGAAATGTTTGTGAATGGTTTCGGAAAGTTTTAAAAATTACAGGTTTTATCTAGTTGAACTAATTACAAACATTTCCTGTCAGTTTTTCTGTAGAATTTACGTATTTATTTATCGCTATATATAAGGGTGTCACAGTTGGTATCAGAGCTTGTTGCTCCCAACGCACGTTTGTGCACCCCACCTAAAATCACTTGACCTTTAAATAATAAACTTGAGAGATGGGTAGGATGGGTAGAGTTAGGATTTTATGTGGTAGTCTGTTTGTGATTGCTATTTGTTAGGTTCTAACCAATGTTCTCTTTTGCAAGATGGCTCTCCAAGAAACGTAGATAAGGCAATCCTACAAGCTAGGTTTGTTAATTGTTAGTTATTAATTTTCGTGCCGTTGCCGAATGTTGAAGATTGATTATGCCAAATGAAGGATGCTTCCACTTTCTCGATATTTCTTTTCGTATTCAGTGTACCTTACCTTAATATTTCAATCTCGTTGTCTGTTCGTCTTTCTAATTCCTCTTCTCTCGCCTAGGTAACTATTCTTCTATTCTTTCTCCCGATTCATCCTTGGTTCGTTTTCTTCTTATAATAAGAGTCCTTGAGGACACCTTCCTTTATTCCGCGGGATAGTGCCCTTGTTCATGAGAACCCGGTTTTGAGAGAATGTTTTTATCTGAGCCTCGTACGTTGGGGTGAGTTAATGTATCATTGGAGGGCGTGGATGAGTTGAGAAATTGATTGTTTAAGGTTTGAGTTGTATATGAGAAGATAACTTGGGACCCTTTGGTTAGTCTTGTTAGTTATGCTTGATGTGAGAGTCTAGTGAGTTGAGAAACACCTTGGGGTTTATGTCTTTTGAGAGCTTGTTTGTTATAGGTGATTGAGCGTGGGTACTACCTTAGCACATAAGTTGAAATGAACCTAAGCTACTTCATTTGAGAGTCTCGATGTTTCTTGTGGAGAATGAAAGGAATGATAGTTAGCCCCAATCTTGGTAGGCCTTGAAAGGAATACAATAGGACATGGACGTTGCTTAAATGGATTGGTATCGTACTTTGGAATTAGTTAGTTTGTTAAACCTTTTGAGTTGACCAAATCTAGTATAGAGTAGCCCTTGTTGACCTTATTAATCATATCTGAATTTGGGAATTTTGGTGGAATGTTGTTCGATGTAGTTCGTGAGTTCAAAGATGTGATTCTAATTTATGGTATCGGAGACTAGAAGTATTAAGTGGTGTGATGATGGAGTAAACAAGCCATGGTACTTGGGGATGACATAGTAAGTGAAGTTCAATGACGAGAATTGTAAAGGAGATACTTTGGGACTTGGATGGTAACAAATGAATTTGTGTGGTGAATTGATTTTGGCTCTTGGAACCAATTGAGTTTAGGAAAACCTACCATTGTTAGTCCTATGATTTGGTAGACTTTTGAGTCTTTGTTGAGCACCTTAGTGATGTAACTTTATCATAGCAATCATAAGCTTTGAGGAGTGTTTGGTTAAGCGGTAACCCTTTCATTATGCCGCTGCTATTCTCCTCTCCTTCTCTTTAGCGTTCGTTGAACCCTGTTTTTATGTCGAAGTTTACGTATCTTCTTCTTGCCCGAGATATCTTCTTAACTTGAGTACCTCTTATTTCTGTCAACCGTTATCTTTACGGTCCGACTCCTTAGTTTCCTAACTTGTCATGCTCATGCACCCTTCGAAAATATTTTACCGTTTCTCTATTCCGTTATAACTCCTTATCTACTTAGTGTAGTTGGTACATTGTTGACCATGTTTACAGAGTTAGTGGGATGTGATTTGAGGATTTTTGTATTTTGATTTTTGTCGGGAATTAGTGTAGGAGTTTGTGTCTGTATTTGACCATGTGATATGAGAGCTAGATTTTTGATGGAATTCTTATGATGGCAATGTTGTAGTCTCCTTGCGAGTTAAGGTTCGCGTGTTTTGGTAATAAGACTCACTTTGGTTTCGATTTGATGATGAGACTAATGGGATTAGTTTACCTTGGTGGAGTATTTCTATGGTTATTTTGGATTTGTTTTGGGCATTGTTCGTTCGGGGATTGTTCGTTTGTCATTTGATCCTTACTTTACGGTATTGGGGATTGATAGCTAAGTCGGTGGAATGTTATTGTAAATTTGGACCTTATATTTAATCCTTTGAGGAATCTTTCTATTGGAATTGGAATATTGTTGGGAAGTAGGATAGTGAATCTTGAGTAAACCGATCAGATGATTTGTGTGATGAACCCATTTATCTTATAGTTAGTGCTAATTATGGATTGGATAGTGCAACTTGTTGCTTGTGGGTTGGTTTCAAGCATGAATGCGTTTGGAAATATTGAATCTTGGTAAGGGTATAATATTGTTACTAGTTTCGACTTTGGATTTTGATTTTGTTCGGTGGAGGATATTGGTGGAAACATTTTGATTGGGAAATGGTTAAGTTAATTGTAGAGGATAGGATTGTCTCAAGGATTAGCTTATGCGTAGACTTGTCGATGAGTGGTTCAGATGGCTCTTTGGATTAGTGTGGCCTCTGGTTGTTGCCCTGTTGATGTTCGGAGGACCTAGTAGGATGACTCTGTGGTTGGAAAATTGAGTGAACCTTTCTCGATGTACCGATCTTCCTAATTCCGATCTCCGACAATTGTCATTCTTGCTATTCTGGCTTGTTCCGTTGTGTTCGCCTTTATGGAACTCATTTGACCTCTTGAGTAAAGCGTCTTGTTCGTTGACATCTTTATTGACTTCATCCAAAAATTCCACCTTTAAGAGTTCAATTCCTTCTTGTCTGTTGGGTGTGAGTTCCCTATCGCGACTTGCACTTCTCGTTCCCGAGTTGTTTTCCATCTTGCATAGATTCTATATAGTTTGAGTAAACTTTTGGTTCATTTTTTTTTAATTTGGAGTTAAATCTACAAATTGACCTCTTTCTATAACATTTGAAAATGATTTCTCACTCTCTTTCAACCCTAGTGTTCGATTGGATACCTAAGCTAATTCTCGTTTTGTGTAATGATTCCTTTTTCTTACTCTTTTTCCGCGTTACTAAGCCGTATTTAATCATAATTAGTAAAGATATTATTCTTATTATAGAATTTTAAACTAAAATGTTGAAAATGCTTTTATGATTTTTAATGGTTTTAACATTAGTGAATGTTAAATCTCGTTGTTGGAAACGTCCCAATAATGGGTTTTCTCATTTATTGGTGTAGAAATATTTTTATATCTTGATATGAATGTGGATGTTCTTGTCTGATCAACGAGAGTATCACCGTTTCATTGAAAAGATACCTATATTTTCTTATAACTATATTATTAAGATGTTGTTTACTATAATTTCTCCTTCTAAGTTTCGAGGACGAAACTTTTTAAAAGGAGGGGTGATTGTAACGCCCCGTAATTTCGAACCATTATTATTTTGCGGAAGTAATTTATTAATCAAGTAAAATTTGATATTAATGTATTTGAAGTAATAATAATTCAAAGAAATATAATTTTATTATATTTTGAAGTAAAGTATTTATTTTGATAGTTTCGAAATGTTTAAAAATAGTTTAAACCGTGTAAAAATCTTTTAATTCGAAATAAGGGCATATCGGGGAAAAATGACAACTCTTTCGAAAATTGGGCAAACGATTTTGGAAATGGGTCGTATGAGTATTCAATTTTCTTGTAATCTCGTGTTTAAGAACTTTGGTCTTGTCGGAATTTGTGTTTGACAAACGGTTCTAATTATTATCGAAACGAGCCAAAACCGACTCGCAAAATTCCGACTAAAACCCGCTCCCTTCCTCCTTTCCTTTCCTTTCCCGGGGCACCTCCCTTCCCCTTCCTTTTTTTCTGATTTTTCTTTTCCTTCTTCATTCTCTTGAACCTTCTACCAAAAACCACCATTTTCATCTTAATCCAAGCTAAATTCATCATAATTTCTTCGTTTCTTGTCGGATTTTCGCATAATTTATATTTTCGGAATCCTCTCTTCAAGATCTACATCCTAGTATGTTTTAATTTCAGTTTTCTTGATGTTGTTTTAAGACGAATTTGGGCATATTTCGGTTTTTATACTTATAATTGTGTTTTTATTGTTTATTTAGGTGAAGATTTGGAAGACGAGTTTGGGGACTCGTATATTGTTGAAGATAGTGGCTAGTTGTATGTTAGGGTTTGGTATTCAAGGTGCTAATTGCTCATTTTCTAGCTTAAGGTAACATATTTCGAGTTACTCGACGAATAATCGTCACATTCTTTGCTTTTTGTATGTTTTTGTGATTTTTATTTGAGTAATTTGTTTCACATGATAAAATGGGTTGCATGCATGTCTTTTGTTAGTTTAAGTTAACATATTAGTATTGGGAACGATTAATTGATGTTTCAGACGATGTTAAACTGAACAAAAATGGAGAAATGGAGGGTTAGGGGTGGCGGCCAGCAGGCCCGGCAGGCCCAGGCGGGCCCACGGCTGCCTTGGTTTTGGCCCGGGTTGGTCCGTTGCTTGTTTCGCGGATTTTCATGCATTACTTGTAGTTTCGGGTTTATTAATGATATGTTTAGTAAAAGTAACATGTGGGTAGTCTTAGGAAATGAATAAGGTTAGTAGTAAATAAAATTTTGATGATGTAGTTATGCTTATTATGGTAGTCGACACATGTTAGGATAGATTATAAAATGAAATTGTAATGAATAGGCTCAAAATGAATTTTATAGCAATAATTGCAATGTTTTGATGATTGTGCCGAAAACTGAGCCTTAGTCCCTTTGACTGATTCGATGTCGATCAATTGAGTGATTGGTCACCATAATTTAACCCGTACTGTCGCAGATCTCGGTTGCGGGTAAAAATTCGGTTGGATGAAATTTTGTATGAATTGGATAATCGGCCTTTTTCTTGTTTTAGGCCATTTATTGAGTTCTTAGTTCACATGTGTTGTTGGTTGAATTTAATAGTTTCTTATATTGTAAAAACGACCTTAGATTCCCTGAAACCTTTAACATTGTTAATATTGTTAGAATTGGAATTGGTATTGAATACTTCTTGCAGGTTGTTGTGTTTGTCATAGATAGGTCTTTATAGTCTTTGACGAGTATATGTTCACTGCTTAATAGCCTTTGTGTTCCTGACTTGGTGGGTTTATATCCAAGTTGGGGCATGACCTCGTTACTTATTTTGATAGTAAGTGGTCAGCTTAAGTACTAGCCAACCCTTTGGTGGACTCCTTAGGGTACTCACTTTGTTTTAGAAAAATTGTGAGTCTTGGGTGCGGTGGTGTGTATCCGCATGTCTAGGTCTGCAGATTTTTAGGCTAGGGTTGTGTTGTGTCTTGGCCATGTTTTGATAGAACCTCGAGCCAAGATACCGGTTCGATTACCTTCCCTACCTCGTGGTATAGACTCGAGTTCTGAGTGACTATTGACCGTACTAAGAACTTATGCCTGTCTTTGATATATTGCCCTTTCTTGTATGGTGATTTTATGAATTGTAATAGGTGAGATGTAAGCCGGTTACAATTGATAAAGTTTGGATTACTACTTGTTATATGTTTCACATGATAGTTTAATTTGGTCAGATTAGTACTCATATGTTAGAATACTTGATAATTAGATTATCTATCATGTTGTTTACATGTTACACTACATGTTACATTAAAAATGACATTTCGTGGCTGGGAGGACTCGAAGTTACTCCCCACTGAATTGTGGCTTTCGTATTTGTATAAAATGCGATTGACAGGTTGATGATGCTTAGATGGGGTACACGGACGAGCTAGTGAGCAAAAGAACCTTGGACCTAGTTTGGCTTTTTTTGTAGTAAATCTTTTAACTTTTGGTTGTGTATATATTTTGAAGGGACATATGTCTCCCTCTTTGATTTTGGTTTGTATCATTATATTTTCTTATCGTTAGCTTTGGCATGTAAATTAGTTGTTAGCTTTTGCAGGTTTCGACACTCTTAAGTTGGAAATGTTTGTGAATGGTTTAGGAAAGTTTTAAAAATTACAGGTTTTATCTAGTTGAACCAATTACAAACATATCCTGTCAGTTTTTCTGTAGAATTTACGTATTTATTTATCGCTATATATAAGGGTGTCACAGGTTTCGTCTCGGTAAAGGTCTCGAAACGATGCAGAGATGTTCGGAGTCACCACCAAGCATTTGTGGGATGCTTGGAACCCGTTCGAATCCACTTTATACCTCGGTCAAACAAAGCACAAAGCAGTATTTTGTTGGAATATGTGTCCTCCGACAATAATGCGATCACGACTGTTGATCATGATGATCACATGTTTAAGTCTCATTATAAAGAATACAATTGGGAAGTAATATTTTACTGTCAACTGGTCAACATATATCGGTAATGATTGGCTGACTAGAGTTTGACATTACTGTCGTGTGACGGTGGTGATCAGTTGACCCCCTAGGTCATACCTATAGGGCAACACTCTTAATTGATCATTTAATTAATCGTATAATGTTACGAGTTAATTAAATTACTTGAAAAATTGACGGACGATTTTGGAAGTAAAATTTACGTATCACATTGAAATTGATTAAAATGAGATACGGTCTGAGTAATCGAATTGTATCATTACTCAGATGAAATTATTGTTTAAGGAAACAAATTAAATTTGAATGAATTATTATAAATATGATTTATAAATTGGTAAAATATTTTGGTACAAGTGATTATGAATTACTAAGTCGATTTGTGTATATGACATATTTTTATTAATACGTTGATTTTTAATATGTTAAAAATACATAACAAATTTATGTGACATATGACATTTGACATATTGACAAATTGACAAAGATAAAATGGAATCCATTTTATCCTCAAATGGACCGAAATATTGGGTGTGATTAACAAATTGTATATTGTTAATTAAGATTAGTGGAATACATGATTATTTCACTAATATAGGCATGCATACCTAGTGACTTTTGTGTAAGAGCACAAAGGCCATGCATTGGCCATCCCACACCACCCTACCCGGTTTCCTCTAGGAAAGAACAAAAGGGTTTTTGCATATACCTTGATCATTTCACTACATGCTAGTGTGCTTGATTCAATTATTCATTATTCATCTCAAAAATAAGAGTTTTAGAAAGAGAAAAAATACCCTTCCATTCTCCCTTCTCTCAACCGGTTTTGAGAGCCAAAACCAAACATTTTTGGTTCAATTTTTCTTACAAAATTAATATTGTACTAGTACTTATAATATTGATTTTATTTAAGAGTAAGCTTTGGGTATAATTCCTAAGGAGAGATCCTACACTTGGATCTTTGTTCATCCAAAAGGAAAGCTCAAGAACAAAAGAGAAGGAGATCTCTTTTGTGCCCATTTGAACCGAAATCAAAATGTAAGGATAATGTTTCTTCCTTATTTTGTTTTAATGTTTGCATGCATAAGATCATTCTTAAATTTTATGACAAATTAAATTAAAATATATATGAGTATGTTAAGTATATAGATCTACTTTTCCTTCCATCGGTATCAAGAGCCATGGTTGTTTGCATGCAAATCGGTTAAAAGTTTTTCCGAGTTATAAGAATAACATATAAAACTTGTAAAATTTGTGTTATTATGAGATATCACGAAATTAATCCATGCATGTTAAAATTTCTGATCCTAAAATGTTTTAGGATATTTTTGGTTAATTTACGGATTTTTATTGTTCATATTATACAATAATGGCATTTAAATATGATTTTATGAATAAAAATGTCATTTTCGGTCTAAAATTAGCTATACTTCGATTTTTCTAGTGATTTTTGGATATGTTGTCACATATATTATTTTGAGATAACCTGTAAATTTTCATAATTGTTGGACTTGTTATGCTCGAAAAATGGATTTTTCATTATTAAATTCGGATTTAGGTGAAAAATAGGTTAATATGAGATAAATTTCGAATCTGGTCATAGAAATTTAGTATGATGTCACATGCAATTTTACAAGATGTGTGTAAAATAATGGGCTATAGTGAAGTCTTTTTGCATGATTTATGGATTTTTGAAAACAAATTGCATGAATAGTGACTTCATTAGTGAAATATTGATAAAACATACTCTATGACTTAGGAAAAACATCAAATGTTGCATTTTATTATCATTTTCAGATCTAAAATTGAAAAGTTAATAAATATAATTTTTCACATGTTTTTATGATTATTTTGTTAAAAACCGATAAACCGCAACATTGTTTTTCCGGAAAAATGTCGAAACTTTTAACCTAAGTTTTTGAACATTATGAGTGTCATGGTATTTTTCCAGAATGTTCATGAGTTTAAATTTCAAATTTCAAATTTATTTGAAATTTTGTGATTTATTTGAAGTTTATAGCTTATTTTTTAAATTTTTAGTCCATAAATGAACAAATTTTAGAAATATGAGTTAATTATGGTCAAATTATTAGTGAAGACTAAATTTTGAGTCCTAAGAGGTTAGGGTAATTAACTTATGCATAAATATGAATTTATGTAATTTTTGTGATTATAAAATGTTGAAATCACGAAAATCCGTAAAAACCAAGTAATATACGATATTGGCTACTTAAAGGCGATTTAGCATAAAATTGGGCATGTTCATACATATTATAATGCTGCATTTTCTTTATGATTGTCATGATTTTATTTTATGTAATTTTTGAATTATGTAATTTTACTTAGTATGGCCTTAGTTTTATAATTGATATTACCCGAAATGTATGGGAATATCGATTCGGTTGTAATTTTTATTGTGATCTCGTATCACCGTTTTGTAATTTAATAGATTTATTTTATTTTAGTTACAAATGTATAATAGGAAATTATGTAATTTGCTATGTAATTTTATTTATCTCGGAGTTCCCAAAGACGGATTTCTTCAAGATGGTGATACATAAAGACGGTGTTACCTCGAGATGCGTGCCACAACCGAAGTTCAAGGGACCAATGGAGTTGGTTTCCGAATATGTAATAGTTAATTAGATTTTCTATTTTTAGGAAGGCCATACTAGGATTTAAATTTATGCTTTGCATTTTATTTATATGTCGCATGCATCGCTAAATCGCCATAACTAAAACATGCATTGTCATTTTATCGAGTTTATCGACCGTGTCAATTAAAATTATCGTAGTTCACCGCTTTAGTTCACTTAAAACGTGATAGATAATAAATTGACATGACCTCTCGCTAAAATAAACAATTGAGACATAGCCTTACCAAATAGTAGAAACCATGAAAACCTATTTCGCGAGGGAGTGCACTCGGCCATCCCGGGGTACAAACCTTGTTACGTAGGGGAAGTGGGTGATAAATGTCTATCCACCGAATTCATGTTGATGAGGGTTCCATCGGCTATCCCGTGCCCAAGTTAATGTGGGTTTGGATAATGGACACATTTATTCGAAATTTGGATTGAACTCAACAAAAGTTATTGATAAGGGTTTCATCGGCTACCCCGTGCCCTTGTTGATGTGTTTTGGGCTATAGATAAACATTAGAGTAATTTTATCGACCAAGAGTTCTAAAAGTAGAATCGATTAAAAGGTTAATCCACCGAGTTATATTGATAAAGGTTTCATCGGCTACCCCGTGCCTAAGTTGATATGAATTTGGGTCTTGGAATCATTTATCATAGTTGGGTAGAGGTCACTATGTAAATGCTTTACTTGTTATTTACAAGTATTAATAAAACGATGAATGTTTTGTTTTCATTATTCCGTTATCATATTGTTCTATTTCTTTACCACAATTCATATACGATATCATTTCGATTTTTGATTCAAATCTCCATTAAAACATCGTAACTAAAGACAAAAATTTGAATTTTCTTCTTAAGACCTCAAATTAACCATTGCTAAGGATCTCTTGTAAAGAGTATAGATTAAAGTTATTCATTATCAAACAGGTTTTTGATTCTTGACTAACACATCTACTTACAATGGATTGTTTTTCATATACTTAATTGAATTAAGTACCTCGAAGCGATAAATTATTTTGGTAATTAGTTTTGTCGAATTAAGTAATTGAATTGACCAAAATAACGCAACCACTTCAATGAAAGTTTTAAGACTAAAACGAACAAATGAAGAGTAATCTTCATGAATTCAATTTTGCTTCTCAAAGCAAAGACTCATTGAAATGAGTGGGAGCATTTTCTTAAACTGTTAAGATGAGGACGAGGTTCAAGAAGTAAAGATAATAATGGAATTTATACAAGGTAATGTTAAAAGTAAAGTCATTGAGAAATGACGATACTAAACCTATCAATCCCGACCGATAAAGTTTCCATTGTCTCAAATGTTGGACACTAGAAAGGAAACTACCCCAAATCACTGAAGAATCAACAAGTTAGTTATGGGACATCTAATGGGACCTTCTTCTTTAAATGTTTATTTGATTAAACATAAATTTTGCTAGTACCACTTCGTCAATATTAGAAACCAATGGAGGTTTTCATCATTATGTTTGATACATAGGATGATTAGAATATGACGACTAGCAACAATGAAGTCGAGAGATAGAGTAATTGTGTACTCAATCTAGTTTTTGGATTTAAAGTGGTACTTAATTGTGACTATTAAGTGCATAAACTCTAAATAAGAATATAAACTTGTTAAGAGACAAAAGAGGTTTTCACTTTTGTGACCCTATACACCACGATTTGATGTATGGCTAGCCCATTATCAAGGTGATTATATTCTAAACCAAAACTAGAATGATATATCATATAGATGATGTAAGATTCAAATTGGTAACCCAAGATTAAACCTTAAATTTTGGAAAGATGAACGCAAAGAGTTATCGAGTACTCTTGAAACCATTAGATTGTTAATGGTATATGCGTATCTTGTATTCAAAGCAAGATGTCTCGTGCTTTTTGGTTGAAAAGGAGATCGAGGTTGTAAATCATCGATCCAAAATAGGTTGATCATTTTCTTTTACCAACGATTTAAGTTGACACTAATGTGTTCACTTAATAAGGTAAATAGAGAAATCCTTGAAGAAGTTCAAAAGTTCAAAGAAGCACGATTTAGTCGTGATGGGATTATCAAAGTGAAGACTTTGATATAAGCCAAAGGAAATGTGATATAGAATCACAAGTTAATCTCTCGTAGCACGCATTATGGAATAATGTGTGGTTGGATAAGAATTCAAACGCTATTCGATAAGGTTTGGACTTCGATCAAGTTACTTTGAGTTACTTGATCCTTTTGGGGATTTTATCATTTTGTCTAGATTATTTTTCCACTAAATCGAATCATATGAGATATGAAATGGTAAGGGTACCATGTTTGTAAATTTTCACAAGAAACAAGCGCTCATTTTTCTTTTTCAATTATCACGAGTACGACGGGTTTGCGGCTCGTGAAGCTGTCTTTCTAAAATACAAGTTTATTTCTAGAAGACAGAGTGGGAGAAATTATTCAAGAGCCACAAAGAATGCCACAGAGAATGTTATGTCGCAAGAAACTGGTCTTTCTTGGCTACATGAGACGTTTTGTGTAAGACATTGTTTGTTTAAAACCTAGGAGGTTAAATTCGTCACTTGTTGAAAATGATGAATTCATGCTACTTTTAAGAAAGTAAAGAGCTTATAACTTACAAAAGAAATCGTTTGATTCAAGTTGATTACTTCTGGTAAGTAATGAATATATGACTTACATAAGAGTGTTTAAGTCACAACTCAATACAAGGCTTAGAGCCATAAAAATCCGAAATAAAAGGCTTGATTAGTGACAAAGGGTTTTGCACTAATAAAGACAGATTACAAGGTTTGATTGGTTGCAAAGGGTTTTGCACCAGTTGAAATGCTTAAGTCTATTTGGATCTTCTTAGGGATTGTGTTTCATTATTATGAAATACATAGCGAGTGAATCTAAAACCCACTTCTTCAATAGAAGGAATGTATTCAATACATGTCTTGAGTTTAGTAGATTCTTGCAATCCTAAGATAATGTGAAACTTAAGAGAGAATCTTAAGTAGGACATCAATGAGTTGGAATCATTGTCTTTAATCATATGATAAAACTTTTCTCGATAAGTCGAGAAGTTGTGTTTATACATGGAGTTTAGTGGGAGTTACGGAAATTTTAATTAGTCCGATATGTGGATGACATATTGATCATTGCGAATGATTTAAGACTTTTGGAGTATTATAATACATCTTTAATATACGGATTTATGAAGACAAATCCACGTGATATTAGCGTCAATAAGAAGTCTTATGTTGATAAGATTCATGACCAGTTCAATTAAATTGAACATATTTGATTGGTTTCATTTGCTTCCGCTGCCGTATCAATTAAATGAGTAATGATGTATAGCACTTCATATACTTTGAGTATGATGAATTGTTTCAAAATCGAATTTAAGTAATCTTTACCAAGTAAGCCATAAAGATTACCCTTAAGTGCTTGCAGAAGCATTAAGGAAGTAAAGTTAAGTGTTTATGATGCAATTTTGTGTAAGGGTGCTACACAAGTGACAATTGACAATTGAGATTGCGCATGGTTTCCGACAAAACCATAATCAAAACACATTAGGATGGTTAAGAAACCATTGTGGCTATGTTAATTAAGAAGTAGATTGTGTAGAATAGTTCTAGGCAATAAAGAACAATGAGAGATATTTATAACGAAAATTGAGTACACTTGCAATCATGAGATGTGCAAGAGGATGAGTCCCGCACACTGTGAAAACAATGGGAGCTATTCTTAGGCTAGTGGACCTATGTCTTGATTGGATCTCGACACGTACTCAGAAAGTTTTGTGATGCAAATGTATACATTGCAAAGGAAAAACGAGTATGTAGTAAGGTTTAGTAAGGTACAAGAAGTTGATAAAACCTACTAACCAAAGCCTTCTCAAAGGCTAAACATGATGAGTCATGCCATTTCAACTGAATTGAAATGAACAACTACATACAAGATGAAATTAGATTATAGAACATGAAATAGTAATCAAGCATTGACTATTCATATGTGATAATCACATTTGTCGTTCGAGTTTTACTTTAAAACTCTTTTATTATACCTTGTTACATCCAAACGGGTTGTAGAGACAATTGAACCCCGTTAAAGTGAACACGGATTAGCGTGGTATTCGCCCATAGTCACTTGTATGAGGTGACGTCTCGAAGTGACTAGAGTGTGATGCGATTGATGGCAAGTTCAAGTGCCATACAGTCATGTGAGATGACTAGTCAATCACATAGGCAGATTGTTAGGAACACCTTGTTGGGCCTTATGACCGCTTATAGAGTTCTGGCAAATTTATATAGCCGGGTCGTGGCGAGAGCTGCTATAGTATTCAAATGAGTCGATTCTTTTGACTAAAGACTATTCACCTAAGATGGCTCAGTTTCAGATTAACTTTGATTTGTGTTACTACGACCTTCGTAAATGGGGTCAAATGGGCATATTTTGGGTTATGATGGCTGTGGCTAGTCGAAGGGAATGAGTGCGATAGGAATTGTCCATCCCCTTGTCAGGGTTAAAACAATATCTCAGGGCCACTCGAGGAGTAATGAACTGGAAATGCGTGGCCACGCTCGGAATGTATCCATGGTGGATAAATCCGGTCAATCAGTTATTCTCCAGATCGAGGAAACCACTCTCGATATGATCACTTGCAAGTACGACCTGAAAGACACCTTGCATTGAGTGGGAGATAGTAATAGGACAAGAGAATTGGTGACGCACACTTGTCGAGGACAAGTGGGAGATTGTTGGAATATGTGTCCTCCGACAATAATGCGATCACGACTGTTGATCATGATGATCACATGTTTAAGTCTCATTATAAAGAATACAATTGGGAAGTAATATTTTACTGTCAACTGGTCAACATATATCGGTAATGATTGGCTGACTAGAGTTTGACATTATTGTCGTGTGACGGTGGTGATCAGTTGACCCCCTAGGTCATACCTATAGGGCAACACTCTTAATTGATCATTTAATTAATCGTATAATGTTACGAGTTAATTAAATTACTTGAAAAATTGACGGACGATTTCGGAAGTAAAATTTACGTATCACGTTGAAATTGATTAAAATGAGATACGGTCTGAGTAATCGAATTGTATCATTACTCAGATGAAATTATTGTTTAAGGAAACAAATTAAATTTGAATGAATTATTATAAATATGATTTATAAATTGGTAAAATATTTTGGTACAAGTGATTATGAATTACTAAGTCGATTTGTGTATATGACGTATTTTTATTAATACGTTGATTTTTAATATGTTAAAAATACATAACAAATTTATGTGACATATGACATGTGACATATTGACAAATTGACAAAGATAAAATGGAATCCATTTTATCCTCAAATGGACCGAAATATTGGGTGTGATTAACAAATTGTATATTGTTAATTAAGATTAGTGGAATACATGATTATTTCACTAATATAGGCATTCATACCTAGTGACTTTTGTGTAAGAGCACAAAGGCCATGCATTGGCCATCCCACACCACCCTACCCGGTTTCCTCTAGGAAAGAACAAAAGGGTTTTTGCATATACCTTGATCATTTCACTACATGCTAGTGTGCATGATTAAATTATTCATTATTCATCTCAAAAATAAGAGTTTTAGAAAGAGAAAAAATACCCTTCCATTCTCCCTTCTCTCAACCGGTTTTGAGAGCCAAAACCAAACATTTTTGGTTCAATTTTTCTTACAAAATTAATATTGTACTAGTACTTATAATATTGATTTTATTTAAGAGTAGGCTTTGGGTATAATTCCTAAGGAGAGATCCTACACTTGGATCTTTGTTCATCCAAAAGGAAAGCTCAAGAACAAAAGAGAAGGAGATCTCTTTTGTGCCCATTTGAACCGAAATCAAAATGTAAGGATAATGTTTCTTCCTTATTTTGTTTTAATGTTTGCATGCATAAGATCATTCTTTAATTTTATGACAAATTAAATTAAAATATAGATGAGTATGTTAAGTATATAGATCTACTTTTCCTTCATATTTGACATAGGTACTAAAGATAAGGACTCTTTCCCCATTTAGCATTCTATGCCTAAAATGACTCTCGTGCGCCCTGGATAAGGCCATCCACTATCCAAAGGTTCTGAGTAAGGGGTGAGGGTACGTATTGGGAACCCCTTTAATCGGACACCCAATCCCGCCCGGTTAGCGGCCTCTACTGATCGATCGTGGTTGTTTAAGTGCAAGAGTTGATAAAACGGTGTAAATGCATGAATGCACATCCAAAAGTCTTAACCTAACATGTGAATATTTACTAAGTCGGTTGTTTATGCATGTACCAAGAAATTGGTGTCAAAGTTTGATTTAGATTGATTTGCATGTGAGACGGAAATTAAACATCCATTTACCAGATTCGGATTACGATGCTTAACACGATTCCATTGTTTGAAAAAGGGTGTCAAATGACAAAGTGTAAAAACATAAACTTGTCAATCTCATCCGTCATGTATTCGGATTAACCGTAACCGGGATCGTCCTAGACAAGTACCAAAATGAGACAGAACACTGCCAGGCAGCCCCATTGGGGCGCGAGCCTATTGGCGAGGGAAGGGGCTCTCTCCGGGTTTCTGAAACAAGAAAACATATGGCCTTTTGGGACGTGACTCAGACGACGACCCAAGGGGCGTCTCCTGGTTGTAAAAAAAGGTTGTTAAAAAGGTTATTTAAAACCGTATTTATGATGAATGATTGCAAATGTTGTTTACATGACTCTGAATAATTACTATTATGTTAGTAATATTCGTTGTCGGGTTTGCAAGTTTGAAAAGCATGGTAAGATGTGTAAAAGGAAAATGTTTGATTTGAACTAATTATGTTAAGGTCCATTATTTGTAATTAGTCAAGTTTGTCATCGTACTCGGATTAAACCGACATGGTATAAAGAACCAAGGATGATTATGAATTATGACTAATATATTTACAAATGTAAACAAATGAGAAAAATGGTAAATAAAATAAAAGGGGGTTAAAATACCCTTTAATTTGTAATTAACCAATAATATCATCGAGTCACGGAATAAACCGTCATGGTATAAGGAACCAAGGATGATTTTTGTAATGGTCAAAATATGTTGATCATAAAAATGAATTAAAATAGTAAATAAAATAAAAGGATTTCCTTTAAAATGTAAGTAACCAATTAATATCACCGAGTCACGGATTAAACCGTCATGGTATATGGAACCAAGGGTGATTATAATTTATGGCTAAAAAGTTTGTCATAAAAATGATTTGAAACATTTGAAATGGTAAAAACCGATTGCAAATAAGAAATGAAATAAAGAGGAAAGACGAGAACAGACACATTTCAGTCTGACCCGAGAACCCACAAGAGGCGCGAGCCTCTTTGCATAGCAAAGGGCTTCTGTCTCCGGCCAAAACTCAGTTTTGGCTCGTCTAACCTATATTTGAATCGTGTTATGCATTGTTCATACATATAAACTCATAAAAACAGTAGAGACATGAAATAAATGAGATATTTACACCCTCAAACTTACGTATATTGATGTTTGCGAAGTAGACGACTTTAGAGACGGTTTTCTCGTTGTGACTAATCGCGATCAAAGAAGTTTGAAAGAGTGCTTTAAAAAAGGATTTTGTTTTGAAAATTAGTTGAAAATATGTTAATTAAAACATGTTGATTGATGAATTTAGTTGGTAAAATGGGTCGGTCGAATGCACGGCGACGGTACCAAACAAAATGTGTAAGGATTGTGTTTACGATCGGTAGGTCGTAAACACGTGTCGATTTTGTGACTTAGGAAGTCGAGTCTAGAATTTTAAGAGAGAGTGAGGGGGCGGACACTCGCGTGAATATTGTGGTGTGTGAAGGTTGGTATTTATAGAGAAATGTGGGATGATAGGTCGGTTGAGTTTGCTTAGAGGCTAAGCAGACACCTTCTTTAGGCGCGAGCTACCTTGTGACTGAAAGGGGTGTACTGTCCCTTTCAGAAATTTGGATTTTGCATTTGTTCTAACGAATGTTTTGTTGGTTGTTATTTGTGGTATTTTAGGTTTGCTTAGATGTGTAAGCTTACTCTTGGGTGATATTTGGGGTAGGTATTTTGTGTCCTTGACTCGGGTTTGACCCGTGTGAGTCGGGATTTCAATTTAGAGTCGGGTTTTGGCCGGGTGTCGGTTTAGACTCTAAATAGGGTCATTTTAATGGAAATGACATGATAAAGACATTCATGGCATTATTTTCGACATTCAAGATTTGGGTTGACTCGGGTTGACTCAGAGTGACTCGAGTTGTGGGTTTCTGAGTCGGTTTTGGGTCCGAAGACGGTTTTAACTCTAAATAGTGTTATTTTAATGCAAATGAAGTTAGAAAACTTTTTATGAAATCATTTTTCATATCCAAGTAGTGCATTAAACCGTCTCATATATACCCAATCCACGTACGCATATCAAAAACACGTTATAGTCCGATCATCATCGGGTGGTTTTTGGAAGGTGCAGATACTGGGTATCTACAGAGCTCCATAGGCTAGTAGTCGAATAGCTGCCATGCATTTTTGAAGGGGTGACAAACCCTTTATTTTTGCAGCATCGATTGTTTGGTGGAAATTGTCAGCATGAATACCAAGCCCTTCCACTATTCGGAGGAAAACTTCCCTTCCCATCTGAAACCTTCTTTGAAATATTTGTTTCGGGTATACTGGTTCGAGTGAGAAATAATCATGATAGAGTCGAAATGCACCGTCTTCACGATCACGAGGAATATACGTTCTTGTAGGATATTTAATTTTTTGAAGCAAATAAATACCCAATTCATCATCTGTTTCATCCCAAATTTCTTCATCCATTTCTTTCATCCAATCGTAAGAAAAAATATTATGATTTTGAGACATTTAATTTTTTGAAGCTATTTATGTAAAAGCATTATAAAAACAGAGGAGAAGCTATGTATATACATACTGAAGAAAACGGCTACATTTGATTCAATTATCATTCCTTCTCTAACAACTAGTTTCTATTCAATTGCCAATTATCGAGCTGAAAAAAACCGCTACATTTGACTCAATGCAACAACTATTTTAGTTCACAACAACTATTTTAAGCCATTGCAACAGCCAGTGCAAGAGTTAAATTATAAAAATTACGAAATTTCTTCAAACTGACGTAACTTTGCGCTCGGGTGTCCATTTGGGGCAAATTTGTTTTTCAAATTGCTTATCTCGATGAGACGAACGCTGTGGCAAGTCCTCGAAGCCAAGTAGTTTTTCAAAAAACTGCCGTTAAAGCCTCTGTTTTTACCTCTAAAGTTTTTTATTTATAATGTTCATTCAATTTGTCAACTTTTGCACAAATACTCATTAGAACGCTTCATTAAATTGTCTAAAACAAATCAAAGCTTTGATTATTACGAAAATCTATGCTTAAACACCGCGTACTAATTCCTACTAATTAAATGGATGAAAATCTACTAATCAAACAGAAATCATTCAATTCCGTACTTAGCCCTGATGATCTTGCACACTTGTTCATGATCCTTTCTTACCCTCTCATCCATATTTGAAGTGTCCTTAGTTATAATTTCAAAATCTGATATACGGATGCATTCCTCCCATAAAGAAAGTTTCTTTGTTTGTAACTCTTTATACTCTCTAAATGAGTTCACAAAGTCTTCACTACCCTTCTTCTTAGAGTCCCTACCTTTCGATGCAGCTTTAGCCGCCTTCTGACCTATTGGACGTTTCTCAGTTATTTCTTCCCTATAGGTAGCTTCATCGATGTTTGTAGACGGTGTGGCTGACGTAAGACTTTTAAATCTCTTTGTTGCACCGCTGTTTTTATTTATATTTGCAAACTCCTCCCATTTTGGTTGGTGTCAAATAATTTCCCAAGAATACAAATACGGAAATGTCTTTTGTTGGCCATTCTTGTGACGAGTACTCCATAGTTGATTAGCCATGTTCTTCAAAGATTCTTCATTATGACCACTAGGATGGCTCTCTTTAATTTGTATGTAACACCCATTGAACTTTGATACTTTCATGCTCATCTTAAATCAATGATTAGAAGCCTTTGGAATATCTATTGGATCACCATCTTTCCTCCATTCATTGTAGTAGTCAAAAATTCTTTGCCAATAATTATTGTAAGATTGATGATTACCGGTGGCGCCGTCATTTGAAATCATTAACCACCTTTTGCATAGATTAACACAGGTCCTTTCCAGCGCATTTTTGTGCATAGATCAACACGGGTCCTTTCCAGCGCATCATTGTCCGGAGCGGTCACTCACGGTAGCTCGCCAGGTAGTGTACATGGCCTACAGATCAACACGGGTCCTTTCCAGCGCATTTTGTCCTCACTCATGCGCATCCCAGGAACCTTCCCAGGATGTCACCCATCCCAAGACTACTCTCAACCAAGCACGATTAACTGTACAGTTCTAAAGCATGGATAACTAGAAAAGAAAGTGCACTCTGTTGATATGAGTAGTACTTCCAATCCTTTTAAGCACTAGTCAGATTTTAAGCCAATCAATGGACCTCTTCAAGGGGTTACCCCACCCGAATAACGTCTTTGGTTCAGTGGAGTATTACATAGATCCTCATCTTTTGTTTGGCTCCAATTAAATTTGCCTTTCATGTTTGATGTTTCCACGATTTGAACTTCATCCTCTTCCTCAACTTCATGTTGACGAGTTTGAGACTCGGTACCCGACGTCGGCGTTAAGCTATATTTGTTAGAATAACCACCTAAGCTATTTCTTCTAGTGCTCTCAGGTGCCATGTGCGATTGATAGTTGTAGTCATGATAGTGTTGAGGGGATGGTTGATGATAATAGTTTGGAGATTTTATATTTACGCTTCTTGGCAAGGGTTGTGTTTGGGAATTTTGTAGTATTTCATTCTTTGGAGAATTTTCTAATAGAGAGTTATATTGGCTATATGGATCTTCATTATCCATGCTATTTTCAACAATCTGAAATTTGAATAGAAATTTATATAAAAAAAAAAGAATAACATGAAATTTACAGAAAGTTAGCAAACAAATCATGAAATATAGACTAATTATCTAAATTGTAGGGGATTGTTTATTAACATGGAAAAAATTAGGATATATTGCAGCCATACGTTTAGAGGTAGTGTTAGTAGCAATAGGTTTTGTTGAATAATATAAATCTAATAATAATAATAATAAATCAAAAATTTATTAGATCAATTTTTCTATTGGTTGATTGATAGTTGTGGAACATATAAGCAAGTAGCTTAATGAAGCAATAAGCTTAAGACAAGCCAATCTTCATGGCCTTCTCCAATGGTGTAGCAACTAGCTTGCAGTTTTAAGAAATTACAAGCAAGTCCCTTAGCTTCACCATTGGATTTGTTCTAACAAAGTGGCAGATTTGCTTGCCAACAAAGGAGTTACATCGAGTACTTTAATTACGCATTTAGATTTACCTTTTAATGAACTTCATCTCATCCTCAAGGAGGGCATCTTTGGGGTAACTATTCCCCTTGTAATAGTTAGTAGTTAATTTCGGAGCTTTGCCCTCTTTTGCACCAAAAAAAAAATGAAACTAAAAATTACCAAGACGATAACTTTAATTAAATCCATGAAAACCAAAAATTTAGAGAATCAGTTCACACTTTGGCGAAGATATAGAAAAAATAAAAGAAAAAGATTGGCTATGTACAAATGATACAAATATAAATAAAACTAATCAATTAAAGCGAAACACGAATAAAAATTGTCGCTTTGGGAGTATTATCATCATCAGGAATAATATTCTAAGAGATATAACTGTTGGAGCTAGTGTCCTCCACAATTAGTGTGATAACATTTATAAATCTCTTATAGGTTCACACGGGTATACTTAGTATTTTATCAGTTGATTAACGATTACTTAATGACGGTTGGCTTGCTAGAAAGTTTGACGTTATTATCATACTGATGGCGGTGATCAATTGGTCCCTAAAAGTCACGCCTAAAGTATGTGTTTGAGAGATGTGATTATGGAAATATAATCACATTGATGCCTTATATGCCTAAAAGGTTAGTTCATGTATTTGACTAAACAGTTAGTCAATGTGATGATGAGACGATTATTTAATACAATTAAATAATATTAGCTGAGACGAATTAATCACAATTAAGTAAATTGAATATAATATGTTATATTTAATTAATGTATATAATGTTAGCTTAAACGAATTAAGATGTTAATTCGTAATTAAATGTAACCAGTTATATTTAACAAGCAAATTATAA
Source organism: Silene latifolia (assembly GCF_048544455.1). Classification (NCBI taxonomy): domain Eukaryota; kingdom Viridiplantae; phylum Streptophyta; class Magnoliopsida; order Caryophyllales; family Caryophyllaceae; genus Silene; species Silene latifolia. Next base: position 20,634,880 of record NC_133533.1, on the reverse strand, counting down.
ATATGCGATATTTATAGTTAATGTATATATTATACGATATTGTCATAATAAATGTTGACAGACCGGTATTAATAAATCGACTGCAAACTGTTATAAGTGGACTTATTAATACATGTCGACATAAATATGACAATTGAAATAAAATACATATTTTATACATTATATAAACCAACCTAAAATAAGAAGATATTTTTCTTGTTTTTTTGGTGGTTGGTGGGAAAACCGAAATAAGAGAGAAAAAGGGAAGAATAAAATCTTCCCTAATTCACTCTCATTTTCACGGTTTAAGGAGAGCAAAAGGAGACCATTTTTCTCTCTAATTCTCTTGACCTAATTCTCTCATCATTCACACAAAAACCCTAAAAATTTCATAACAACTTTGGGGATCTATTCTAGCAAGAACAAGGACATTTCTCATCACATTTTGGGTGCAACGATTAAAAGAATATCGATTTCGATATTGTTCTTAGGCCAAATTTGCTAGGACCAAAGGTTGATTCATATCTCTATACTTTTGTTTATGTAATTTCATTTATGACTCATTTTTCATTATCATAATTTCGTTATAATCCTAAAATTTATAGAGGAAGTATACCAATTTTTTCCACAAGTGGTATCAGAGCATAGGCCACGAAATTATTTTATATGATTTTCATAAATGAATTTAAACAAAAAATTTTGGAGGCCGTGAGGAATTTTTTTTTTGCCGAGAAAAAAAAAATTTGCCGAGTTGTTTTTTCCGGTTTTGATGTTTGTGTTTCCATTTTGATTTATTCATATTGTTGTTTTAATCAGTTAAGATGATAATATGATAATTTGTAGATGTTTTGATTCAATGAAAATTAAATTGGAATGTAAATGGAAATCGTTTTTGTTTGTTGATGATTTGTTTTTGCTATATATTTTTGGCTACAAGTTAATTTAATCATGTTCAAATTAATTGTGATGAATCAAAATATACGGATAATCGATTTAATCATAATTTGGATATTCATTTTAAGAGGTTAAATTGGATTATCTAGTTTGAATCTATTTTTGAATTAAAAGATCATGTGTTTGCCAATCTTGTTATAATAGCAACATTAAACAATTGTTCATAACAAATGAGTTGTTTTAAAAAAAAAAAAAAACTGTTTTTTGGTGTTTTTGGGCTGTTTTGTTTTTTTAATTCGGCCGAGAAAAGAAAAAAAAAAGTCTGTTTTGTTTTTCTTTTGGGCAAAATGCCGAAGGCATTAGAAGAAAAAAAAATCTGTTTTTTTTTGTATTTTGCTAAATGCCGAGAATAAAAAAAAAACTGTTTTTCTTTTTTATTTATGCCGAGAGCAATATAAAATTTTGTTTTATTTTTGGCCAATTATTATTATATATTATATCAATAATGTATGATTGTTTGTTGTGAAACAGTTCACAATTTTAAGATACCTAATTATTTTAAAGAGGTTTAAAATAATGTTGAATTAATTCATATTACAAGATTAATATGTATTAAGATTGGAATTAATGTGAGTAATTGAGGAATTGTCACATAATTTGATCATTTAAATAGGTGGTTTGGATAAATTACTCTACATAATTAAGGAATTATGTCTTGAATGTTTAATTTATAGTTGATGCTTTTTATTTAGTTGAATGTTTTGTTGAATGGTTTAATTTACGTAATTTTGCAATCGGTTGTAATTTGTAATACCTAGTGTGACCTTAGTTAATTATGTTTTCGTAATGATGGAAACATAATTTTAATGTAATTTTGAGATCTCGTATCTCCTTTTGGTTTTCTTTAAGTATTATGGTTTTGAAATTAGAATGTAAATAGGTTTATTATGTAATTTTTAAATTGTAATTTTGAGAAGACTAAAGATGGAGATTGGATTGCTCACTCCCGCTACATGGACCAAGATGGAACATCAAGACAAGCTTCTCGGGTCTAAGGATGGATTCCAAAGTTGTATTTATGTTCATTTTGGTAGATAGGCCACACTAGGACTTTATTTTGTTTTACGTTTTTCATTCTCGTTGCTTTTCATTCACATGATAGTTAGTGCATCATTTTCCGCCTAAACCAAACCACCTAATATGCATGAAAATTGACTCATATAGATTGGATGTTAGTTTTCATAGACATACAGATGTCACACAATTTTAAGCCATCACCTTAGTTTATTCATTCTCGCATGCTAGATATTAGTTCACTTAAAATGAATTAAAATAAAGTTGATGGGATCTTCCTCTATAACTGAAATTGAGACTAGTCTTTATTAGGGCAAACAACTATGAATCCCTTCTTCGTCGGTAGGCATATAGGACCTTACTCTCCATATGACCCCTTCTACGTCGGGTAAGTAGTTTGTGTTGACTTAGTTTACCTCAACATTATAATCCGAAGAGTTTCTCGTGATTATGATGGACTATAGATAGAATTTACAGAAATTTATCGACCAAGAATTCTAAAAGTAGAATTAGCCAAAAGGTTGGCTTATCAATTTACAGATAATTTAATCTTGGGATCATTTATATAATTCTTGAGGGAGGTCAATTGTATAAATGTTCGAGTCTTCGCGTTATAACAGTATTGCATTAGACTTAAATCATAACGATGAGTATGCTTATTATATTTTTCTTCTTTTCGCAGTGTAGAATTCGTTTATATAAATAATACTGTTACAACAAATGGCTGGAAATAACGAAATCCCTATGCCAAGTGCCACACTTGGACGCGAGTCCTGGCTAAAAGCTTTCATGGACCACATGAATCAGTTCACTCGACTGAAAAATGACGGATCCAACTTTGCGGACTGGGAGGCATCATAACGGAATGCTGCCATTGCTGACGGTAAGCTCAAGTACTTAACTGAGCCAATACCGCAAAACCCAGGCCCCAATGCAAGAGCTAACGAGACAGTTGCTTATAGTGACTTCGTTATGGAAGCGGGTGCGATAAAGAACGTACTCATTTTTGCAATGGAAACCAATTTGCAAAGACGCTTCAATGCCCAAGATGCAAACAAGATTTTCACCACGCTCACTAACGAGTTCTCAAAAGCACCGAGAATCGTTACTTATGAGCATACCTGTCGCTTATTTGATGCGAAACTCCAGAAGAGCCAACCGGTTAGCCCACACATTCTTAACATGATTGAGAATGTCGAGAAATTGGAGGCACTTGATTGCAATATCAGTGAGAGCATAGTCATTGACCGTATGCTTCATTCACTTCATGATGGTTTTGCCCTTTTCAGGGCAAATTACTACATGAATGACATGAAGAAAAGACCTCATGAGCTACACTCACTTTTCGTATAGACCGAGAAGGATATGAAATTGAGTGGGAGCATGAAGCAAGATGTTCTCATGATTTCCAACAAGAATAAAGGTAAGGGCAAGGCTCACGACGACCTAACTGTAGGTAAGCCAAAGTTTAAAAAGTCAGGAAACGGTAAGAGTGGGCCTGGTGAGACTAGTGGCTCACTAGGCAAGGCAAAGAGCAAGGGAGGTGACATTGAGTGCCACCATTGTCACAAGACTGGACATTGGAGGAGGAACTGTCCCGTGTAACGTGAGGACATAAAAGCAGGCCGCGTCACTCCTTTTGGTATGTCATCTTATATTCATATGATTGAGATTAACCATGCAAGTTTCGGAACTTGGGTACTTGATACTGGGTGTGGTTCTCATCTGTGTAATCATTTGCAGGGCCTAAAAAACATCACACCTCTCGGAAAGGGTGATGTGGACCTGCGAGTCGAGAATGGAGCTAGAGTTGTTGCAGTCTCAAAGGGAACATACGTAATCCAACTCCCAAGTGGTTTTGAGTTATATTTATATAACTGTTACTATGTACCCAGTTTATCTAAGAACATTATTTCTGTTTCCGTACTTGATAAAGACGGTTTTACATTTTCAATAAAGGATAATAGCTGTATTTTCTCTTTTAATGAAATGGTTTATGGCAAAGCAGTTTCCATGAATGGAATTTACATCTTAGATCAAACCACAGATATATTACACGTGAATAATAAGAAATTAAAGGTTGGTGACAAAGATCAAACTTATATGGCATTGTTGAATGGGACACATAAATGAAAAACGTGTAAAGAAACTCGTTGAGAATGGGACTATTCCCGCATTCGATTTTTCTACATTTGGCACATGTGAATCATGTCTTATCGGCAAAATGACTCGAATTTCCTTCAAATGTGTTGGAATGCGCGCTAGTGACCTATTAGGACTCATACATACTGATGTATGTGGACCTATGTAAATTACCACTAGAAATGGCTATAGATATTTTATCACTTTCACGGACGATTTGAGTAGATACGGATATGTCTACTTAATGAAGCATAAAAGTGAGTCCTTTGAAAAATTCAAGGAATACCAGAACAAGGTTGAGAACCAACTGGGTACAAAGGTAAAAGCACTCCATTCAGATCGGGGTGGCGAATATCTTTCAAATGAGTTTGATCAACACCTTAAAGACCGTGGAATCGTTTTATAGTTAACTCCACCTGGAACACCTCAATTAAATGGTGTGTCCGAACGGAGAAATCGAACACTACTTGATATGGTTCGATCCATGATGAGTCACACGGTAGTACCTGATTCATTATGGGGTTTTGCTCTTTTGTCAGCTGCTCTTATAATTAACCGAAGTCCGTCTAAAGCTGTCGACAAGACTCCATATGAAATGTGGAAGGGAACGGTCCCTAACTTGTTCTTTATTCGGGTTTAGTGCTGCGAGGCTTATGTCAAGTGGAGACACGAGGATAAGCTCGGCCCGCGATCGGTCAAGACATACTTTATTGGTTATCCAAAAGGAATGTTTGGTCATTACTTCTATTCGCCTACCGAACATCGATTTTTTGTTGCGGCTAGTGCGAAGTTCTTAGAGAAAGAATTTCTCGAGAACAAGTCAAGTAATAGAACCTTCGAGCTATCGGAGATTCAAGAACCAACAACCGAGGAACAGATGGAGGAAGTTGTTCCTTCAACTGATGATACGGTTAATATTCCTCAGGAAGCTAGGAGTTCGGGTAGAGTCTCTAATCCTCCAGGCAGATACATTGGTATGGTCAAGGAGAATCACGTTTTGCTCCTAGAGAGTAATGAACCCGCTACCTATAAAGGTGTCATGACCTGTTCCGACTCAAAGGTATGGCTTGAAGCCATGCAATCCGAGATGGACTCCATGTATGAGAATGACGTATGGAATCTAGTTGATTTACCTAATAAGGTAAAACCTCTACAGTGCAAATGGCTTTACAAAATAAAGCATTCTGTAGACGGGCAACCAGATACCTATAAGGCATGACTAGTGGCAAAAGGTTTCACTCAAGTGCACGGATTGCATTATGATGAAATTTTTGCACCCGTAGTTATGCTGCGTTCCATTCGGATAATCTTAACGATTGCCGCTTTTCATGACTATGAAATTTGGCAAATAGATGTGAAAACCGCCTTCTTAAACGGTTATTTGGAGGAAGAGTTGTACATGGTACAACCCAAAGGTTTCATAGATCCTGAAAATCCTAAGAAAGTGTGCAAGCTTAAGCATTCCATTTATGGACTTAAGCAAGCTTCTCGGAGTTGGAATCATCGTTTCGACCAGGTGATAAAATAGTATGGTTTCACTCGATCGGTCGAGTAACCATGCTTATATATCAAGTCGAGTGGGAGCAAGATTGTTTTCTTGATATTGTATGTCGATGACATACTCTTGATTGGTAATGACATTCCTCTCTTATCTTCGGTTAAAGGATGGTTGAAGAACCATTTCCAGATGAAAGATCTGGGTGAGGCACAACGCATATTGGGAATCCGTATCTATCGAGATAGATCACGACGGATGTTATCACTGAGTCAGGAGTCTTATTTATATAGGATTCTTGAAAGGTTCAGCATAACCAACTCCAAGAAGGGGAACCTTCCAATGACGTCTGGGATTCATTTGAGCAAGTCTCAGTCACCCACGACACCTGAAGGGGTTGAACGCATGAGTCGTGTTCCTTATGCATCAGCAATAGGATCAATAATATATGCCATGATATGCACACGTCCAGACGTGGCATATGCATTGAATATGACGAGTCGGTACCAAAAGAATCCAGGTGAAACACACTGGATAGCTGTTAAAAACATCCTAAAGTACCTACGGAGGACTAAGGATTGGGTATTGACTTATGGAGGAGATACTACGCTATGTGCAATCGGTTACGCAGATGCTAGCTTCCAAACAGATCGAGATGATTCAAAATCTCAGTCTGGATTCGTCTTTACTCTTAATGGTGCTGCGGTCAGCTGGAAGAGTTCCAAACAGGATATTGTAGCAGATTCTACTCTCGAATCCGAGTACTATGCCGCTCGGAAGCAAAGAAAGGAAGCTATATGGATGCGTCAATTCTTACAAGGACTTACGATAGTTCCTAGTTCGAATGACCCGATCACCATCTATTGTGACAATAGAGGTGCCATCTTCCAGGCTAAGGAGCCAAAGTCTAGCAACAAGTCTAGACATGTACATCGGAAAGCTCACCTGATCCGTGATTACGTGGAGCAAGAGGAAATAGTGATTGACAAGATTGCTTCGGATGACAACATCGCGGATCCTCTCACTAAACCTTTGTCATATGATAAGCATGAAGGGAACGTTATTTCCATGGGAATTAAACATGTTCCTGAGTTGTAGTAGTTGATTATGGATTCGATACATTATCTTTTTCATATACTATATATAACTTCATCGTTTTATTTCATATTTTGTTTTTCATGTGGATTGTACGACAACATTGAACGCCACAAAGTGAAATGAATTACATTATATTTGTTTGGTCCGTAATCGCCTACATGAGCTGATAACTCCGGCTATTATTTTGTGAAGTTGATTGATGGTGGGTTCAACGAGCCATAAGTCAAACGGTTGACTGATCGATCACAGATGCGAGTTATAACGATACCTAGTAGGACATATTGTGACAACATAATGGAGTCCTAAATGTTTAAAAACATTCGGTGCCAGGTCGTGGATTGGACGTCCATTGTGTTCCTAGAGTCGATTCTTTTGACTATCGACTGTCTCTTGAGATTAAGGCAGTTTTTGGGTGACTTTGGTTTCTTTCTCATGGTCTGCCATAACAAGAGGCTAAGCAGATTGTCACTGGGTCATTTCATACTGTGCTTATATCTGCAGGATTCGATTTGAAGAAAATATCCAAGCTTTATCAGGTTTAGTTATTTCTCAGGGCCACTCGAGGAGTTGTAACTGAAATGCATGGCCATGCTCGAATGATGATTCGTTTATCAGTTAAGTTACTCTCTAGTCGGGAAAACCACTCTTGATATTGATCACTTGTAAAATACGACCTTTGTGAATACTGATTTTGCAAATTGTTTTACATTGAGTGGGAGAAATTTTAGGATATGAGAATCGGTTATCGCACATACACTTGTGAGGACAAGTGGGAGATTGTTGGAGCTAGTGTCCTCCACAATTAGTGTGATAACATTTATAAATCTCTTATAGGTTCACAAGGGTATACTTAGTATTTTATCAGTTGATTAACGATTACTTAATAACGGTTGGCTTACTAGAAAGTTTGACGTTATTATCATACTGATGGCGGTGATCAACTGGTCCCTAAAAGTCACACCTAAAGGATGTGTTTGAGAGATGTGATTATGGAAATATAATCACATTGATGCCTTATATGACTAAAAGGTTAGTTCATGTATCTGACTAAACAGTTAGTCAATGTGATGATGAGACGATTATTAATTGTCAATTCGTAAATTGAATATAGTATGTTATATTTAATTAATGTATATAATGTTAGCTTAAACGAATTAAGATGTTAATTCGTAGTTCAATGTAACCAGTTATATTTAATAAGCAAATTATAAATATGCGATATTTATAGTTAATGTATATATTATACGATATTGTCATAATAAATGTGAAGGAAATGTAGATCTATATACATACTAACATACTCATATATGTTAAATTAATTTGTCATAAAATTAAAGGTGGAACTTATGCATGCAAACTAATTAATAAAATGAGAAAGAAACATTATTCTTACAATGGATATTTCGATTTAATGGGCACAAGAGAGATCACCTTTCTCTCTTGTTCTTGAGCTTTCCCTTATGGATAAACCAAGATCCAAGTGTAGGATCTCTCCCTAAGCTTTATACCCAAAGCTTTCTCTTAATTCAAATTAATATTATAAGTACTAGTATAATATTAATCTAGTAGAAAATTGACCCAAAAATATTATGGACACTTAATATTTTCGGTTTTATGGGAGGAAGAAGAAGAGAGGTTTTTGTCTCTCTAGAATTCTAAACTTTGGATGAGTGAATGAATAATGATGCACTAACTCATTTTAGTGTATTATTAGGTAAATAAGATGAAAAACCATAATGGTTTTTCATCTCAAAAACCGGGTGGAAGGGGGGAGTTTTGGGGAGCCAATGCATGCTTGTGTTGTTCTTTACAATAAGCATTAGGATGCAAGGCTAGTCTAATAGGCAATCTTTATGCCTTCCACTAATATAATCAACATATAATTAGCTTAATCCCCTCTTATTTTTCGGCACACACAATAAAATGGAACCCATTTTATTTTGTCAATTTTTGTCAATATGTCGCATGTCTTATGTAACATAAATTTGTTATGTATTTTTAACATATTAAAAATCAACGTATTAGTAAAAATACGTCACATAAAAAAATCGACTTAGTAATTTCATAATTACTTGTACCAAAATATTTTACCATTTATAAATCACAATAGATTGTATTTATAATTATTCATTCAATTCCGATTGTTTCTTTAAACAATAATTTCATCCGAGTAATGATACAATTCGATTACTCAGACCGTATCTCATATAATCACATTTCAATTTGATACGTAAATTTTACTTCCAAAATCGTCCGTCAATTTTTCAAGTAATTTAATTAACTCGTAACATTATACGATTAATTAAATGATCAATTACGAGTGTTGCCCTATAGGTATGACCTAGGGGGTCAACTGATCACCACCGTCACACGACAGTAATGTCAAACTCTAGTCAGCCAATCATTACCGATATATGTTGACCAGTTGACAGTAAAAAATACTTCCCAATTGTATTCTTTAAAATGAGATTTAATAATGATATTTAAATCATGTGATCGCACTATTGTTGAGGACACATTTCCCAACAGTCTCCCACTTGTCCTCGATAAATGTGCGTCACCAATTCTCTTGTCCTATTACTATCTCCCACTCAATGCAAGGTGTCTTTCGGGTCGTACTTGCAAGTGATCATATCGAGAGTGATTTCCTCGATCTGGAGAATAACTGATTGACCGGATTTATCCACTCTGGATACCTTCCGAGCGTGGCCACGCATTTCTAGTTCATTACTCCTCGAGTGGCCCTGAGATATTGTTTTAACCCTGACAAGGGGATGGACAATTCCTATCGCACTCATTCCCTTCGACTAGCCACAGCCATCATAACCCAAAATATGCCCATTTGACCCCATTTACGAAGGTCGTAGTAACACAAATCAAAGTTAATCTGAAATTGTGCCATCTTAGGTGAATAGTCTTTAGTCAAAAGAATCGACTCATTAGAATACTATAGCAGCTCTCGCCACGACCAGGCTATATAAATTTGCCAGAACTCTATAAGCGGTCATTAGGCCCAACAAAACGTTCCTAACAGTCTGCCTATGTGATCGACTAGTCATCTCACATGAGTCTATGGCACTTGAACTTGCCATCAATCGCATCACACTCTAGTCACTTCGAGACGTCACCTCATACAAGTGACTATGGGCGAATACCATGCTAATCCGTGTTCATTTTAACGGGGTTCAATTGTCTCTACAACCCGTTTGGATGTAACAAGGTATAATAAAAGAGTTTTAAAGTAAAACTCAAACGACAAATGCGATTATCACATGTGAATAGTCAATGCTTGATTACTATTTCATGTTCTATAATCTAATTTGATCTTGTATGTAGTTGTTCATTTCAATTCAATTGAAATGACATGACTCATCATGTTTAGCCTATGAGAAGGCTTTGGTTAGTAGGTTTTATCAACTTCTTGTACCTTACTCAACCTTACTACATATTCGTTTTCCTTTGTAATGTATACATTTGCATCACAAAACTTTCTGAGTACGTGTCGAGATCCAATCAAGACATAGGCCCTCTAGCCTAAGAATAGCTCCCACTGTTTTCACAGTGTGCGGGACTCATCCTCTTGCACATCTCATGATTGCAAGTGTACTCAATTTCCGTTATAAATATCTCTCATTGTTCTTTATTGCCTAGAACGATTCTAGAAAATCTACTTCTTAATTATTATAGCCACAATGGTATCTTAACCATCCTAATGTGTTTTGATTATGGTTTTGTCGGAAACCATGCGCAACCTCAATTGTCAATTGTCACTTGTGTAACACCCTTACACAAAATTGCATCATAAACACTTTGCTTTACTTCCCTAATGCTTCTGCATGCACTTAAGGGTAATCTTTATGGCTTACTTGGCAAAGATTACTTAAATTCGATTTTGAAAAACAATTCATCATACTCAAAGTATATGAAGTGCTATACATCATTTCCTATTTAATTGATTCGGCAGCGGAAGCAAATGGAATCAATCAAATATGTTCAATTTAATTGAACTAGTCATGAATCTTATCAACATAAGACTTCTTATTGACGCTAATATCATGTGGATTTATCTGCATAAATCTAGATATTAAAGATGTATTATATTACTCCAAAAGTCTTAAATCATTCTCGATGATCAATATGTCATCCACATATCGGACTAATTAAAATTTCCGTAACTCCCACTAAACTCCATGTATAAACACAACTTCTCGACTTATCGAGAAATGTTTTATCACATGATCCAAAAATGTTGATTCCAACTCATTGATGTCCTACTTAAGACCCTCTCTTAAGTTTCACATTATCTTAGGATTGCAAGAATCTTCAAAACTCAAGACATGTATTGAATACATTCCTTCTAATTGAAGAAGTGGGTTTTAGATTCACTCGCTATGTATTTCATAATAATGAAACACATTCCCTAAGAAGATCCAAATAGACTTAAGCATTTCAATTGGTGCAAAACCCTTTGCAACCAATCAAACCTTGAAATCTCTCTTTATTAGTGCAAAACCCTTTGCAACTAATCAAGCCTTTTTATTTCGGATTTTCATGGCTCTAAGCCTTATATTGAGTTGTGACTTAAACACTCTTATGTAAGTCATATGTTCATTACTTTCTAGAAGTAATCAATTTGAATCAAACGATTTCTTTGTAAGTTATAAGCTATTTACTTTCTTAAAAGTAGCAAGAATCCATCATTTTCAACAATTTGACGAATTTAACCTCCTAGGTTTTAAAGAAACAACATCTTACACAAAATGTCTCATGTAGCCAAGAAAGACCAGTTTCTTGCGACATAACATTCTTTGTGGCTCTTATCTTACACAAAACGTCTCATGTAGCCAAGAAAGACCAGTTTCTTGCGACATAACATTCTTTGTGGCTCTTGAATAAGTTCTCCCACTCTGTCTTCTAGAAATAAACTTGTATTTTAGAAAGACAGCTTCACGAGCCGCAAACCCGTCGTACTCGTGATAATTAAAAAGGGAAAAATGAGCATTTGTTTCTTGTGAAAACTTACAAACATGGTACCCTTACCATTTCATATCTCATATGATTCGTTTTAGTGGAAAAAGAATTTAGACAAAAAAGATAAAATCCCCAAAAGGAGCGTTTGATTCCTTATCCAACCACACATTATTTCATAATGCGTGCTAAGAGAGATTAACTTGTGATACTATATCACATTTCCTTTGGCTTATATCAAAGTCTTTACTTTGATAATCCCATCACGACTAAATCGTGATTCCTTGAACTTTTTAAACTTCTTCAAAGATTTTTCTATTTACCTTATTAAGTGAACACATTAGCGTCAACTTAAATCGTTGGTAAAAGAAAAATGATCAATCTATTTTGGATCAATGATTTACAACCTCGATCTCCTTTTCAACCAAAAGGCACGAGACATCTTGCTTTGAATACAAGATACGCATATACCATTAACAATCTAATGGTTTCAAGAGTACTCGATAACTCTTTGCGTTAATCATTCCAGAATTTAAGGTTCAATCTTGGGTTACCAATTTGAGTCTTGCATCATCTTCATGATATATCATTCTAGTTTGGTTTAGAATATAATCACCTTGATAATGGGCTAGCCATACATCAAATCGTGGTGTATAGGGTCACAAAAGTGAAACCTCTTTTGTATCTTAACAAGTTTGTATTCTTATTTAGAGTTTATGTACTTAATAGTCACATATAAGTACAACTCCAAACCCCAAAACAAGATTTAGTACACAATGACTCTATCTCTCAATATCATTGTTGCTAGTTGTCATATTCTAATCATCCTATGTATCAAGTACAATGATGAAAACCTCCATTGGTTTCTAATATTGACGAAGTATTACTAGCAAAATTTATGTTTAATTAAATAAACATTTAAAGAAGAAGGTCCCATTAGATGTCCCACAACTAACTTGTTGATTCTTCAATAATTTAGGGTAGTTTCCTTTCTTGTGTCCAACATTTAAGACAATAGAAACTTTATTGGTCGGGATTGATAGGTTTAGTATCGTCATTCTCAACAACTTTACCTTTAACATTACCTTGTATCAATTTCATTATAATCTTTACTTCTTGAACCTTGTCCTCATCTTAACGGTTTAAGAGAATGCTCCCACTTATTTCAATGAGTCTTTGCTTTGAGAAGCAAAAATGAATTCATGAAGATTACTCTTCATTTGTTCGTTTTAGTCTTAAAACGTTCATTGAAGTGGTTGCGCTATTTTGGTCAATTACGAATTCTGAAAATCTAATCACCAAAACAATTTATCGCTTCAAGGTACTTAATTCAATTAAGTATATGAAACATAATCCATTGTAAGTAGATGTGTTAGTCAAAATCAAAAACATGTTTGATAATGAATAACTTTAATCTATACTCTTTACAAGAGATCCTTAGCAATGGTTCATTTGATGTTTTTAGAAGCAAATTCATATTTGTCTTTAGTTACGATATTTTAATGGAGATTTGAATAAAAAACGAAATGATATCGTATATGAATTGTGGTAAAGAAATAGAACAATATAATAACGGAATAGTGGAAAACTTAACATTTATCGTTATAAAAATACTTGTAGATTACAAGTAAAGCATTTACATAGTGACCTCTACCCAACTATGATAAATGATTCCAAGATCCAAATTCATATTAACTTGGGCACGGTAGGGCCGATTCATCCCTTATCAATATAACTCGGTGGATTAACGCTTTAATCGATTCTACTTTTAGAACTCTTGGTCGATAAAATTACATTAACTTTTATCTTTAGCCCAAAACACATCCGACAAGGGCACGGTAGGGCCGATACATCCCTTATCCAAAACTTTTGTTGAGTTCAATCCAAATTTCGAATAAATGTGTCCATGATCCAAATCCACATCAACTTGGGCACGGTAGGGCCGATTCATCCCTCATCAACATGAATTCGGTGGATTGACATTTATCACCCACTTCCCCTACGTAACAAGGTTTGTACCCCGGGGTAGCCGAGTGCACACCCTCGCGAAATAGGTTTTCATGGTTTCTACTATTTGGTAAGGCTATGTCTCAATTGTTTGTTTTAGCGAGAGGTCATGTCAATTTATTATCTATCACGTTTTAAGTGAACCAAAGCGGTGAACTACGATAATTCTAATTGACACGGTCGATAAACTCGATAAAATGACAATGCATGTTTAGTTATGGCGATTTAGCGATGCATGTGACATATAAATAAAATGCAAGCATAAAATAAATCCTAGTATGGCCTTCCTAATAATAGAAAAACTATTTAACTATTACATATTCGGAAACCAACTCCATTGGTCCCTTGAACTTCGGTTGTCGCACGCATCTCGAGGTAACACCGTCTTTATGTATCGCCATCTTGAAGAAATCCGTCTTTGGGAACTCCGAAGATAAATTAAATTACATAATGAATTACATAATTTCTTATTATACATTTGTAACTAAAATAAAATTAATCTATTAAATTACAAAACGGTGATACGAGATCACAATAAAATTACAACCGAATCGATATTCCCATACATTTCGGGTAATATCAATTAAAAAACTAAGGCCATACTAAGTAAAATTACATAATTCAAAATTACATAAATTAAAATTATGACAATCATAAAGAAATTGCAGCATTATAATATGTATGAACATGCTCAATTTTATGCTAAATCGCCTTTAATTAGCCAATATCGTATATTACTCGGTTTTTACGGATTTGCGTGATTTCAACATTTTACAATCACAAAAAATACATAAATTCATATTTATGCATAAGTTAATTACCCTAACCTCTTAGGACTCAAAATTTAGTCATCATTAATAATTTGACCATAATTAACTCATATTTCTAAAATTGTTCATTAATGGACCAAAAATTACAAAAATAAGCTATAAACTTCAAATAAATCACAAAATTTCAAATAAATTTGAAATTTGAAATTTAAACTCATGAACATTCTGTAAAAATACCATGACACTCATAATGTTCAAAAACTTAGATTAAAAATTTCGACAATTTTCCGGAAAAACAATGTTGCGGTTTATCGATTTTAACTAAATAATCATAAAAACATGTGAAAAATTATATTCATTAACTTTTCAATTTTAGATCTGAAAAAGATAATAAAATGCAACATTAGACGTTTTTCCTAAGTCATAGATTATGTTTTATTAATTTTTCACTAATAATGTCACTATTTATGCTATTTTTATTCAAAAATCCATAAATCATGCAAAAAGACTTCTTTATAGCCAATTATTTTACACACATCTTGTAAAATTGCATGTGACAACATATTAAATTTCTATAACCAGATTCGAAATTTAACTCATATTAACCTATTTTTCACCTAAATCCGAATTAAATAATGAAAAATCCATTTTTCGAGCATAACAAGTATAGCAAATTTTAGACCGAAAATGACATTTTTACTCATAAAATCATATTTAAATGTCATTATTGTATAATATGAACAATAAAAATCCGTAAAATTAACCAAAATATCCTAAAAAATTTTAGGACCAGAAATATTAACATGCATGAATTAATTTCGTGATATATCATAATAACACAAATTTTACAAGTTTTATATGTTATTCTTATAACTCGGAAAAACTTTTAACCGATTTGCATGCAAAAACCGTGGCTCATGATACCGATTGAAGGAAATGTAGATCTATATACATACTAACATACTCATATATGTTAAATTAATTTGTCATAAAATTAAAGGTGGAACTTATGCATGCAAACTAATTAATAAAATGAGAAAGAAACATTATTCTTACAATGGATATTTCGATTTAATGGGCACAAGAGAGATCACCTTTCTCTCTTGTTCTTGAGCTTTCCCTTATGGATGAACCAAGATCCAAGTGTAGGATCTCTCCCTAAGCTTTATACCCAAGGCTTTCTCTTAATTCAAATTAATATTATAAGTACTAGTATAATATTAATCTAGTAGAAAATTGACCCAAAAATATTATGGACACTTAATATTTTCGGTTTTATGGGAGGAAGAAGAAGAGAGGTTTTTGTCTCTCTAGAATTCTAAACTTTAGATGAGTGAATGAATAATGATGCACTAACTCATTTTAGTGTATTATTAGGTAAATAAGATGAAAAACCATAATGGTTTTTCATCTCAAAACCGGTGGAAGGGGGAGTTTTGGGGAGCCAATGCATGCTTGTGTTGTTCTTTACAATAAGCATTAGGATGCAAGGCTAGTCTAATAGGCAATCATTATGCCTTCCACTAATATAATCAACATATAATTAGCTTAATCCCCTCTTATTTTTCGGCACACACAATAAAATGGAACCCATTTTATTTTGTCAATTTTTGTCAATATGTCACATGTCTTATGTAACATAAATTTGTTATGTATTTTTAACATATTAAAAATCAACGTATTAGTAAAAATACGTCACATACAAAAATCGACTTAGTAATTTCATAATTACTTGTACCAAAATATTTTACCATTTATAAATCACAATAGATTGTATTTATAATTATTCATTCAATTCCGATTGTTTCTTTAAACAATAATTTCATCCGAGTAATGATACAATTCGATTACTCAGACCGTATCTCATATAATCACATTTCAATTTGATACGTAAATTTTACTTCCAAAATCGTCCGTCAATTTTTCAAGTAATTTAATTAACTCGTAACATTATACGATTAATTAAATGATCAATTAAGAGTGTTGCCCTATAGGTATGACCTAGGGGGTCAACTGATCACCACCGTCACACGACAGTAATGTCAAACTCTAGTCAGCCAATCATTACCGATATATGTTGACCAGTTGAGAGTAAAAAATACTTCCCAATTGTATTCTTTAAAATGAGATTTAATAATGATTATTAAATCATGTGATCGCACTATTGTTGATGACACATTTCCCAACAAAATGTTGACAGACCGGTATTAATAAATCGACTGCAAACTGTTATAAGTGGACTTATTAATACATGTCGACATAAATATGACAATTGAAATAAAATACACATTTTATACATTATATAAACCAACCTAAAATAAGAAGATATTTTTCTTGTTTTTTGGTGGTTGGTGGGAAAACCGAAATAAGAGAGAAAAAGGGAAGAATAAAATCTTCCCTAATTCACTCTCATTTTCACGGTTTAAGGAGAGAAAAAGGAGACCATTTTTCTCTCTAATTCTCTTGACCTAATTCTCTCATCATTCACACAAAAATACTAAAAATTTCATAACAATTTTTGGGATCTATTCTAGCAAGAACAAGGGCATTTCTCATCACATTTTGGGTGCAACGATTAGGAGAATATCGATTTCGATATTGTTCTTAGGCCAAATTTGCTAGGACCAAAGGTTGATTCATATCTCTATACTTTTGTTTATGTAATTTCATTTATGACTCGTTTTTCATTATTATAATATCGTTATAATCCTAAAATTTATAGAGGAAGTATACCGATTTTTCCCACAATAACTATGATGCATAATCCAAACCAAACCTGATTGTCATTTAGTAACATAATGTGAAAAAAAGAGTCACTATGACTTCAGTCATCAGTCATAACACAACATTCTTCTTGCACTTGTGCTAAGCATATGCTTCCTCCAAGTCAACAACCTCTACCCGAACGTTTAATATATAAACACAATCCACCATGTTAAGAGATTGACAGAAACATACTTCTTGATTTCACAATACAAAAGTAAAGATATTAAGATAAGAATCAAGATTCAGATATATTGCAGTAAGAAACAACAGGACTTTTATTTTTTGTTAATAAAGGTGAGTCCAACACTCAGTTACGTATTGGGTACCCTGATCGAGGCCATTTCGTGTTCACAATTAAGCATATGTGGTCGTTGGTCAATGGTCGATACAAAACACAATTTATACTCCACAAACAACTCTACAATTAGTAAAGAGGCAAGTAAAGGTCGGATCCCAAGGGACGGGTATTGAAATGAGAATTTTATTGTAACTAGTAGTGTCTAAGGGGTGTCACAAATTGGGTTGATGTAGAAGGTTACTAAACTAAAATAATAATGAA
This sequence comes from Silene latifolia, assembly GCF_048544455.1. Classification (NCBI taxonomy): domain Eukaryota; kingdom Viridiplantae; phylum Streptophyta; class Magnoliopsida; order Caryophyllales; family Caryophyllaceae; genus Silene; species Silene latifolia. The sequence goes on along the minus strand of NC_133533.1, from coordinate 20,617,128 downwards.
AATAAACAAGCAAGATGAATAAAATAAGGGGTGTAAACAATTGATTAAAGGCACTAGGGTGTCATGGGTTCATAGGGGAATCATGGGATATGATCATACAAACATGTTCTCAAATTATAAGCAAGCAATTATTGTTGTGATGGATTGAGTTGGGTTATATCTTACAATCCTAGGAAAGTTTGGGTCCCGGAGCCGAATCGATTAGATTGTACAACACCTACAAGTCGACTTAATCTTTCCTACTCAACACATGCATGGTCTAACAAGACTCGAGTTGGGTTATGTCTTACAAGTCTCATTGAAAAGATAGGAGATGATAGTAAATGCAAGGATTCATAGGCTTAACATTTCATCAAATATAACATGTGCATGTATTAAGATCAAAACAAGCAAGCAAATAGATTATGAAAGCATATTGATTTAAGCATGAATCATCCCCATGATGGTTTCCCCTAATCACCCATTAAACCCTAGCTAAGAGACTACTCACTCATTATCATATTGATCATGCTAGAAAGGTTGTCAATCATACTAACATAATGAAACATGATGAATAAATTAAAGTAATTAACAATAATTAAAAAGGGATTAAGAGATTATACCTACTAATGATTCCAATAATAAAGCAAGAATAATAGAAGTACTTGAATGCTAGATTGAGAGGTTGTCAATCTCCCAATTATAACCCAAATAATCTTCAATTACCCAAAATAAAGGAAGAACAAGAGAGAGATTAAAGAACTAAAACTTGGATTAAAACTTGATTAATACTTGATTACAATATTGAAGAGAGATTTGATTGATATTAACTACTCTAATTATTGATAAGAAGAACATGCTCCTCTAATTAGCCTAATGGGGTATTTATAGTGAAAATTAGGGAGGATGCATTAGGGTTAACTAAGGGCTAAACTAGTAATTACACTTTTTAAGTTGAGCAAGGAGAATCCGGTATTTTCTGAGAGAAGGGCTTCCCTTTTCGTAGCTTGAAGAATGAAAAACGTGCTGTACTGAAATCCGTGCGGATTGGAGTCGGGACGGCCGGATCTGGGCTGAGGAATCCGAGCGGATTCTTGTGCAAGACGCTCGGTTTGTGAGGGGAATCCGAGCGGATTCCGGGTGGGACGCCTCGGATTGGGCTGGACGGACGGGCGGATTTGGTACAATCCGTTCGGATTGTTGGTCAGCTTCAATTCTTCTTCTTTTCTTCCCTTTTCTTCATAAATTCCTTGGGGATTTCCTCGGGGACTCAAGGATCCTTTTCTCAACATTGCTCTTCTACTATGATATGTACAAAGGCCTTCTAGTCTTGTCTCTCCTTGATGCTTGGTCATTGAATACAATCAATTTAGCCTCGTTTTGCCATGAAAATGCAAGATTCTTACTCCTTTCCTACCAAGGGATCAAAATCTCAAAGAATATGCAAAACAAAGAACTAAAGATAAGAAACGACCCAAATAGGCACTAAAAAGCATGGAAACAATGGTAATTCGGGGGCTAAATATGCGCCAATTATGGTCACATCAAATATCCCCAAACCGAACCTTTGCTCGTCCCGAGTAAAGAGGTGACAAAGACTAGGACCAATACTAACCTAACCTAATAATAATAGCCGATATGAGACAATTAGCGGGTCTCACTCCGCCCCTTCAACTCACAACAAGACAACCATGAGGTAGGATGCCTTCTTGCAAGGCAAGGTGGGTCTTGCCAAAATGGCGACACATCCAAACATTAAAGCACAAAAATTCACATAATGGATGCATCTACAAAAAGAATAGCCACTTTCCTCATCTAAGTGGCGGAAATTATCTACAAGGGAAGCAATTCAAGGGTACACAATCCTTCATAGATGCAATTTGTTCAAACTACTAAGCCTAGAAGGATACCAATAAATCACCTCCAAAAGGTGTCAAGCTAGGGTACCTTTGTCCTCAATCGTTAGATGCTTTTGTCAAGAGTAGACTCCCTATGGTGTTAGAAAAACTGGAGGATCGCGGAATTCCCCCTCTTGCCTAGACAAGAAGAACGGTCGTCCCCTCTCTACCATACACAAAAATGGATACGATGGATAAAGGGATCAATAAAATTTGAGTTTCATTTTGGGAGTTTGCTTTCATTGTTGTTTTTCCCCCCAATTTCTTGTGGCATATAACATTTGAGAACACTTTCTTTTTGCCATTTCTTTTGATTTTTGGCAATTCAATACTTGACAATTTTTTTGCATTTCTTTTTGAACATTTTCAAAGTCACCCCAATTAGTAACGAGGGTGCCTTGTATTTGAAGCTTTAGGAGTTCTATTTTTGCTCCTCTTTTCATTTGATACATTTTTGCAAACTTTCTTTCACTTTTCATTTCTTTGAACTCAAATTGATTTCTTTTTGTGCCCATTCCCTTTGATGACAAAAATGTATGGTAGAACATGGATGAATGATGGAAGTATGCATGGTTTCAAGGGTCACCTTGGAATAAACGGTAGCCAAGGAGTTATCACACCACAAGGTACTCTTGACTAGGCCTTAAACCATGGGTCAAAGGATACTAGCATGACACATCCTAGGGTGTTTTACAAGCATTCTGACAAGCAAAGTCTTGAGAAGAAAAAGCATCTACTAGGGCCTATATACACTAGTCAAGCTTCCCAAGTAGACGGTTTCGCAAAATTTTTCTAACATGCAAACTACATGCCATGATGCAACTAGCATATACACATCCTAATGCAAATGATTCTACCAACTAATATGCCATATAAACTAAATGCAAGTCCTAAGTTCACATTGTTTTTACCGCATCAATCAAAACAAAGCCACATAGTCATTAACATAAAGAGGAAAAAGGAGATTGGAAAGATCATACCACGCGGTCTTCAATATCCTCATGTCTCGGATGTGGCGTAGTCAATCAAAGTGAACAAGGATGAAACAAACACAATATATACAAGACAATATATACAAAGGAAATGAACTTGTTTTTGGTTTTTCAATTTTTTCAATTTTTTTGTTTTTTGAAATTTTTCAATTTTTATGGGTTTTTGAATAAAAGTTAAGTGTTAGAATTCCCATCCCCACACTAATATGGGCATTGTCCTCAATGGCCAAAATGATGGAAATTATGCAAAGATGATGCATGATTTCTATACTAAATGCAATTCTACACTAAGCTATACTATATGATGCATGGTTTTTGTTATGACGGAGAGGATAATTTAGATTACCTCCCGTTGTGTATGCATTAACTTCCCCAAACCAAATAAGACACTATTGCTAATGTCAAGGATGGGTATAGTTCATGCACACACTATGCTATGCATGAAACTAGATTGTCATTTTGGATTTTCAAAAATGGGAACAATAAAGAACACCTCAATGGTACCGAGGTGTGAGTCCTTTGATGTTGCTAGGACTAAACCATCAATGATCAAAATGAAATAAAATACAAAGAGATATAGACAAACCATGGGAGTGTAGGAGTCTCCAAGGCTAGTCTTCCATCATGCTATCATCATCATCACTTCCCTCATGAGAAGTGGTCACATTGCCACTTTCCTTGGCACTTTCTTCATCTCTTTCTCCATCATCTTGCTCATCATCATCTTCACCATCTCTTTCTTCATCTCCACTTGCTTCTTCCTCAATATTATCATCAATTCCTTCACCATTTCCAACAACCTCATTGTCTTCCACCACGTCCCTAGATGCACCCGGAAATAGGGCTTCTTTATCCGCCCAACTAGGCAAAGGACAAGATGGATCAAGGAGTCCTTGCCTAGCTAGATGTAAGAGGGGAGGATATTGAGCCAAATAAGCATTCTTCCGATCTTCATAAGCTTGCTTGTGCATGGCTTGCATAAGAAGAGTGACATAGTCTTTCCCAATTTCAACTCCTTGCGGTTTGAACTCTTCATACACAAAGGGGTAAGGCGGTATAACAATGGAAGAGGAGGGGGTTTCATGATCACCCTTTTGTTGTTGAATGATGTACTCGGCTTCTTCGGATAGGGGAAGTAAATAGTTGGTCCGGTGGACACTTAGACGACAAATCTTCGCGGGTAAAGTGAATGATCGAGCCTCACTAGTAAGCCACCCATACTTGGTGTCAAGGGGATTGTGAGCAACCCACTTGAACTTGTTAATCATGATAGACATATCAATAAGATGGCCACCTTCCTTTGCCTTGTACTTGCTATCCTTATTGAAATTAGGATCAAAGTGCTTGGCTAAGACCGTGACTAGGCCGCCATTAACAATAACGGTTGTACCCTTCTTCCCACTATCAACATGGAGCCATCTATCAACCAATAGCCTCAAAGAATTGTAAGGCTTGGTATGAATTCTTCCAATATTCAAAGCCAATTCAAGGAGAATAAAATCAAGTCTTGTGAAATGATTGGTGTCTTTCCTAGCAATTATGGTATTTCCCACAACTTTGTGCCATACTCTTATGCCCGGATGATGGACCAAAAGAGCACGACAAGCATGAAAATCATCAAATTTCTTCCCGGAGATTGCCTCCCAAAGAGGCTCGGGGTCATACTTCCCATATTGCTTATAATATTTCTCTTCATCGCTAAGACTCAAAATTTCACCCAATTCCGGAAAGGTAATGCGTCTACTAGTGTTAGCTAGACGAAACTCAAGATTTTCCCTATTCTCGACTTTTGTCACTTTTAAAGAACTTAAGAATTCTAAGACAAGGGAGGGGTATGTTACTTCCTTTGTTTCAAACAATTTCTTCAAACCCATGGCATTGAAAAAGGCTTTTGTTTGTTCAAGAACACCTAATTTCTCCAAAGCATCTTTACATATGAATTTGGTGGATTGAATTGATTTCATAGCAAACTTGGCGAATGTATTTCTATGGGTATCGGAAATAAAAGTTACCTCCGGATAATACAAGAGTTGATCGATTACCGGAGTAGAAGGTGATGCTCCCATAGAAGTTTGTTGTTGTTGTTGTTGTACTTCCAAGTTTGGTGTTGCTACCACCATTGCCAAAGCTTTCTTTGTTTGGAGAGCTTTTTGCCTTTGAGAGAGAGCCTTTGCCTTTGGTGCCTTTGTTGCCTTTGTTGCACCCTTTGTCCTTGCCATTTGATGAACTAACCAAGAAAAGAATCAAAAATCTTCAATTTGTAGAATGCCCAAATCGATTTGAAGGTGAAAGGCTTTGCCTTTATGAAATCAAAAATCGACTCAAAGGTTGAAGAATTTATTCTTGGTTTTGATTTTTATTGAAGATGGAGTGATTGATTTGTTGTTTGAAGGATGGTTTGTTTTGATTTTGGTGGATTTTGTTGAGGGTTTTTGTTTTTGTGATGGAGAGGATGAGGGTTTTGATGTTATGGGTAGTGTTTGTGAATGAATGAATGAATGAAAGAAGGTGGGGTGGGTTATAAAGAACTCGACAATTTCAGAATGCAGGGTCAATCCGTGCGGATTGGGCGCAATCCGTGCGGATTCTGCTGCTTCAAAATTTTCAAAATCCCGCCTAGAGACGGGCGGATTCTGGGGAATCCGCTCGGATTCTTTTTGAGGGACGGGCGGATTTTGTGCGGGACGACGGATTTCAGTCCGAGATTTTTCTTTGTTTTCTTCAGCTGCAAGACGGGCGTCTTGTATAAAAGACGGACGGATTCTGTGGGACGGGCGTCTTTCCAGAAATCCGCTCGGATTCTTTAACAGTCAAGAAATTTGCAATTTCAGCTCAGCCCAGGACGGGCGTCTTCTGAGCAGGACGCTCGGATTTGCTGCGGACGGGCGGATTCTCAAGAATCCGCTCGCATTCTTCTCTGTTGTACACGTGTTCAGCTCCACCCGTGCACAAACGCAATCCCTTATCATTCTTTCTTTCTTTCTTTCAAATCTTGTGTTCTTCATTGTGGGGGCACTACTAAGGCATGAATAGCCTAGGCAATTGCCATCCCCACACTAAGGCAAAGTACTACACATCAATTGAAATCGTTAGTCCCTCCCTCACTTCTCTCTTTCATGACAATTATTTTGATCAAAGTAAATAAAATCCAAAAATGACAAAAATGCAATACAAGAATTGAAATGTAAGTTAGGGAGTTAGAAATATTTACAAGTGGTGGTTTAGGGAGGACTCCACCAAACTCTCATTCTTGATGAGATGTCAAGGGGGCATGTTCAAGGTGTTGTTGATGTTGCTCAACACCTTGAAGAAGTAATCAAAAGCTTGTTCATTGTTATGGTAGAGGTCCTCAATAGACCGTGGCCCTTGTTGTTGATCATGATCGATGGCATGCCCAATGTAGGGATTAAAGATCCCTTCAAATTCGTCGTCCCAAAGACCACAAACTTCATTGAGTTGATCATTGAAAATCTCTTGCTTAGATGGAGACAACTCTCCCAATTTCTTCTCTTGGCCAATGAGGCCATCTTCTTCTTCCTTGGTTGATTTTGATGAGCCTTGCAAGCTCTCCTTGTCACAATTCACTTGCTCTTTGAATGGAGCATCTTCAATTTTCTTCCTCCATTGGAGTTCCGATTTCTTCTTTTCATCTTTTAGGCTATAATGATCAATCATGAAACATGGCTCATGCAAACGAGGAGCTCTCATGGTCTTGTCAAGATTAAAAGTTATGCTTTCATCTCCCACTTCTAGAGTGAGCTCTCCATGTTTCACATCAATCACCGCACCCGCGGTGTATAGGAAAGGTCTTCCTAAGATGATTGGAATGTTGGAATCTTCCTCCATATCAACAATGACAAAGTCCACCGGGATGAAAAACTTCCCAATTCGCACGGGGACATCTTCCCATATCCCTAATGGTGTCTTCGTCGATCTATCGGCCATTTGAAGAGTGATATTGGTGCATTTAAGCTCTCCCATTCCCAACCTTTTACTTACCGAGTATGGCATGACACTCACACTAGCCCCTAGATCACATAAGGCTTTGTTGATCGTCGTGTCACCAATGGTACACGGTATTGAGAAGCTTCCCGGATCCTTTAACTTTGGAGGTGAACTCCCTTGAAGTATTGCACTACTCACCTTAGTAAAGGCGATAGTCTCAAGTTTCCGGATCGACTTCTTCTTTGTGAGGATATCTTTCATGTACTTTGCATAGGCCGGTACGTGATTGATTAATTCCGTGAAAGGAATTGAGACTTCTAAATTCTTCACAATTTCCATGAACTTTCCAAGTTGATCATCAAATTTGGGCTTGGCTTGACGACTTGGAAAAGGAAGTCTAATCACAATGGGCTCCTTCTCTTTGGCTTTGTCTTCATTTTTCTTTGAACTTTCTTCTTTTGATGATTCCCTTTCTTTGGGGCTTTGCACAATTTCTTCCTTTTCACTAGCTTTCACAACTTCATTCTCAACTTGCTCCTTCGGTGCTTCATATCTTGTACCACTTCTCAAGTGAATGGCACTAACCGTTTCATGTCTAGGGGGATTACTTTGAGGTGGTAATTGCCCCTTTTGTCTTTGTGAGCTTGAAGATGCTAGTTGAGTCAATTGTGTTTCCAACATCTTGGTGTGAGCTAGAATGTTGTTGATGGTGGTATCTTTTGCTTGGCTATCTTTTTGCATTTGGGTGAAAAATTCTTGTTGATTCTTTTGCATTTGGAGGACCGCTTTTTGGACATCAAAACCTTGGTCATTTTGGTGATTGTATGGATTTTGATTTTGGTAACCTTGGTTTTGATTGTAAAAGGGTCTTTGATTTTGATTTCTCATGGGTGGTGGAGTGTATGTTGTTTGAGGGTTTTGAACATTTTGGCTTTTGTATGAGAGATTTGGATGGAACTTGGTGTTTTCATTGTAAAAATTTGAATAAGGGGTACCACTTTTGTAAGCTTGGAAAGCATTAACTTGTTCGGTTGTTCCCCTACACTCACTTGAGTCATGACCCAAAGTTCCACAATTCTCACATATCCCACTTGGGATTGATGAGGATGCCGTCATGGCATTGACATGATGCTTTGATGTTTTTGAGTTTTCCTCAAGTCTAGCCATAGCTTGTTCAAACTTCAAGTTGATTGTGTCAATGTGAGCACTAAGTTGAGCACCCAATTGAGTAACGGAATCCACTTCATACTTTCCTCCTCTAGTAGCCTTGCGAGGCCTACTATATTGTGAATTATGGACCGCCATTTCCTCAATCTTGTTCCATGTTTGATTGTCATCAACTTCGGTGAACATTCCATTTGATCCCATATTGAGAATGTTCCTTGAATCTTCATATAAACCATTCCAAAATTGTTGCACTAAAAACCATTCGCTAAGTCCATGGTGAGGACATGAGCGACAAATACCTTTGAACCGCTCCCAAGCTTCATACAAAGATTCTTCATCCCTTTGCTTAAAACCCGTAATTTGAGCTCTTAGCATGTTAGTCTTTTCCGGTGGGTAGAATTTTTTGTAGAAAGCTAGAGCTAGCTTCTTCCAAGAATCTATTCCAAGGGTGGCCTTATCAAGGCCCTTCAACCATTGCTTTGCGGTGCCGATTAACGAAAAAGGAAATAAGACCCATCTTATTTGGTCTTGAGTCACGCCCGTTTGAGAGATAGCATCACAATAATCGCCAAAGGTTTCCATATGAGAATGAGGGTCCTCACTAGGCAATCCCCCGAATTGGCTCCTCTCAACTAGTTGGATGAAGGCGGACTTGGCAATAAAATTACCGGTGAGATGTTGCGGTGTAGGAGTACCATTTGGTAGATCCTCCTCGGTGGGTATAGAGTGTGACGAGAATTTAGGCATTGTAGGTGGATTTTGTGGGATATTGTGTAATGGGTTTTCTTCTCCTTCTATTGCGAAAGGATTGACAAACTCACTAGTGGGTTGAACAACTTCACCAACACCTCCCAAATTCCTCCTAACAAGTCTCCTATTATTCGTCAAGGTTCTTTCGATTTCACGGTCAAAAGGTAACAAATCTCTTTGTAACCTTCTAGACATGCAAAATATCAAACAACTCGAAAACAATTAGAACAAACCTTGAGGAGTTTTACTTCTCCAAAGTGAAAAAGACACAACTAATTACAATAAAAGAAATCTTAAATCAATTAAACACCGTCCCCGGCAACGGCGCCATTTTTGATCGAGGCCATTTCGTGTTCACAATTAAGCATATGTGGTCGTTGGTCAATGGTCGATACAAAACACAATTTATACTCCACAAACAACTCTACAATTAGTAAAGAGGCAAGTAAAGGTCGGATCCCAAGGGACGGGTATTGAAATGAGAATTCTATTGTAACTAGTAGTGTCTAAGGGGTGTCACAAATTGGGTTGATGTAGAAGGTTACTAAACTAAAATAATAATGAAAATAAACAAGCAAGATGAATAAAATAAGGGGTGTAAACAATTGATTAAAGGCACTAGGGTGTCATGGGTTCATAGGGAATCATGGGATATGATCATACAAACATGTTCTCAAATTATAAGCAAGCAATTATTGTTGTGATGGATTGAGTTGGGTTATATCTTACAATCCTAGGAAAGTTTGGGTCCCGGAGCCGAATCGATTAGATTGTACAACACCTACAAGTCGACTTAATCTTTCCTACTCAACACATGCATGGTCTAACAAGACTCGAGTTGGGTTATGTCTTACAAGTCTCATTGAAAAGATAGGAGATGATAGTAAATGCAAGGATTCATAGGCTTAGCATTTCATCAAATATAACATGTGCATGTATTAAGATCAAAACAAGCAAGCAAATAGATTATGAAAGCATATTGATTTAAGCATGAATCATCCCCATGATGGTTTCCCCTAATCACCCATTAAACCCTAGCTAAGAGACTACTCACTCATTATCATATTGATCATGCTAGAAAGGTTGTCAATCATACTAACATAATGAAACATGATGAATAAATGAAAGTAATTAACAATAATTAAAAAGGGATTAAGAGATTATACCTACTAATGATTCCAATAATAAAGCAAGAATAATAGAAGTACTTGAATCCTAGATTGAGAGGTTGTCAATCTCCCAATAATAACCCAAATAATCTTCAATTACCCAAAATAAAGGAAGAACAAGAGAGAGATTAAAGAACTAAAACTTGGATTAAAACTTGATTAATGCTTGATTACAATATTGAAGAAAGATTTGATTGATATTAACTACACTAATTATTGATAAGAAGAACATGCTCCTCTAATTAGCCTAATGGGGTATTTATAGTGAAAATTAGGGAGGATGCATTAGGGTTAACTAAGGGCTAAACTAGTAATTACACTTTTTAAGTTGAGCAAGGAGAATCCGGTATTTTCTGAGAGAAGGGCTTCTCTTTTCGTAGCTTGAAGAATGAAAAACGTGCTGTACTGAAATCCGTGCGGATTGGAGTCGGGACGGCCGGATCTGGGCTGAGGAATCTGAGCGGATTCTTGTGCAAGACGCTCGGATTTGTGAGGGGGAATCCGAGCGGATTCCAGGGTGGGACGCTCGGATTGGGCTGGACGGACGGGCGGATTTGGTACAATCCGTTCGGATTGTTGGTCAGCTTCAATTCTTCTTCTTTTCTTCCCTTTTCTTCATAAATTCCTTGGGGATTTCCTCGGGGACTCAAGGATCCTTTTCTCAACATTGCTCTTCTACTATGATATGTACAAAGGCCTTCTAGTCTTGTCTCTCCTTGATGCTTGGTCATTGAATACAATCAATTTAGCCTCGTTTTGCCATGAAAATGCAAGATTCTTACTCCTTTCCTACCAAGGGATCAAAATCTCAAAGAATATGCAAAACAAAGAACTAAAGATAATAAATGACCCAAATAGGCACTAAAAAGCATGGAAACAATGGTAATTCGGGGGCTAAATATGCGCCAATTATGGTCACATCAAATATCCCCAAACCGAACCTTTGCTCGTCCCGAGTAAAGAGGTGACAAAGACTAGGACCAATACTAACCTAACCTAATAATAATAGCCGATATGAGACAATTAGCGGGTCTCACTCCGCCCCTTCAACTCACAACAAGACAACCATGAGGTAGGATGCCTTCTTGCAAGGCAAGGTGGGTCTTGCCAAAATGGCGACACATCCAAACATTAAAGCACAAAAATTCACATAATGGATGCATCTACAAAAAGAATAGCCACTTTCCTCATCTAAGTGGCGGAAATTATCTACAAGGGAAGCAATTCAAGGGTACACAATCCTTCATAGATGCAATTTGTTCAAACTACTAAGCCTAGAAGGATACCAATAAATCACCTCCAAAAGGTGTCAAGCTAGGGTACCTTTGTCCTCAATCGTTAGATGCTTTTGTCAAGAGTAGACTCCCTATGGTGTTAGAAACACTGGAGGATCGCGGAATTCCCCCTCTTGCCTGGACAAGAAGAACGGTCGTCCCCTCTCTACCATACACAAAAATGGATACGATGGATAAAGGGATCAATAAAATTTGAGTTTCATTTTGGGAGTTTGCTTTCATTGTTGTTTTTCCCCCAATTTCTTGTGGCATATAACATTTGAGAACACTTTCTTTTTGCCATTTCTTTTGATTTTTGGCAATTCAATACTTGACAATTTTTTTGCATTTCTTTTTGAACATTTTCAAAGTCACCCCAATTAGTAACGAGGGTGCCTTGTATTTGAAGCTTTAGGAGTTCTATTTTTGCTCCTCTTTTCATTTGATGCATTTTTGCAAACTTTCTTTCACTTTTCATTTCTTTGAACTCAAATTGATTTCTTTTTGTGCCCATTCCCTTTGATGACAAAAATGTATGGTAGAACATGGATGAATGATGGAAGTATGCATGGTTTCAAGGGTCACCTTGGAATAAACGGTAGCCAAGGAGTTATCACACCACAAGGTACTCTTGACTAGGCCTTAAACCATGGGTCAAAGGATACTAGCATGACACATCCTAGGGTGTTTTACAAGCATTCTAACAAGCAAAGTCTTGAGAAGAAAAAGCATCTACTAGGGCCTATATACACTAGTCAAGCTTCCCAAGTAGACGGTTTCGCAAAATTTTTCTAACATGCAAACTACATGCCATGATGCAACTAGCATATACACATCCTAATGCAAATGATTCTACCAACTAATATGCCATATAAACTAAATGCAAGTCCTAAGTTCACATTGTTTTTACCGCATCAATCAAAATAAAGCCACATAGTCATTAACATAAAGAGGAAAAAGGAGATTGGAAAGATCATACCACGCGGTCTTCAATATCCTCATGTCTCGGATGTGGCGTAGTCAATCAAAGTGAACAAGGATGAAACAAACACAATATATACAAGACAATATATACAAAGGAAATGAACTTGTTTTTGGTTTTTCAATTTTTTTGTTTTTTTCAATTTTTTTCAATTTTTATGGGTTTTTTGAATAAAAGTTAAGTGTTAGAATTCCCATCCCCACACTAATATGGGCATTGTCCTCAATGGCCAAAATGATGGAAATTATGCAAAGATGATGCATGATTTCTATACTAAATGCAATTCTACACTAAGCTATACTACATGATGCATGGTTTTTGTTATGACGGAGAGGATAATTTAGACTACCTCCCGTTGTGTATGCATTAACTTCCCCAAACCAAATAAGACACTATTGCTAATGTCAAGGATGGGTATAGTTCATGCACACACTATGCTATGCATGAAACTAGATTGTCATTTTGGATTTTCAAAAATGGGAACAAAAAAAGAACACCTCAATGGTACCGAGGTGTGAGTCCTTTGATGTTGCTAGGACTAAACCAACAATGATCAAAATGAAATAAGATACAAAGAAACAAGATACAAAGTTCTTTTCATGAAAAATAAAGATAAAGAGGAGAGATGAGAAAACTTCACTTGAACTAAGGTGGGTGTCTCTTGCCCGCTCCACCTAGTGATGAAGTAATCTCCTAGATATCGGCATCATCTCCTTCAATATCGGTATCCCAAATATCCCTAGAAGCATCACTTAGACTTGGATCCATGAATTCATCTTCACTCTCAAGCTTCACCGTATCACCTCCACAAGAGTCCCCACTTTCTTCTCCTTTGCGACCGTTCGCTCCTTCATTAGCCTTCTCCGAGTTAGGAAAGAGCAATTCCATCTGAGCCCATGAGGGGAAAGCTCCTTCCTCACTAATCCGTCCTTTTTGAGCCATCTCATAGTATTGGGGGTAAAGAGCATAATAAGTGTCCACGGAGGTCTCATATTGACGGTAGTGTAAATCTTGCAAAATTCCCGTGACAAAGTCGTCACGGGGGAGGATGAAGGGATTTGGATGGTTATATGGTTGGTAGGGAAAGGGGTAAGGAGGCACTTTTATCTTCTCATTTTGAGTTTGTTGTTCTTGTTGTGGTGGTGGATTTTGTGGAGGTGGAGTTTGCCTTTTTTGACTTGGGATGAGGTAGGAGGGCATTGGGGACAAGCTTCCTCTTCTTGGGGAGACCCGCGGTAGATCATGCATTGGGAGATAGAGTGGATCGCTCCCTTTTGTCAACCACTTTATCTTCTTATCAACCCCCTCAAGGGTTATCCAATGGTGTTGGACGATAAGGAGATCTTCATTAATTCTCGTGTTCCCCGCAAGTGGAGTGTACTCATTGTTCTCATTGAACCTTGGGTTAAAGTGCTTTGCAAGTCTAGTTATGAGTCCTCCATTCACTATGTGCTTCATTCCATCATCATTCCCATTTCGAAACTTTGCCCATTTCTCTTGCATAACTAGAGGTGCATTGAATTGATACCCATCTCTCCCTTGAATGTTGAGGTATGATTCCATGAATACAAGGTCCAATTGGTTGACAATGGCCGGATCACGGCGGGCGAAAAGAGTACCCGAAAGAAATCTATATGTAAGCCTCAAGATCGGGTTTTGGATGTGAAAAGCAAGACACTCTTTGGTAAGAATGAAATCCCGGCCCATCATGGCCCTCCACAATGGTGCAACATTATACTTTTTGGGCTTTGATGTTCGGGTAGGCGAAACATCAAGTCCGAACATATTGGCAAACTCGACAAGGGTCATCATTCTAGAGACATTCTCCAACCTAAACTCTATGCAAATAGTCTTGTTCAAGGTTGTGATTCTCAAAAAGCTTAAGAATTCTAGCACAAGGGACCGATATGTTGGCTCATACATGCGAAAGAGAGTTGAAAGACCAAAAACCTCAAAGAGTGCTTCTACTTGGTGAAAGATTCCAAGCTTTCTTAAGGTATCATGACAAAGAAATTTAGTGGGAAGAATATTCTTACTTAAGAGTCGATGGAAGACCAATCGCTGCACATCATCAAGGAATTCCACATTCGAGAAATCATCGAGCCTTGTGAGGTCTACAATCTCTACATGCTCTCTTCTAATGGTGTTGAGATGTGAGGTAGAGGAACTTCCCACCATCCTTGGTCTTCTTGCACTTCTAAAGGAGGATCTCCTTGGTGCCATTCTTGCTTCTTTTGTTGGGTTATTTTGATTTGAAAATTTGCTAAGGATGTTCCTTGTTGATTGAGAATTGGAAACCCTAGAAAATTGGGGATTTTTAATTTTGTGGGTGAAGAGAGTGATTTGGATATGTATGGGAGTTATAAGGAGGTGGTTTTTATAGGGTAAGTGGAAGGAGTAGTGATGTGTCATTATATGGGTGGTGGGGTGTGACAAATGCAACCTTAACATAGATTTGACATTTAGTATTATTTTGAATTTTGAAGAGTTGTGGCCCCTTTGAACACATTTACATAAAGTAATGTATAGAGAATAAGTACATATAATAACACCGACAAAAAAAACATAAGAAAATCAACATCAAACCTAGGAGGCTATGACAAATGCAACCTTAACATTGTCTTTACAAGAGTTTGAAGGGAGTAGCTAGGTAGACTAAGCAACATTTTTTTTTTTGACAATTGGGAAGATAACATGCGAGTCTACAATTTTTGAACCCTCGTCGCAATATTATGCGCGATGAGGTTAACAGTCCTAGGAATAAATTTAAAACTTGGACAATGAAAAGCATGACTAATATCTAAAATATCAGAAATGACAACGCTGGAGCAATGGCTTCTTGAAACGATTCTAAAAATCTGCAAGATGACCTAAAGACAGTCTGAATAAATAGCTAAGTAACGAATACCATGTTGGAGTATGTGTCCTCAACAATAATGCGATCACATTATTGAAACTCATGATAAGAATACGTGAAGGGATGATTTATTGATATATGTCAACTGATCAACATTAATCGGTAATGATTGGCTGACTAGAGTTTGACATTATTGTCGTTTGACGATGGTGATCAGTTGATCCCTTAAGGTCACACCTAAAGGATGATTCCCTTAATAGATAAATTAATTAATTGTATATTGATACAGATTAATTAATTCCTTAAAATTGAACAATTTAGATATGTGAGTACGAATATATATATATATATATATATATATATATATATATATATATATATATATATATATATATATATCTTATTGTAATTCGATTAAATAAGATTCGTTTTATTAATTAAAATTTTATATTACTAAAACTTTGTCTATAAAACAATTAAATTAAGAATGATTGGTTAATTATAATTACAATATATATGTTGTATATTATGTTAACATGACCCATTTTATATACATGTGATTATGAATTACTAGCCGATTGTTATATGTAATTGAATTAATATATATAATGATATTTAATTGTTAAATTGTGGACAACAAGGGCCCACTGGGGTCGCTTGGGAAACAAGCGTTTGCATTTGTGGAGTCGCCACCAATTTTTATGGGAAATTGGAACCGTTCGAATACCTCGTGCCATGTCAAGACACAAAGTAGTGACATGAACACTAAGAACTCGTTACCCTTAGCATTCTATGTCTAGAATAAATCTCGTCGATGCCAATGAACACGGATGTTTACAGAAATCTGGAGTAAGTGTAACACCTCCATTTATTCAGGAGCCTTTAGCTAGACATTCCCAAATAAATAGAACTGTTATCATCTCGGTTTCCCGAGGTAGTGAATAACAAAGTCCAACTCACCAAAGTACTTTAAATTAAAACTTAGTGATTACATGTTTATTACAACTTAACCAACTAAAACTTAATATAAAATTATTACAACTCGCAGCGGAAATAAATATAGTGATTAAATATTCTATGTGGTCTAGACTTATAGGTAGATTGGCCAAGTCCTCACGTATTCCCATAAGCTCCCAAGTCAGCTAATCTTTAGTACCTGTCAAATCTACTCCCCGTTAAGGTTCACCACAGGTGTTCATGAATACACTGTCAACCACGAGGTTGAGTAGGAATAGCCAAATAACCACAATAACTGGATACAAGAACAATATTAAATGCAAATGCAATGTATGCTCATGATCATCCTTTGAGGCTCCCGTTCATCCCGCCAATCCCTGGCCGGGGTAATCTCAATAACATCCCAGAGACAAGTCCTGTAGAACCAGCCTGGGGAAACCAATGCAAGTGCTCATGATATGATATGCTAACAATTGAGCTATACAACATTCTTACCATCTCAGACACGAAGCTGAGGAATCCAATAATCAATATAATCATCTCAGTCACGAGCTGAGGTAGTCAATAATCAAATCATCACAGTCACGAGCTGAGCTAGTCATAAATCAAATCATCTCAATACAACCAACCAACAACCATATATCATCCATCACAATTCCAAACAATCCAACCAATACAATCAGATAAATATCATTCAAGTAAACATTAAAGTGATTGAGTAGCTATCCTACCTCAATAGCAAATCCGAGTCAAGCAGGCTAAATAATAATCCAAAATCTTCCGTCAGCAAATCCGAATAACAAGCACGCGAACCAAGTAATAATAGTTCCTTCAGCAATCGTCACCTAACAAGATATTATAATATAATTACTTATTCCTTATTCAATTAATTATATTAATTTACTTAATTGTAATTTCATTATATTAATTATCTCCCGCTCCAATTATTATTACGTAAAAACTCGCTCAATTAACTAAATAAACCCAAACCCATAAACAAGTACCCAAAACCCACGACCAACCACGTGAAACAACCCAACTATACACAACCCGTACAACACGTCGAAACCGTGTTCAACACCCCCACCAAAACCCGTCCTTTACGACTCCCCTAGCCACCATCAGCCCCACACAATCCAGCCACCTCCTAGCCCACACCACGACGAACACCTAACAGCCAAAACCACCACACAACCGCCATTAGCAACTCCCAAATACCCCGCCCTAGCAGCGCCCTTCAAAACCCGGCACAAAGAACACCACACCCTCACTCACCTTCTTACACCACCACTACGTCAGCCCGTGGCCCCCACCACCAGCAACCTGGCCACCTCCTAACACCAGTAGTCCCACCTTTCCCCTCTCTCCCTCTACACCACGACACAACCCAGCTGCAACATTCCAAACCCGATATCCCCTGTTTTTCGCGAATCTCCGGTCACCACCACCACAACCACCACCAGCAACCACCAAAACACCCCCAACCTGGTCGACTCAACCACCCGGTTTTATCCCCATAAGAACCTGAGTCAAGGCAGCGAGTAATAAACGGGTTCCAACGTGTTTAAACACAATCTGCCCTAGTTCACGATTCCGGCCGACCACTGTACCAAACACCAGAAACAACCACCCAAGACCACCACAAAGTGGTCGACTATCACCCCCGGTGTCAACCCATCCTAGCCCAGGTCCAATTAGACGATTTTCGTGGGTCAAAATCCGTATAACCATATATTGCATACCCTCTTCAACCACCCTCGAAAATGACACGGCTATCGCAACCCTATCAAAGATAAAACCAAACGGTCTCAACTAAAATGTAACAGAGGCAGTCGAGTATCGAATCCACAGGGAGGCAGTGCAATTATCGGTTGTCTAATTCTAATCCTAAGGTAACAATGGGGGGTTGTTTGAATTGGTTACTAAACTACGAGGTTTAAAGGAAGAGAAATAGAGATAAGAGCAGTAAAAGCGAGAAATAAGTTTAAACTATCAAGAGAGAAGGGACATGTCGGGAGTTCGGTTCACTACGGTAGTCCAGTGACTCATCTGTAAATGACTCAGACGAATTAATGTAAGACGGATGTGGAAAGATCCTTTCGGTCCACTTTCTATCCTAAAATACCACTAACTTAACTTTCATTCTCGTCAGGGTAGTGTACTGTTCATAGCAGGCCTATTTAGTCCAATCTTTCGATCTAGGATTAATTTTAGCCAGATTAAAGGAATAACTCAGAGGCGTGCACTCAACTAAGTCGATAAATACAATTAAATTGCTATGGTGACAGAGTCTTATGATCAATTCATCTATTTCATTTACTACATCGTCACATTCCTACCGCAGATTCCCTAATCCCAACATGAAAGGGGTTTAGCTACTCATATCGCTAATTAAACTATCAATACTAACAGCAGATAAATTTCCAGCAGTAAACATATTAAAACTATAATAAAATTGCATAAAGAGTAAATTAGGGCAGAAATTAAATGTAACGAAATGAAGAATTAAAGCAAACAAAAGATTAGTTATTATTAAGAGAAGAGAAAGGAATTACAATCGAGCGAATCCGGCGTAAAGAACAATCGAATCCGAGCAATAATAATCCCAAAGTAAAGTACAGTGAAGAATGAAAAGCAATGTAATAAAGTTTTTCAGTAGAGAGTTCTGATAAATGAATGATAGATCCTAATGACCTAGTAAAGCGTGCTTAAATAGCAAATTAATTAAGTTTTAACGAAATAAACATAACACGGGCAAATTAGAAGCTCAAATCAGCGAAACCACTCGATCGAGTGGAATAAAACCACTCGATCGAGTAAAAACCTCAGCAAATCTACTCGATCGAGTAGAAAGTTACTCGATCGAGTAACTCATCTTTCTGCAAGCTAAGTATCGAGTAGAAATCTACTCGATCGACCATCTTGGGACGTAAAAACCACTCGATCGAGTGGTAAAACTGCTTGATCGAGTAGTTAGTCTTCATTTCAGCTCAAGTCCGTCACCGAATGCCTCGTAATCCGTGCCATGACGCTTCCAAACGCAGTATCTCACTCTTGAAAATCCCGTCTCCTCTAAATGCATGCAAAAAGGACGAAAAAGAGTACGATTCCACTACTTTCGCGTTCATTTCTACAAAATGGACAAAGCGAACCAAAGTAGCATATTCGGGGCAAAATACTATAAAAACAGTATAAAAATGCATAGAAATACTTGCTGAAATAGGCTAAAAAGACTATACATTAGGCACGTATCAAATCTCCCCAAACCAAACCTTTACTCGTCCTCGAGTAAACTACAATGCAACTAAAAGAACGGAAACGATAACTCAGAGTTAGCTTAACTTGTCTACTTGAACCAATTTAGTGCAACAAAAAACTAACAGTTATAGTTAAGTAGTCAATACGCAAACGAGTTATAAGCTGTTTAGAAATATAGCCAACCTATCGAACTTGCAAGACCAACAAAATCGGACTCTCACGTGGTCACTCTTCTATCATGAAGCAAAGGGTGAATATTATATGTAAAAGAGAGAAGAAAAGACAATCACTCACCTAACTGCGACCTACATAGCATGCATGCAACAAAAATGAAAGACAATTCAAGTACTAATGCACACACTCCAACCAATAATGTCCGTCCCAGCCGAGGGCTTGCAAATAATATGGGAATAGTGAGGTTCAGGTGAGAAAGGCAAAACATGTTATGGGAATGTGGAGGTAAAAGCGTCAAGCTAGTTCCTAACAGGACCATAATGAAACCATCCTAATCTCAACTGACTAAAACAAATCAAATACAAGTGCCCTTCATTTGGCACAAAGCTCACTAAACTCATAGACAATCTCCTCAAAAATATAGAATAAGAATGGAGGAATCAGACGGTCACAAACTTCCCTTTTTTAATACCGTCTGAAAGAACTAACTCAAATAATACAACTCTTTTTTTCAAACTTTCTTTCTTTTTCTTCTTTTCTCACGTTTCCAGCTTTTCTTTTTTTTTTTTTCTTTTTTCATTTTTTTTCTTTTCTTTCTCCTTCTTTCACGTTTTCTCCTTTTTTTTCTTTCTTTTTCAATTCTTTTTCCTCCTTCCTCTTATACTCACACCAACTCCATACAAAAGGGATACGGGCCAAACTGCAGACGCAAAATCATACCACAAAAGAACACACTAAACTAGCTTGACTAGGCAGGCTTAATTTTGGATGTAGCTAATGGGTCAAAAAGGCAAGTTTTGGCTTATTTGGAGCTAAATGGGTGAAAGATATAAAGAAAGGGAAATTTGCAAACACCTCCCTGCATGTGACACCGACCACAAACCCGAATATGTGCATTTGACGAGAAATTGAATGTCATAAAAGTGCATAAATGATGGACATGCTATGCAAGGAGTACTACTCAAAATTCCTAATGAACTGGTCATGAATGTCACCAGTTATGGCTCTAAAACTCAGAATTTATCAAGTAGTTTGCCAATTTATAGGTCAAGTCTAAACAGTCAGCTATATTTGAACAGAAACTCGTAGACTATGCGTATGACAAAGCTAATAACTATCAAAAGATGTGCAAGGCTCAAGTAAAAATGACAAGTTATAGTGCATTATCATCATGGAAATCTACCGTTCCGACTCAAACTATATGCAAAAATAAACGTGAATTTTTTTTGAAATTTTTTGAAATTTTCTAATTTTTTTGTATTTTTGATTTTTTTTTTTTGAAATAAACAATAATACAAAGCTGAAAAATAAACGTGAATGCAAAAACAAATGCAAATGCAGACTCAAAGAATGCAATATAACCTCCCCAAACCAAAACGGACAACGCCGTCGTTGTCCTCCAGCATACACCAGCAGAAAAATGGGGGAACGGGAATATACAACCTATAAACAAAAGAAAAGCAATAAAATAAAGAGGAGACAAAAATAAAAGAGTAAAAGATACATACAAAATACGAACTTCCCCAAACCAGTCTGAGAACTGGGGAAGTGAGTAGACCAGTAGCTACTCGTCGTCGTCGTCGTCGTCACTGTCACGGACGTCCACCACCCTGAACTCCGGATCTCTCTCCTCCTCCGCTCCTCCTCTCGAGCTCTCTCCACTGCCACCTCTGGGTCCTCGTCCTCGTCCTCGTCAGCAGACTCCGGGTACCCCTCAGCTGGGAACCGGAAGAAGGAAGGGTGTGGCCAACCCTCTGGGATTGGACGATGTCGCCGCAAGTGGCACTCGTACAGAGGGTGTAGAGCTAGGGACGTGTCCCTCTCCATACGAGCCTGACGCTCTGCGATCTCAAGCAACAAACCGTAAACGGCACCCCCTTGGTCTATGACCGCGGGCGCCACAAAAGGAGGAGGTGGTACAAAAGTAGCCGGTAGGACCGGCTCAGGCTCAGCCTGTGGCTGGTCAGTGGGAGTAGGAGTGGTAGTAGTAGTGGGAGTAGGGGTCGGAATGGGAGTAGCCGTGGAAGGCTGAGCACTCCCTGAAGGTGTAGACCCCTCTCCAGGCTCAAAACGCCGCTTCTTAGCGGCAGGTGCATCAGGAGGTGGTCGAGGTCGAAGTGGAAGGTGAAGGTTAGGCAGTGGTGGCAGACGGTGGCCCTTTGCAACAGTGGGCAAGGGCTCAAGACGGGGGAGAGTGTCACAAGGTAAGTCAACAGACAAGGAGTCGTCAATCTTCCAAGTCTGGTAGTCTGGGGTCAGCCAATGCTGAGAGAGCATGGCGCCCAGACTCAGGAACCTCTCTCCCGCGAGGTACTGCAACTCACGAGGCCAAGTGGGGTAAAGGGAACGGGCAAGAATGGTGGCTAAGCCACCGCAGGCAATAGATCCCTTCTCCTTAACCCCTGGCTCTGAAGGTACTGGGCGGTCAGGTAAGCAATGTTGAGGGTATAGGGACCCTCACAGTCAACGTTCAGATAACCGCCCAGGATGGAGAGCTCGGTGTTGGTAATGTTGTTCGGCTCCTTTCGGCCGAAGATAGTGCTCCCCATCAGTCTGAGAAAGTATCGGGCAGGGGGTAGGTCTACCTGTGCGAGCTTCCGATCGGGAAAGCTCGTCTGGGCCAGGGTCCTCCAAAGCTGTCGGAAGACCCTCCTAGGGGCGGCAGTCGCGCCCGTAGAGGTAAGGCCAAGTAACCCACCAAACTCCGCTAGGGTCATCGGAAAAGTCCGGTTAAACAACCGGAAGGACACTGAAGAACTGTCGGGGTCAGAATCGTAGGCCCCTGAGGAGAAGGTAAAGGAGCTGAGAAACTCGAGGCTCAGCTCCAAAAAGGTACGGCCGCTCATAGTGATGAGTCCGGCTATCCCCGTGCCCCGTAGTAACTCACAGACCGACTCGTAAATACCGAGTCTTTCTAATGCCAATTTATCCAAAAATCGGGAAGGAAGATGTACACATTTTCGCAGATTATAAAATTTCTTGCGGTGTAAAGCGTTAACAAAAATTACCTGCGGATAAGCTGGGTGAGAGTCGAGGGAAGTGTCCCCTCGGACTGTGACCGTGCCAGAGGTAGAAGTAGTCGCAGCTGAAGTAGAAGTAGAAGCAGCAGAGGTGACTGGGGCTGGCGTAGAACGAGAATGTCTACGACCCCGACCCCTGGAACTCAAGGCAGAAGCCCTCGCAGTGACAGTGTGAGGGACCAAGGCTGCTCTAAAGGCAGCTGCGGCTGCTGGCGAGTCCACCACAGGACTAAAAGTAGAGGCTGGTGTACAGGTAGTGGCTGCTGTAGTCACCATTGGAGAGAGACTAGCAGCAGTGCTAGCAGTGGTGGTGACCGTAGAGGAAGTGGCAGCCTGAACTGAGCTAGCAGCTGAGCTAGCTGAAACGAAAACCGTACATGCAGCTAAAACTAGTAACACTAGGGCTGCAGTAGTGACTAAGGCAGAGGCAGTGGCAACAGCAGGGGTCACCGTCTCACTCAAGGACGAGTTAGAAGTGGTACTGGTAGAAGGCAAAGTACTCGACTCCATCCTGAAAACATAGGCCAGGGGGTATGATAAGAAAGCAGCTGCTAACAGTGGCTAACACAGCACGAAAAACCAGCATGTGACAGCATGTGAACCCCTACCAGTCGAAAAATTCGACTTTACAACAAACAATTCCCAACAATTCCTCAAAATATTCGAATCAAAGCATGCAAATGGCGATAGGGAACGGGATAGCAGTTAACAATAGTAGCTAGTAAGCAATGACTGAGGTTAATTAAATCATGGCAGCATATAAACCACCTGACAGTCGCAAAGTTCGACTAAAGCAGCCCTAATCGCGAAAATCTCGCGCAAAATTCGAATTAAACATGCAACAATAGCGAGGAATGGGATGTTGATCATCAAGCAAGATAAGTAAGGGCATACAATGACAAATTAAGTCGAAAAAATTCGACTAAACAGGAATTTCGAGCCCTAACTCCGATTTTTCCTCATAAAAATGCAAAAATAAGGAAATTAAAATGCAATGAAGCTAGAGGAAACACTTACTTGATGAATACAACCTACAAATGAAATTAATCTTCAATCAAACAAGCAAAACACGCGATTTTTCGAGCTAAGAACCGCAAACCCTAACCCTTCTTTGAAA
The DNA here is from genome assembly GCF_048544455.1 of Silene latifolia. Taxonomy (NCBI): domain Eukaryota; kingdom Viridiplantae; phylum Streptophyta; class Magnoliopsida; order Caryophyllales; family Caryophyllaceae; genus Silene; species Silene latifolia. Next base: position 20,593,589 of record NC_133533.1, on the reverse strand, counting down.
CCGTGAAAACGAGCACAATCAAGAGGGAAATTAAGGGGTTTTGAAAGATTAAAAAGCAAGGAATAGATTGTAGGAGGCGGATTTGGTGATTGAGCAAGAAAATATGGGGATTTGGGGTGAGTTTGGTCGCAATTAGGGGTAGAGTAGACGAAAATTAGGGGGAGAAATGAAATAGAAAACAAAATTAAGGAGTTTAAAGAATAACTCCCTGCGTGTTATTCATTTTCACTCGATCGAGTGGTTTTAAACTACTCGATCGAGGACTTTGGTGCTCCATCTGCTCGATCGAGTAGAATTCTACTCGATCGTGAAGTCCCCTTTTATGCTTTACTCGATCGACCAAGAAAAGCATTCGATCGACCAATTTTTCACTCGATCGAGTACAAAAAGTACTCGATCGAACTCTTTTTCCGCGTAAGCTCCTGAATTTCGTCTTTCTTCCTTTATTTTGCGTAAAACTTCCCCAAACCTGCATAAAAACACGTGCAAAAATTTCCCAAAATACCAATACGCATAAGAACAGTCTATAGTCTTAAATCTACGCTAAAAACTGTCTAAAAATTAATTGTCCTAATTAAAAGCATAAAACAAATTCAACGAAAAATTTGAAATTATTTATTACAAGGGATTACACGGGGCATTTCCCCGCTCAATTCCCAATGCAATTCAGTAGCCCCTTGGAGGGCTCCTGACTGGAGGACGTCACCTCAGCAACATTGACTGTCCTCTTCAGCTTCCATGAGCTTGAATTTGAATCATTTAAAACAGTAGGAGGGAAATAGTTTGCATCCACATAAGCACGAACTTTCTTCGTCCTTGCTCCTTTATCACCATCTTTAGCATCCTCATCTCCAATTTGATCGACAATAATTGCATCATGTCCTTTGACAGCTCCTTCATTGCTTTCATTTGTACCTGCAGCAAGGAAAATAGACGAACTTTCCTCCTTTTTGCTCTCAATCTGAGGCGGAGAGGTAACAATAGCAGCATAATTCTCCAAATTTTCATCTGGAGTGTAAATAATAGGATCAATAGAAGAGAGGGCATTGCAAGGCTGCGCTTGCATGGGAGCCCTCCGGGACTTACACTGATGAAAAATCAGCTCCTCGTCCCCTACCTGAAAAGTCAAATTCTTACCCCCGACGTCTATTACTGCACGGGCAGTAGACAAAAATGGTCTCCCTAAAATAATAGGGATGTGTGCATCTTCGGGGATGTCTAAGACAACGAAATCTACGGGAATAAAGAATCTCCCGATCTGAACAAGTACGTCTTCTACTACACTTAGTGGCCGTGATAAACTACGGTCGGCCATCTGGACTGTCATGTTGGTGCAACTCGGCTTTGTCAAACCAAATCTCTTAGCCAGTGACAACGGTAAGACACTCACGCTAGCGCCTAAATCGCATAACGCGTTATCAATCAAATGGGTACCGATATGACATGGAATTGAAAAACTACCCGGGTCTGACTGTTTAGGAGGTAACTTATTTTGAAATAGGGCTGACCCTACCTCAGTCAAAGCTACGGTCTCACTATCACTAATATTCCTCTTACGCGATAAAATCTCTTTCATAAACTTAAGACAAGAGGGTACCTTTGTCAGAAACTCAGTGAACGGCACAGTGACTTCTAAGCTCTTCAGAAGTTCAACAAATTTGCCGAATTGTTGATTAGCCTTAGTATTCTGCAGCCGCCTTGGGAAGGGAACCGTGATGGGTATCTCGAGTCCCTTGTTTCTCTCTTCCAATGTGTCTTTCGGAGCAAGTTCTGTATCCTTTGGACGCTTCTTACCTCTCGAACGAGGTCTTTTCGATGATTCCTCGCTTAAACGAGCACTAGCAGGCTCTCGAATAAGCTTCCCGTCATCAAAACTACTCGATCGACCAACATACCCATTCGATCGAGTAGAATCTTCATCAATTTCACTCGATCGAGTGATATTTTCACTCGATCGAGCAACTCCATTTTCTGCATCACTCGATCGAGTAGAAAAACTACTCGATCGAGCATTTTCATCGCCAAATCTGCTCGATCGACCACCTGAAACCAGTCGATCGAGCACTGTCTTTGCCGTGAGCTTATTTTCTTCGACAGAACACTGTTCATCATCAGTTTTAGCCTTCCTCGGGTCTGATTTCGACACTTCCGGTCCCTCATAAGAAAGATCGCTTCTCAATTCTATCAGATTTACCGTCTCATGTGGATTCTTCTCATTTTGAGTCGGTAAATGACCCTGCTTTCTTGAGGACTGATTCGTGGTTAGTTGGGCAACTTGAGTTTCAAGTGCCTTAATGGAGGCATCTTTTTGTTGATCACTCAGCTGAAACTGCTTTGTAAAGGCTAGCAACATAGACTTTAGCTCACCAATTTCACTCACCCCACCGGAAGATGATGCACCGTGATTAGGAGGAGTGAAGGACGAAGGCTTCTGAAGGCCTTGTTGATTCTTGTGTAGAGGGACATACGGCTGCTGCTGGTGCGGAGGAGGAGTAGGATTGAGCATATTTTGACTACTCCACCTCAAATTGGGATGGACGTTCGGCTCATAGTAGGTGTTTGTCTGCCTGTAATGTTGAAAGGCAGCACAAGACTCATAAGAATTGGGACAATTATCTGAAACATGCCCTTCTCCTCCACATCTCTTACAGACGAAGGGACCGTCTGAAACAGCATTCACATGATAGATCACTCCTTTCGAGGCTCCTCCCAACTCATATTTATCAAATCTCGTCGTGAGAGCCTCTAATGCAGCTACAGAAGGAGATTCAGCACCTCTCCTTTGATTCCCCCTGGAATTCCTATACTCAGCTTTGTGGGTAGCCAAATCATCAATGATTTTCCACCCCTTAGTCTCTCCCATGTTCTCCTGAAATCTGCCAGTAGCTGCAGCATCCAAGATAGACCTTTGATCGTCGTACAGCCCATTATAGAACTGATTGCATAGACTCCATTTTTCGAACCCATGGTGTGGAATAGTGCGCACCAGCTTCTTGAAACGGACCCATGCTTCATGAAAGTTCTCATCCGGCCCTTGTTTAAAGCTCGTGATCTGAGCTCTAATGGCATTCGTCTTCGAGGCAGAAAAGTATTTCTTATAAAACGCCAAGGCCAACGAACTCCAGCCGGTGATCCCATTAGCAGCTCGATCCAGGTCCCTATACCACTCCCTTGCAGCATCACGAAGAGAGAATATAAACATGGTCTCCTTCACCTGATCCGGGGTCACGCCAGTTGGTGGGGGTATGGAACAGCAATAATCTATAAAGGTCTCCATGTGCTTAGCTGCATCTTCAGTTGCAGCTCCCCCAAATTGGTTTCTCTCAACCAAATTAATATAAGCAGGCTTCGGCTCGAATTTTCTGTCTTCCCCTGGTAATGCGAATCCTTTGTAAAGATTCGCAGCTGTCGGCTCAGAGTTACTAGCTATACTCGCTTCTTCAGCCATAACTGGAGAAGTGACTGTCTCAGCTGATGAAGTAGAAACTGGAGATGAAGGTGGATCCTCCTCGAATAGAGCGTTCTCGTAGAAACTAGAATGAGAACCAGGCTCTTCCTCAGACTGTTGTTCATGAAACAATCTCCTCTTTGCGCGCAAAGTTCTCTCAATCTCAGGATTGAATGGTAGTAATTCACCACCCTGTGACCTGCGCATAAGAAGACACTACAAGAAGAATATGAGAAAAGTTTAAGGAACGGATGTCCCTTAAACTAAGAGAAGGACTAAAAATAAACCACTAACAAAGATAAAACCAAACGGTCTCAACTAAAATGTAGCAGAGGCAGTCGAGTATCGAATCCACAGGGAGGCAGTGCAATTATCGGTTGTCTAATTCTAATCCTAAGGTAACAATGGGGGGTTGTTTGAATTGGTTACTAAACTACGAGGTTTAAAGGAAGAGAAATAGAGATAAGAGCAGTAAAAGCGAGAAATAAGTTTAAACTATCAAGAGAGAAGGGACATGTCGGGAGTTCGGTTCACTACGGTAGTCCAGTGACTCAGCTGTAAATGACTCAGATGAATTAATGTAAGACAGATGTGGAAAGGTTCTTTCGGTCCACTTTCTATCCTAAAATACCACTAACTTAACTTTCATTCTCGTCAGGGTAGTCTACTGTTCATAGCAGGCCTATTTAGTCCAATCTTTCGATCTAGGATTAATTTTAGCCAGATTAAAGGAATAACTCAGAGGCGTTCACTCAACTAAGTCGATAAATACAATTAAATTGCTATGGTGACAGAGTCTTATGATCAATTCATCTATTTCATTTACTACATCGTCACATTCCTACCGCAGATCCCCTAACCCCAACATGAAAGGGGTTTAGCTAGTCATATCGCTAATTAAACTATTAATACTAACAGCAGATAAATTTCCAACAGTAAACATATTAAAACTATAATAAAATTGCATAAAGAGTAAATTAGGGCAGAAATTAAATGTAACGAAATGAAGAATTAAAGCAAACAAAAGATTAGTTATTATTAAGAGAAGAGAAAGGAATTACAATCGAGCGAATCCGGCGTAAAGAACAATCGAATCCGAGCAATAATAATCCCAAAGTAAAGTACAGTGAAGAATGAAAAGCAACGTAATAAAGTTTTTCAGTAGAGAGTTCTGATAAATGAATGATAGATCCTAATGACCTAGTAAAGCGTGCTTAAATAGCAAAGTAATTAAGTTTTAACGAAATAAACATAACACGGGCAAATTAGAAGCCCAAATCAGCGAAACCACTCGATCGAGTCGAATAAAACCACTCGATCGAGTAAAAACCTCAGCAAATCTACTCGATCGAGTAGAAAGTTACTCGATCGAGTAACTCATCTTTCTGCAAGCTAAGTATCGAGTAGAAATCTACTCGATCGACCATCTTGGGACGTAAAAACCACTCGATCGAGTGGTAAAACTGCTCGATCGAGTAGTTAGTCTTCATTTCAGCTCAAGTCCATCACTGAATGCCTTGTAATCCGTGCCACGGCGCTTCCAAACGCAGTATCTCACTCTGGAAAATCCCGTCTCCTCTAAATGCATGCAAAAAGGACGAAAAAGAGTACGATTCCACTACTTTCGCGTTCATTTCTACAAAATAGACAAAACGAACCAAAGTAGTATATTCGGGGCAAAATACTATAAAAACAGTATAAAAATTCATAGAAATACGTGCTGAAATAGGCTAAAAAGACTATACATTAGGCACGTATCAGAAAACCCGCCTGAAACCGCCCTCTCCCGTTAGTCAACAGTGGTCAAATCAGGTCAACGGTGATCATTGGTCTTCCACGGTCACAACGGTACTTACGGCCTTATCTATGGTGGTCTAGATTACAAGTTATAGCATAGCAAAGAGTATACATGAGACGGTTTAAAGTATTACCTTGAGGCGATAATAAAAGTTAATCCTTTTGTTTTTCTCTTCCTTAATTCCTTTCTTCTTTCCTTTAGATTTCTTCCTTTTTATTTTATGAATTATTTTTCAGATTATTGTGTATTTATAGTCTCGAATTAAAGAGCATATGACGTTGATTAGGAAACTAAGAACTATTTCCTTATTCCAATTATTATAGGAATAACTAATAAAATTAATATTATTACATATATTATTATTAATATTATTATTGATATAATTATTATTACCTTTTACCTTTATTAATATTTTATTATTTCCTTATTATTATTTATATTAAATCCCGTAATGATTCCCGACCATGCTCATAATAGATTAATAAATTTCGGTCCATATAACTATGGCACACGGCCCAAAGCTCAATTACTAGCTAAGCCCCATTCCCGACTTGGATACTTATTTAATTATTTAATTAACGTCTTATTCTTAATTGTTATTAGAAATGCTTTTAATCAATTATTAAATTACGTAAATTATTATCATAAATTACTATCAAAATACGGGGTATTACAGTAAGAGGTGAGGGCACGTATTAGGAAGTCCTTTTACTGAACACCTAATCCCGTCCGCCTCGATAGCGGCCTCTACTAATGATTAGGGAACTCGTTCGTACTAGATATGCTGTCGATTATATACATGTAATGCAACAAACAACGTTTTAAACCTATCATGTGAGAATTAACTAAGTCAGTGAACACGTAATTAACATTCATTAAGGTCGAATTAGGGTTTAGATTAATTACAGGTGAGAACAAGTAAATAAATCATCCAAAACGATAAATAAATAAGCGCGATAATTGAAATTACAATAAATTACAATGGGTTAATTGATTTACGTTAGAAATATAATTAAAACGGACAATTTGAGAAAAAGAAATGAAAATAAATTAGGTTAGAAAATAAACAGATTAAGGGCGATAATACGAATAATAGTCGATTAATGCGTAAACTAACGAATTAGGTCAAATCAATAACGGAAGTTCAGAGACAGAACTCAACCCGGAACAGGCGCAGCAATGCCGCGTCTCTTGGAAGTGGCGCAGTGGTCACTGTGTCTGTTCCCGAGGTGAGTTAAGGCTGTGTAGCCGGAACTGCGAATTGTAAATGTTCGTTGGCGATTTTAATGATTGATCATGGATATTTGACTCGGGTGAAAGTAATTTAACAGGTTATTTACATGTGAATTTGGTCATAAAAAATGGTAGAAACGAATTAAAAGAATAAAACGGGTTAAAACTAATTACAAATTAATTACAACTGATACCGTCGTCAGGTACCAGAAATAAATACCTAAGTACTACTAACAGAAGTCAGCGGTAAGTAGGGTCGATCTCCACAGGGAGGCGGTCACTATCTACTTGTCAATTTTAGTCTGTCTACGGTGACAGTTGGGGGTTGAGTTGTTTAAGCTAAACTTAATGAGATTAAAGCAAGAGAGAAAGGAGTAAGAGGGATTAACGATAGAGAGAAGGAACTAGAATTATCGGGTCATCAATGAATATCGGATAATTGCAGCTAAGGTCCCAGCTCGCGTGTATCAGTCTAAGGGGCAACGAATATCTCTTTCCGGTCTCAATTCACCCTAAGACACTATTAGCTTAGCTTCCTCCCTCACTAAACCATCCTAATGTTCACGATAGGTCTCACCCCTTCTAACCTTCCGGTCTAGGTCAAGGCTTACCAAGATTAATTAGCTAAATGCACCGATTTAAGCAGCTATTTACAGTTAATTGTAGTGATTAACAATAGAGACATGATAACAACGAAAGATCTATAAATCTAATTAGCAACTAACAATAGTCATTGAATCCCCTAAATCCTAGCAATTAAATTAGCTAGACATAATAGTAAATAATAGAGGAATAATAAACATTACAAATTAAGGAGAGAGTAAGGAAAGAGAAAGAGTAAAAGGCAGAATTACAGATTAAGAGATCCGAAAATTAGAGTCAGAGTAACGTCGAACAGTATCCAGAGGTAAAGAAGTATATTTATGACCTAATCCCGACTTCCTTTATATAGGGAAGTGAAATTTTACAAACATAAACCTAATCACGGACTAGTTAATCCGTGTATTAAAGCAAACTACTCGATCGAGCCATTTGAAACTGCTCGATCGAACAGAATCAAGCAAAAACCACTCGATCGAGTAAACAAGCAACTCCATCGAGGAATCCCTAAATAACAAACTTCGATCGAACACTGAAAGCATTCGATCAAGGTCTTCTCCTCTCCAAAAGTGCTCGATCGATTGATAAAGGCTTCGATCGAGTGACTTTGACTCAGCCAGCAACATTATGTCATTAGTTTCAGCATTGACTTATTGATTTAGCTTCCGAAATAACTTCACGCGTACCAAGATAGTAGCATCTCCGCTCTAAATCCACTCACATCCTAAATGCAAGCAAAATGGACGATAAAAAGGCTCGATTCCACTACTTTTTGGTCCATTCCTGCAAATAAAGCAAAACAAACCACAGCAGAATATGCGGGGCATTTTGTAGCATAAAACTACGAGAATCGCATAGAAATACGTGCATAAAAAGGCTTATAAAGACTATATAAAGTGCACGTATCAAATCTCCCCAAACCTTTACTCGTCCTCGAGTATACTAAATGCAAACTAATGGAATGGAAAAGATAGCTCCGAGCTAGCTACAAATGCCCACTTAAACCGATTTAATGCAAGCAAACTAACACTTATAGCGAAACAGTCAAATTAAACTGAGTTGTAAGATGTTTATAATAAAGTTGAACCGTCGACCTTGCAAGACCTTCAATGATGGACTCTCACGGGTCACTCTTCTCTCCTGAAGCAAAGGGTAAGCATATGAATGTAAGAGATCAAGAAATGTAGTCGGTCACCTAAACTACGACCCACATAAACATGCATCTAACTAATATGATAGACAATTCTAACTACCGTACACATACATTCCAACTAAACAAGGTCCGTCACAGCCGAGGGCTTACAATAGTATGGTAAAGTGAGGTAATGGGTAAGAAGAGAAAAAACATTTATGGAAAATGTGGAGGTAAAACGTCAAGAAAGCATCTAAACAATACCATATAACAACATCCGATTCTCACTCAGTTATAAAATTAATCACATGTGCCCTTCATTTGGCACAAAAACTCACTAAACCAAATAACCGCTCCTCAAAAGGTATAAGTAAAGCATAGGAGTGAGACCGTCATAAACACACTTTTTTTTCTTCTTTTCAACACGGTCCTTCTTTTTCTCGGTTTCTTTTTTTTTTATTCACGTTTTTTTTCATTTTTCAATTCTTTCTCATCATCCTCCTTTTTCTCTCGAGGAGGAGATCGTCGAGGAGGTCCCGTGGCGGGCCAACGTAGGACAAGGTGGTCGCCAGCTAGCGGGGGCACCAGAGTGGGCTGAGAAATGAGATGGTCGACATCTCATTTGGGCAACGGAGAGCCACTTGTCTCACAGGACGGCGAGGAGTTTGGTAGGATAAACTTGCTATTTCTTTTTTTTTACTTGTAATCTTATTTCTCAATTGCTTTGTGCTAAAGATAGCATTTTCTTGAATCGATACAGGAAACCGGGAACTTGAGGCCTTTCTCTGGTTACATGACGATGATGGAGGCCTACGAGAGGTTGACGGAGGAGGAGAAGGACATCATCGAGTTGGGAGCCTTCGGAGCCTTGGTGGGAGCGTGGAGGGCGATCAAGGCAAAGAAGCTTCGAGCTAACCTTTGCCTGATTCGAGCTTTCCTCGATCAGTACTAGGACACGACCTCGACCTTTCACATGTCTTTTGGGGAGGTCGGGGTCACTTTTGAGGATTACGGCATGATTTTTGGTCTGCCGTGAGGTGAGGAGGCTGTGGTGTGGCTGTTGACGGCCATGAGGGTGGACTCGACCGAGGCCGGGAGGCTGAACGGCTGGAACATGGCAGAGGTCGCTGCCAATGTTCCTGGGCTGGTACCGAGTACTTATGTCAGGGATTACTTCATGGGTAAGACCCCGGCGTTGGTGATGATGGAAGGGAGAAGGGTGGCTCCTTCTGCTTATACTGCGGAGCAGAGGGCTCATCTCTGGATGTGGTGGTTCTTGTCTTCGCTTTACCTCGAAGACAAGGGGGAGAGGCTTTCAACGAAGCTTCTTCCGTTCCTTTTTTACTTGAGTGACCTGGGCCGTTGGGACTGGGTTACTCCTGGTTTTGCAGTCCTCACTCGCTACATGATGGCCATGGTTCGTCCCAAGCTACTGGAGAAGGGGACTTCTCCAGCTACGGTCGGTCATGGGTTTCTGCTAGAGGTATAATCCTTTATTTTGCATTATGAGAGATCATTACTTCTTCTCGTACTTCTTTTGCTTTTATCGAATTATGAAAGATCATTATCGATTATATTGTTTTGCAGGCGTGAAAGTACTCCTACTTTTCAGGCTTCGCGTCCAAGAGGACGGAGCCAGAGCCGAGGGCGTACCCAGTGGTGAGGGACTGGATGGTGTGTCATAGGAAGAGCCAGCGCTCTTCTTACGATGTTTGTCGACGGGGCGTAAATGCTCTGAAGTTGAGTGACGTGAGTATCTTCAATCACTTTTCTTTTTATTTACTTTATTGATTTCAGAAACGATCATAAGGATAACCCCTTTATTTACGTGTCTTTAGTGGGTGCCTAGACCTTGGGTGGACTACCCTGGCGCTCCGGCCTTCGTGGCTGAGGTCCTTTGACTTAGGAGCTCGAGTTGGTTGCTGCTGAGGATGTCTATGGGACCAGTGTGGTACCTGGGCGAGCGTTTGACTCGTCAGTGTTCCCGTGATGCTTTCACGGTTCCTATCGATCCTCCTCGGACGATGTTTAGGGAGCCTTCTGATGCTAAGAGGGAGGCTGACTTGGCGGGCGTTGGTGGTGACGGTCTTCTCCTTCCTGGCGAGGAGTACTCTTCGTTTGTTCGCCAGAGACTTGCGTACTGACCGATGGTGGTAAGTATTTTACTTTTCCTTTTTGAATTGACTTGCCAAATTCCGAATGATCGTCGAATAAAGTATTCATTTGAATTTTGCAGGAGATCGAGGTGGCAGGCGTCGAGCCCCCAGCGTACCCAGAGACACTTGAGTACACCGACTCGGCGGGGATGACGACGATCTCCGAGCTCCGTGACTTCGGCAAGGAGGTGACAGATTCTGGCCTGGAGGAGTGGCAGCACTTGGTCAGAAGGGTAAGCCCCCATTTTCGGTTGACTTTTGCTAAGAATACGTTTGTTCATTTTATTGAAAATCTTTTGTTTATTGAACTGCAGGTGGCGTCGTCTCGGCATGTGGCGTTGTGGAGGGTGGCCAACCGGTTGCGGGCCACGGCTACTAAGGCACTTGCTGGTGGCCGCAGACGACAGGTATGAACCTCTCATTTTCTTTATTTTGAATTTCGTTGTAATTTCTCGCATTTGTTTGAAATGGTTGAATGAAATGATTGAAATGAGGCATTTCTTTCTCACTTGCAGTGGGAGCGAGACTTGGAGCGTGAGCTGGCACGGTCCTAGGAGGAGACAGCTCGCCTGTTGAGGGAGCTGCAGGTCAGGGACGCTGAGATTGCCACCCTCGAGGCGACCGTAGCTGAGTTGAGTGGTGACCAGGAGTAGCTGCTTTTTCTTTTTTTTGCTGTCATCTTGTATTTACTTTGTACGTTAAGTTTTGGACTCTGTTTTGTATTTTCGGACTTGTTTTGGGCAAAAGCCCCCAGTTGGTTGTCCTTTGTTGCACTTCGATTGTATATATAGAGGCCTGAGTGCCGTTACTGTTGGGTTGTATGTTGTTCCTGCAGGTTAGCTTGGAAACAGGTTTGGTAGATGACGGTTTACGCCGTCATGCTGCCGAAATTTACACAGAATTTACACGGGTGACACGTAATATACACATGGCTCTAATTAGCGCAATAAGAAAAATAAAGCTGAAAATACGAAAAATTGCCCAGAAATGGGCGAAAATGACAAAAATGCCCGAAAAAATGACCGGGCGGTAGGGAGGGCTACCCCCCAAAAAAACGTAAACAGAAATGTATAAGTTTGAAATAAAATGTGAAATGAGAAGTGAAATGATTCCCCTAAATAAAAGAAAATAAAATGAAATGGGTAAGTGTACTCGTTTGGCGAGAATGTCGACTTTGTCTCGTAAAGCGTGCCCGAGAACTTTAGAAAACATAAAATTTGGTAATTGGACGGAATTACCAAAGTAATAACCTATAGGAATAGGAAATTATAACCGAAATAAATTAGGAAAGATCAATAGCGGAAAACCACAGAAATCAGCCTGGGGAAGAGGCGTAGCAAGAGCTGCGACCCTTCGAAGAGGCGCAACAGGTGCTGCGCCACTTCTCCAGCAGGTCAGACCTGACGGAAATTAGGAAACGGCTTTTAATATAAACAGAGACGTCGGTGAGGCTTTTATTCTCATAATTCCTCCATCTTTCTTCCGTCTATTTCATAAAAACTCCCATATATTCTAAAAAAATTCAAAATTATGGATGCCTTCGAAAACCGCCTCAAGGATTGGACAAATGAGTTCACAAGTGTGGACAAATTAGTGAAGATAGTCAAACCTTTCTTGGATGCTTGTCTCGATTATTGGGACACTAATTTCCATGTGTTTGCCTTTCCTGGAGGCGATATTTGTCCTTTTTCGGAGGAAATAGCTGCTATATGAGGATGGGACCTAGAAAATGCTCCCGACATACCTTCTAGCTCTCGGGGGTATAAGGGAAAATTTAGAGACTTGTTAGGACTAACTAAAGCTGAGGCCGACCGTCTTGTGACCACAAAAGGTGTCCGTATGCTTGACTTCATTCATCGATTCATAAACAAGGAAGACCCTTCTATATGTTATGTCGGGAGACGTAGAGCGTTCGGCTTTTGCCTACTTCACTTTTATGTCCTTCAAGGGCACGTTGATAAGGAGATAAGAGGGGATCTTTGTTTCTAGAGCATAGTGGAACAGCTGGAGCTGCGCAGGAGCCCAGCGTGCCTTTGCTTAGGAGGGATCATTCTGGGGTTAGACATTAGAAAAGCCAACTGCGAGCTTCCTTATTTGGGTAGTCCTATTATTCTACAGGTAAGAACCCATTTTCTTTTTTTTTGTATGTGGACCAACCGTTTTTTTTTTGTGGACCAACCGTTTTTTTTTGTTAGCCATATAGGGATTAATTCCCGTCATCCCTTGTAGGTTTGGCTCATGGAGCGATTGCAGCTGATCGATCCCCCAGTTAATGTTTCATGATACCATGCTCGGTCGATTGTGATGAGGACCAGGCTCTACATGGCGGACTTTGCTCAGGTTTGTAACTATTGGGAGAACAAGTTGAATAATGAAGGAGGTCCCTTGATCCGATGGATCGTCCCATGGTGGCATCATAGGTCAGTCACCGGAGTTTCATCTTTAGACCCGACTCGGTCTGTTCGCATTCCTGGCTTGGAATTTATGGTTTGTATCTTCCCGGAGAGATTGATGAGGCAAGTTGGCCTTAAGCAAAAGATCCCTAAGGTTGACACCGTTCCTCAGACTGCATTGGCACATACGACAAAAATTCGTCGAGAGTGGGCCCTCAAGTGGGCTCAAAGTAACATGTGGTTTATACTTTCTCCTATTGGCTCCTTGTGGGTATCCGATTCATATCTGAAATGGAGGAAAGCCGACACTCCTGAAGAGCGTGAGAGATTGAGGAAGCACGAGGAGGAGGAGGAGGAAGCCAGATTCCGAGTCGTTTATCCAAAGAAGAAACCGAAGACCGCTCCTGCCGCAGAGATGATGGTGGACCGAAATGGTAAGACGAGACCGCGAGAGAGACCTCTGGTGATTAGGTTAGAGATAGCACAAGAGCGTCCGGATCATGGTCGAGATAAAAAGTATGATAAAAATGACAAAGTCAAAGGAAAGATGGAACAATAGCCTTAGTCGTAGTATTATTTTATTTGTAATAAAGGGCGGGGTTTTTAAAATCCTAGCCTAGCATTTATTTTTCAGCATTTTATACTATGTTGCGTATTATTATTATTATTATTTATGGAACAAAATGAATAAAAAGATTAATTAGTTAAGAAACTATTGTTATTTTCTTTCATTATTCTTGTCGAATTTCAAACGTAGATGCAAATGTCCTTCTATTTACATTTTAAAATAGCGGGTTGTATCCTGTAAAAGGTTTGCCTACGTATTCATTATGAAAATGAAATCAAACCCTTGTGTGTAGTTCGAGTAAATGTAAAACAATAATTGTTCTAAGCAAGAGCATGTAATGAACTAGAAAATAAGCATGAGCTTTACTTACTCCTAAAATACAACTCAATTTATTTGATGATATGAGGATGACGAAATGTCAAAATGCAAGAGCATAGTGACATAAGCTTTTTCAGCGGGCCAAGGGCCATTTTATTTCGTGTCGCATGAGCGGCACGTGGGTTTTACGCGAGGCGCGTGTCTTGTCCTACACTAGCCATAGTATTGTTTCAGTTGATCGAGGTTGGTTTGGTTTGCAAATTCATTCCCGTCTAGGTTTGTATTCTTAACCGCACCCCCAGAGAGTATGGACTTAACTAAGAATGGTCCAGCCCAGTTGGGTTTAAACTTTCCACGTGGATCGACAGGTAGTAGAGCTCTTACTGATTTGAGGACTAAATCTCCTTCTTTAATGTTTCTGGGCTTAACCCTCTTGTTGAAGGCTCGTTTGATGCGTGCCTGATATGTTTGCAGATTATGCAATGCGCGTAATATTTGTTCATCCAAGAGGCTGAGTTCTTCATATCTGTCCCTTTTCCAATCAGCTTCTGGAATTTGACTTTCGAGTAGAATGCGTAAGGACGGTATTTCTAGTTCAACTGGTTGTACAGCTTCCATGCCATATGTTAGGTAGAAAGGAGTAGCCCTAGTGGGTGTCCTAACTGATGTGTGATATCCCCATAATGCGAATGATATCTTGTTGGGCCAATCGCGATAATTATCGATCATTTTCTTGAGGATAGTAATGACATTCTTGTTAGCTGCCTCTACCGCGCCATTAGTTTGAGGCCTGTATGGCGAGGAATGGTGGTGTTTGATCTTGTATTTGGCTAAAAATTGCTCAGTCTCAGCCTGGAAATATGATCCATTGTCACTGATGATCTCATGTGGGCAACCATATCCACAGATGATATTGGTTTGTATGAACTTTGCCACATTCTTGGCTGTGAGGCTAGCGTAAGATGCGGCTTCGACCCATTTGGTAAAGTAGTCGATAACTACTAGAATGAAACAATGGCCTCCTGTTCCGGCTGGAGTGATTTTCCCGGTGATATCGATTCCCCAAGCAGAAAATGGCCAAGGAGATGTCATAGTGTAGAGTAGTGAAGGAGGAACATGTTGTACATTCCCTAAAATTTTACAGTTATGGCAATGTCTGACATACTTGATGCAATCATTAGTTCACTCATGTGAGGGCCACATTCTCCATCATGAACTTCTTCCAGCACTTTCTTTGCCTATGAATGATCAAGGTAGCGCAAGACTACACCAAGGGGTGTTCTTTTGTACAATTCTCCCTGCATGAGGAGGTATTGAGAGGCTAGTGGGCGTATGGCGCATTGTCCCCTCTTGTCCATATCTGGTGGATATGTACCATTGAGCTTGAAGTTTAGAATGGCTTGGAACCAAGGTTCCCCTGGATTTTCTTCCGCATATGTAATCTGGTGTACATAGGCTGGTTCTGACCGTCGTTAAATGCATAAAGGCATTTCTACCATGTCGTCTGGCATATTAATCAAAGATGCAAGTTTTGTAAGAGCGTCTGCAAATTGATTCTGTTCGCGAGTAGGTGTAGATAAGTGACTTTGTCGAAGAATTGGGCAACTTGATCTATCCTAGCCTGATAGGATGCTAGACTTTTACTTCGAATCTTCCAAGATCCAGTAATTTGGTTGATGATCAAGGATGAGTCTCCATGAACTCCAAGATTCGTGATGCCTAAACTTATTGCCGCTTGTAGCCCAATGAGGCAAGCTTCATATTCTGCCGCGTTATTTGTCACCTCGAATTCGAGTTTGACAGAGAGTGGTGTATGCTCACCTTCAGGAGAAATGAGCAACACTCCTATCCCAAATCCTCTTAGGTTCGATGCTCCATCAAAATAAAGTTCCCAAGAGTCTACATTAGTTTGTAGTTGTGGACACGGGGGGCCAATGGGGGCGCTTGGGAAAACAAGCATTTGCGTTTGTGGAGTCGCCACCAATTTATTGTGGAAAATTGGAAACCATTCGAATATTTCGCGTCATGTCAAGACACAAAGTAGTGACATAGACACTAAGAACTCGTTACCCTTAGCATTATATGTCTAGAATGACTCTCGTGGATGCCAATGAACACAGATGTTCATAGAGATCTGGAGTAAGGGGTGAGGGTACGTATTACGAAGCTCTTTTGATCGAACGCCTAATCCCGTCTGCCTCGATAACGGCCTCTACTAATGATTAGGGAAATCCGCTATACTTGATATGTTATCGATTATATAAATACAATGCAACAAACAACATTTTAATCCTAGCATGTGAGAATTAACTAAGTCGGTGAACATGTAATTTAGCATGCATTAAGTCAAAGTAGGGATTTAAGGTTGATTACATGCGGAAGCATACAAACGAGAACAAAGGTACAATAAATAAAATGCGATAATTAAAATTACAATAATTACAATGATTTGATGATTTACGTCGAAAATACGTTTAAAGCCGGAACTGCATATTGTTAATGTTCGTTGGTGAATTTAATGATCGATTATTGACATTCGACTCAAGTAGAAGTGATTTAACAGATTATTTACATGTGAATTGGTCATAAAAGCGATAAAGAACCAACTAAGCTAATTAGAACAAATTAAAGTGAATTATAGATTAATTACAAATTAGGTTATTAGTACAAATTAATAAAGTTAGATGATGATAAACTATTGAGAAAGATGATGAAAAACAGATGGAAAAATATACAAAAGACGAATTCCAGAGACTTGATATGGGCGAATCGAATCTCTAAAACCCGGGATTTGATTTTAATGACGAAGACTCGCAAATATTGATTACTTGGGATTTAAGTCGGATATAAAGGATGATAAATTATTATGGACAAAGTATTATAACTATGCAAGTGGAAATATGAAGAAAATAAGAAAGACGGAACAAAAGAGACGAATCAACGAACAACAAAGGAAGAAGAAGAAAGGCAGAAACTACGGCAGCCTCAAGAAGAGGCACAGCAGAAGCTGCGACTCTTCGAAAGGGCACAGCAGTTGCAGCGTTTCTTCTCGACGTCTCCCCTGTTAATCTGTGAAAATAGGTTTGATAAAAGGTTTTCTAAATCGGTTTTAAACATGTTTTCGACATGAACCTTACATTAATTTATACAAAAATAAAATATGGGATTTACACCTTCAGACTTACATGTTTGACGAAACGAGATTAACTAAGTTAACGATTAGCGATTGCTGGACTCGAATGTATGACAAAAGTGCCCTGGTAAGAGGAATTAAATTAAATTGATTAGATTGATTGAGGTGGAGTTGGTCAAATTGGTCGGTCATGCAAAACGAGACTGGTACTCAGAAGGATCCGAGCTTATGTGGTCGAAAGTTCAAGCACGTAGACATCAATAAGCAAAGAGCGCGGTCCTAGAATGCAAAGGGAGAAGAGAAGGGCAGACACTCACGTGAGAAATATGAGGAACGAACGTCCCTATTTATTCTAATCACACGGAGGAATTAGGGTTACGGTAAAACTTTGGAAATAAATCTCGAAAAGATCTTAAAACACGCAGAAAAGGGCTGGAGAAGAGGCGCAGTAGCCACTGCGGCTCTTGGAAGAGGCGCAACAGGTGCTGCGTCCTTTCCCCATAAGTTTCCTCCTGCGGAAGAAAGATTTTTCGCGTTTCTGTTATGGAATTGCGGTAGATCTCAACTTCCTTATTGTTTGTAATATGATTTCGGGATATATTTTGCCAAAAGACGAAAAGATTAAATTATGGAATAGAAATATCTGGAATATTCCAGAACATTCCGACTCGACGGTTTATTAGAAAATGATGACGGTTTTTGACCCGGACTCCAAATGAACTCTAACTACTGTCAAAACGACCGTAATGGCGCGTAGATGACGACTAAGAGGTAGACACAAGTATTTGAGCTATCACTTGACGATAAACCTACGAAATATCATAAATTGTTCTGTGTACCAAACATGCGACCCAATCATCACAGGGTGGCTTGCGGGAGGTGTAGAAATGAGGTATCTACAGAGCCCCAACTTTGACTGAGGCTTGGACAAGGAGAAAGTCAAAGTATAGCCATCAGGTCAATCGAAGATTACAACCTAACGACTATGGCGACGCGAAGAGGCTCAAGGGGTATGAGCCAAGGACCTACCATTGGGAACATTTTAGAGTCTGTCGTTTATCGGGGTGGGTCGTTTAAAGTCTATTTGACTACTTAAGGAAGCTCGCCAGCCATAATAAGAGACCATACCCGAGACTTCTTTCTCGAGATGCTTCCGGAGGTGCGTAGGAGATAAGGTTAAGCGTAAGAGTTATGGCTAGGACCTAAACGATATATAGAGGTTGTTCAAGGGGTGTGGGAGCCTAAAGCAACACATCGGTGCGAAGGCGGCCTACGGGTAACCATGGTTTTAGGCGTATGAACCCGGAAAAAATGGTGACTTCGAAGGAGTATGATCCTATTGGTGAAGTCTAGGTGTAGGAACATAGGTGTGAGAACCTACAAGAGAGTTGGTGTGAGAACATCTGGAAGGAGCAAGGTATAACATAATATTGAAGGCAGCGGGACGTCGGTAGTAACTGCTGGGGGAATCTGCTCGCGTCGGTCTCAAGCAAATTCCACATCTGGAGGAGTATAATCGGCTGTCATGAACTCTCGCTGAGAAAATAATTGAGGCGTGTTGAAACACCGTCAGAGAAAATCCGCTCGTTGTTGCAAGCGAAGTCTTGAAAAAAGTACTGCGACAATTCACAGTCTGCTCGAAGATACGGGTCCGGATAAAGAATACACATCAAACGGACCAAATATACAATATATGGTGTTGGAGAAGAGGCGCACCAAAGATGGTCCCACGAGTAACGAATTTTTGAAAATTGAATTGGAGGGAAGGTGAGGAAGAGGCGGCTGAGGAGGAGGCCTTGAGGCGGGCCAACGTCGGATAAGGTGGTCGCCAGCTGAGGGGGGCACCCGAGTTGGCTGAGATATGGGATGGTCACCATCTCATTTGGGCAGCGGAGCGTCACCTGTCTTACAGGACGGTGAAGAGTTTGTTAAGTCTCGAACTTGTATTTCTATCATCGTCTTCCTTTATTTATTTGCCGTTTCACTTTTCTCTTTTGTTTTGAGCTAAATATAGCGTTGCGTTAAATCAATACAGGAGGTTGGGAACATGAGGTCCTTTTCTGGCTACACGACGATGATGGAAGCCTACGGGAGACTGTCGGAGGAGGAGCAGACCATCATCGAGCTAGTAGCTTTTGGAGCCTTGGTGGGAGCATGGAGAGAGATCAAGGAAAGGAAGCTTCGGGCTAACCTTTGCCTGATTCGAGCATTCCTTGATCGGTACTGGGACACGACCTCGACCTTTCACATGCCTTTTGGTGAGGTCGGCGTCACATTGGAGGACTACGGCATTATTTCTGGTCTGTCATGTGAAGTGGAGGCTGGGGGATGGCCGTCGACGGCCATGATGGTTGACTCGGCCGAGGCCAGGAGGCTGATCGGCTAGAACCTGGCGGCGAGTGCTGCTACGGTTCCCGGGTTGGTGCTTACGTCAGGGATTACTTTGCGGGTAAGATCCCGACATTGGTGACGATGGATGGGAGGGAAGTGGCTCCTCCTCCTTGTACTCCAGAGCAGAGGGCTCGTCTGTGGCTCTGGTGGTTCTTTTCTTCACTCTATCTTGGAGACAAGGGGGAGAGGCTGTTGACGAAGCTTTTTCCATTCCTTTCTGATTTGAGTGACCTGGGTCATTGGGACTGGGTCACTCCTGGCGTTGCGGTCCTCGCGCGCTACATAAGGGCCATGGTTCGTCCTGAGCTGCTGGAGAAGGAGACTTCTCCTGCTACTGTTGGCACTGGACTATTGTTGGAGGTATGAACCATCATTTCATATCATGAAAATCATTTCTTCTTCTTTTTATCGAATCAGGAAAGATCATCATCGATTGTCTTGCTTTGCAGGCGTGGGTGTACTCCTACTTTTCGGGCTTCACGCCCAAGAGGATGGAGCCTGAGCCGAGAGCTTACCCCATGGTGCGGGACTAGGTGATGTGTCGTAGGAAGAGCGAACGTTCTTCTTACGATGTCAATCTACGGGGCGTGAATGACCTGAAGCTGAGTGACGTAAGTATTTTGATCACTTTTCCTTTATTGTTTATTCATTATTTCTCAGAAGCGATCATAAGAGTGACCCATTTTTTGCTTATCTTAGTAGGTGCCCAAGCCTTGGGTGGACTACCCCAACGCTCCTCCTTTCGTAGATGAGGTCCTTCGACCTAAGAGTTTGAGTCGGTTGCTGCTGAGGATGTCTATGGGTCCAGTGTGGTATCTGGGTGAGCGTTCGACTCGTCAATGCTCTCATGATGCCTTCACGGTTCCCATCGATCCTTCTTGGACGATGTTTAGGGAGCCTTCTGACGCTGAGAGGGAGGCTGACCTCGCAGACGTTACTGGTGACACTCTTCTCCTCCCTGGTGAGGAGTGCTCTCTGTTCGTTCGCCAGAGGTTGGCATACTGGCCGGTCGTGGTAAGTGCTTCATTTTCCTTTTTCGAGTTGACTTGATAAAATGATGAATGATCATCGAATAAAGACTTCATTTGAATTTTGCAGGAGGTTGAGGAGGCAGGCGTCGAGCCCCCAGCGTACCCCGAGACGCTTGAGTACACTGATGCGGCGGGGATGACGATGATCTCCGAGCACCGCGACTTTGGCGAGGCGGTGACAGATGTTAGCCTAGGGGAGTGGCAGCATTTGGTTAGGAGGGTAAGCTTTTGATTTCTTTAGCTTCTATTGTTGTATAAGAATACACTTATCCATTTTATTGAAAATCTTTTTTTATTGAAATGCAGGTGGCGCCGTCTCAGTACGTGGCATTGTGGAGGGTGGCCAACCGGCTACGGGCTACAGCCATCGAGGCACTTGCTGGTGGCCGAGGACGACAGGTATGAACCTCTCATTTACTTTACTTCGAATTCTGTTGTAATTTTCTCGCATTGAAAAGAGGCTTTTCTTTGCAATTTGCAGAGGGAGCGAGAGCTGGCACCGTCCCAGGAGGAGACGGCTCGCCTGTTGAGGGAGTTGGAGGTCAGGGATGCCGAGATCGCTGCTTTCGAAGTTAGGATCACCGAGCGAGGTGGAGACCAGGAGTAGTTGTCTTTGCTTGTATTGTCGTCGGCTGTGTTGTATACATTTTGTACATTTAGAACTTCATTTTGGACTTTTGGACTTGTTTTGGGCAAGATTGGTCAGTCGATTTCGATTTCGGTTACTTGTCGTTAGGAGTTACCTAGACCAAAACAATATTTATAACTTCGCAAACTACTCTACTCTTAGTAAAGAGGTAAGTAAAGGTCGGATCCCAAGGGACGGGTATTGATGTAGGATTTTCGATTGCAAATGGTTGTGTCTAAGGGTGTCACAATTTGCGTTAAGGTAGGAGATCAACAAAGGTAAACAACAATGTAAATAAAGTAATTGAAACAAGCAAGATGATTAAAATGAGATGTAAACAATTGATTAAAAGCACTAGGGTGTCATGGGTTCATAGGGGATTCATGGGATTTGATCATACAAACATGTTTCCTACTAGATGCAAGCAATTATTGTTATGATGGGATCGAGTTAGTGTATATCTTACAATCCCTAGGAAGGTTTGGGTCCCGGAGCCGAATCGATTAGATTGTACAACACCTACAAGTCGACTTAATCCTCCCTATCCAACTATATGCATGGTCTAATGAGACTCGAGTTGGTTTATGTCTTACAAGTCTCATTGAAAAGATAAGTGATGGGTAAAAAAATGCAAGGATTCATAGGCTCGCATTTCATCAAACATAACATGTGCATAAGTTGAAATCATAACAAGCAAGCAAATTAATTATGAAAGCATATTAGATTAAGCATGAATCAATCCCCATGTTGGTTTCCCCTAATTCCCTATTAACCCTAGTTAAGGTAACTACTCACTCATTATCAAGTTTAACATGCTAACAAGGTTGTCAATCATACTAGCAAGGCAAAACATGATGAACAAATGAAGATGATTAACAATAATTAAAAAGGATTAAGAGGGAATTATACCTATAAAGATGATTCCAAAGCAAAGAATAATAGAAGTACTTGATGATTGATGAAAGGTTGTCAATCCTCCAAGTAAACCCAAATAATCTTCTAATTACCCAAAATAAATGATGAACAATAGAGAAATTAAGGAAATATTAAGAAATGAGATTTATATTTGATGTGACCATAATTAGAGCACTTTTAGTCCCCGAATTAGCCTTGTTCCCATGCTTTTTAGTGCAAATTTGGGTCATTAATTGTCTTTAGTCCTTTATTTTGCATATTCTTTGAGGTTTTGTGTCCTTGGTAGGAAAGGAGTGAAAACCTTGCATTCTCATGGCAAAATGAGACTAAATTGATTGAATTCAATGACCAAGCATCAAGGAGAGACAAGATTAGAAGGCCTTTGTACATATTTTAGTAGATGGGCAATGATGAGAAAATATCCTTGCATCCCCAAGGAAATCCCCAAGGATTTTATGAAGAAAAGGGAAGAAAAGAAGAAGAAAGTACGCTGCATGACAATCCGGCTGTCTTCCTAAGAAGACGCCCAAACCCAGCACCCCAATCCGTGCGTCTTCTCCCAAAGACGCCCGGGCAGCAGCATCCAGAAGACGCCCGTCTTATCCCAAAGACGCCCGGGCAGAGACTCACGAATCCGGCCGTCCCGTGCCCAAGACGCACAGATTCCAAGGCAGCGCAAATTCGTTTCTTCAAGCTTCAAAGAAAGATGCCCATCCTTCTAAAAATACCGGCGTTTCCTTAAATAGGGACTTAATCGTTATTTAAGCCCTTAGTTAAACCCTAATGCATCCACCTAATTTCCACTATAAATACCCCATTAGTCTAATTAGAAGAGCATGTTCTTCTTACCAATCTTTAGTCTAGTTAATATCAATCAAATCTCTCTTTAGTTTTGTAATCAACAATTAATCAAGTTTTAATACAAGTTTCATTTCTTTAATCTCTCTCTTGTTCATCCTTTATTTTGGGTAATTGAAGATTATTTGGGTTATTATTGGGAGATTGACAACCTCTCAATCAAGCATCAAGTACTTCTTTTATTCTTTGCTTTATTATTGGAATCATTAGTAGGTATAATTCTCTTAATCCCTTTTTTAATTATTGCTAATTACTTTCATTTGTTCATCATGTTTCACTTTGTTAGTATGATTGACAACCTTGCTAGCATGTTCAATATGATAATGAGTGAGTAGTTCCTTAGCTAGGGTTAATGGGTAATTAGGGGAAACCAACATGGGGAATGAATCATGCTTAAATTAATATGTTTCCATAGTTTATTTGTTTGCTTGTCGTGAATCTCAACTCATGCACATGTTATGTTTGATGAAATGCGAGCCTATGAATCCTTGCATTTTTTACCCATCACATATCCTTTCAATGAGACTTGTAAGACATAAACCAACTCGAGTCTCATTAGACCATGCATGTTGTTGAGTAGGGAAGACTAAGTCGACTTGTAGGTGTTGTACAATCTAATCCATTCGGCTCCGGGACCCAAACTTTCCTAGGATTGTAAGACATAAACCAACTCGATCCATCACAACAATAATCGCTTGCTTATAATTTGAGAATATGTTTGTATGATCAATTACCATGATTCCCCTATGACCCCATGATACCCTAGTGCTTTTTATCAATTGTTTACAACCCTTTTAATTCATCTTGCTTGTTTACTTTCATTGCTAGTTAGTTTAGTGACCTTCTACATCAACCCAAATTGTGACACCCCTAAGACACCGCTAGTTGCAATAGAAATCTCATCTCAATTTCCGTCCCTTGGGATCCGACCTTTACTTGCCTCTTTACTAATTGTAGGGTTGTTTGTGAAGTTATAAATTGTGTTTTGGTCTAGGTGCTTCCAACGACAATTGTTCCGAAAAATAGAATATAGCTCCGACCCGACCAAAAATGGCGCCGTTGCCGGGGACGGTGTTAATTTGATTTAGATTTTCTTATATTGTTTTTAGTAGTGTCTTTCTTTGCCTTGGGGAAGTAAAACTCCACAAGGTTTGCTCTAATTGTTTTCGAGTTGTTTGATATTTTGCATGTCTAGAAGGTCACAAGGTGATTTGTTACCTTTTGATCGTGAAATTGAAAGAACTTTGACAACCAATAGAAGACTTGCTAGGAGAAATTTGAGAGGTATTGGTGAGGTTATTCAACCAACTATTGAGTTCATCAACCCTTTTGCAAAAGAAGGTGAGGAGAACTCTCTTGGGTATAAATCCTTGGGAGGGATTCTCTTCTTGAATCCTTGTTCATCCATTAAGGAAAGCTCAAGAACAAGAGAGTAGGAGAACTCTCTTGTGCCCTTTGATCCGAAAAACCATATGTAAGGATGAATATTTCTTCTTAAATTGTTTATTGTTTGCATGCATAAGATCACTATTTAATTTTATGACTAAATTAACAAAAACATATATGAATATGTTAGTAAATAGATCTAGATTTCTAACAATTGGTATCAGAGCCTTGGTTGTTTGCATGCAAATCGGTTAAAAGTTTTTCCGAGTTATACGATTAACATATAAAACTTGTTTAATTTGTGTTATTATGATATATCACGAAAATAATTATGCATGTTAAAGTTTCTGGTCCTAAAGTTTTTTTAGGATATTTTGGTTAATTTATGGATTTTTATTGTTCATATTATACTATAATGACATTAAAATGTGATTTTATGATTAAAATGTCATTTTCGGACTAAAATTAGCTAAACTTCGAATTTTCCAGTGATTTTTGGATATGTTATCACATGTTTTATTTTGAGATGACCTGTAAATTTTCATAATTTTTGGACTTCTTATGCTCGAAATATGGATTTTTCATGTTTAAAATCGGATTTAGATTAAAAATAGGTTAATATGAGATAAATTTCGAATCTGGTCATAGAAATTTAGTATGTTGTCACATGCAATTTTACAAGATGTGTGTAAAATAATAGGCTATATTGAAGTCTTTATGCATGATTTATGATTTTTGAAGAAAAATAGCATAAATAGTGACTTAATTAGTGAAATATTGCTAAAACATACTCCATGACTAAGGAAAAAAGTCATATGTTGTATTTTATTATCTTTTTCAGATCTAAAATTGAAAATTTGATGAATATAATTTTTCTCATGTTTTTATGATTTTTATTGATAAATTCGTTAAACCGCAACATAGTTTTTCCGATAATATTACGAAATTTTAACCTACGTTTTTGAACATTATGAGTGTCATGGTATTTTTCCAGAATGTTCACAAGTTTTAAATTTCAAATTTTGAATTTATTTGGAATTGTTGTGATTTATTTGAAGTTTATAGCATTTTTAATGTATTTTAGGTCCATTATGAACAAATTTAAAGAAATATGAGTTAATTATAGTCAAATAGTTAGTGAAGACTAATTTTGAGTCCTAAAAGGTTAGAGTAATTAACTTTTGCATAAATATGAATTTATGAATTTATCGTGATTATAAAACGTTGAATCACGCAAATCCGTAAAAACCGTGTAATATACGATATTGGCTACTTAAAGGCGATTTAGCATAAAATTGGGCATGTTCATACATATTATAATGCTGCATTTTCTTTATGATTGTCATAATTTTATTTTATGTAATTTTTGAATTATGTAATTTTACTTAGTATGTCCTTAGTTTTTAATTGATATTACCCGAAATGTATGGGAATATCGATTCGGTTGTAATTTATTGTGATCTCGTATCACCGTTTTGTAATTTAATAGATTTATTTTATTTTAATTACAAATGTATAATAGGAAATTATGTAATTTATTATGTAATTTATTTATTCCGGAGTTCCATAAAGACGGATTTCTTCAAGAAGGCGATACATAAAGACGGTGTTACCTCGAGATGCGTGCCATAACCGAAGTTCGAGGGACCAATGGAGTTGGTTTCAGAAAATGTATTAGTTAAATAGTTTTTCTATTTTAGGAAGGCTATACTAGGATTTATTTTTATGTTTTGCATTTTATTATATGTCGCATGCATCGCTAAATCGCCATAACTAAAACATGCATCATCTTTTATCGAGTCTATCGACCGTGTCAATTACAATTATCGTAGTTCACCGCTTTAGTTCACTTAAAACGTGATAGATAATAAATTGACATGACCTATCGCTAAAATAAACAATTGAGACATAGCCTTACCAAAAAGTAGAAACCATGAAAACCTATTTCGTGAGGGAGTGCACTCGGCCATCCCGGGGTACAAACCTTGTTACGTAGGGGAAGTGGGTGATAAATGTCTATCCACCGAATTCGTGTTGATGAGGGTTTCATCGGCCATCCCGTGCCCAAGTTAATGTGAATTTGGATCATGGACACATTTATTCGAAATTTGGATTGACCTCAACGGAAGTATTCGTGACCGTAGTCGCATGTGTTCCGGGCTATAGATAAACATTAGAGTAATTTTATCGACCAAGAGTTCTAAAAGTAGAATCGATTAAACGTTAATCCACCGAGTTATATTAATAAGGGTTTCATCGGCTATCCCGTGCCTAAGTTGATATGAATTTGGGTCTTGGAATCATTAGGTCACTATATAAATGCTCATATCTTGTTAATTTATTTACAAGTATGATTTAAAAGACAAATGTTAATATTTCCTTTCTTCCATACTTGTAGTTCATTACAATGAATCCATCAAATGCTACCGCACCGATAACTATTGAGTCTTACCACAATGTTTTTGACGACGTTTGCTCCAACAATGATTTCGACACCACTAGAGAACTTCATTTTGGGATAGGTTCGGATGGAAACCTTAACTTCATCACTTCTTCTAAACCACCTACTACTACTACTACTAGATCTCGTGTGAGCCCGTCTCAAGAAGACTACCTCATACAATCTATAGGGTCTTTGTCTCTGGAAGATAAAGATGCCAAAACTAGTGGGAGCTCAAGCAATCAAGTTCTTGCTTCAAAGGGCAAAAAGTTCAAGAAGAAGGGAAAGAAAGTCAAAAACTTCAAGCAAGTTAATGATGAATGCCATTATTGCTATGGCATGGGACATTGGCTTAGGAATTGTCCCGTATATTTGCGAAATATAAGGGAAGGAATCATCACTCCAAAAGGTAAAATTCCTAAGGAAATTTATGTTATTGATATAAATTATACTTCCACTACGACATGGGTACTGGATACCGGTTGTGGTTCTCACCTTTGTAATCATTTACAGGGTTTAAGAGACGTGAAGAGGCTTAGCAAAGGAGATGTGGATCTACGCCTTGGAAATGGAGCTCGAGTAGCGGCCGAATCCAAAGAAATTTATGTTTTAGCTTTGCCTAACGGATTTGAGTTGTATTTACATATTTTTTTTTATGTGCCTACACTCTCTAAAAACATTATTTCAATCGCCATGCTAGACATGGACGGTATTTGTTTTGTCATTAAGAACAATCGTTGTACTATTTCAAGGAATGATTTGGTTATAGGCCAAGCTTCTTCCATCAATGGCATTTACATTTTAGAGACCTCAAATCCGACTAATGATATCTATAACATTCAATCAAAGAAACTCAAATCAAGTGACCCAAATGAAGCGTTCATTTGGCATTGTCGATTAGGTCACATAAACGAGAATCGCATCAAAATATTAATTTCGACTAATGTGATTGCACCATTTGATTTTCAATCATATGGAACATGCGAATATTGCCTTCTTGGAAAAATGACTCGTAATCCTTTTAGTGGTAAAGGGACACGAGCTAGTGAACTATTGGGACTCATACATACCGATGTATGTGGACCAATGTGTATCACCGCTCGTGGAAATTATGACTACTTCATAACCTTCACCGATGACTTAAGTAGACATGGGTATGTCTATTTAATGAAACATAAGAGTGAAGCGTTTGAGAAATTCAAGGAATTTCAAAACAAAGTAGAGAACCAATTGGACAAAAAGATAAAAGCACTACGTTCCGATCGTGGTGGAGAATATCTTAGCCTTGAATTCGATTCACACTTGAAAGGTTGTGGTATTATATCACAACTTTCTCCAACTGGAACACCACAACTCAATGGTGTTGCCGAAAGGAGAAATCGAACCCTACTTGATATGGTTCGATCCATGAAGAGTTAAACCGAGTTACCAAACTCGTTTTGGGGATTTGCAATCCAAACTGCAATTATATCTTTGAATAATAGTCTCACTAAGTCCACCGAAAAGACTCCATATGAGATTTGGACGGGAAAAGTTCCCAATATATCCTATATGAGGATTTGGGGATGTGATGCTTACGTCAAGGCAAAAACCGACAACAAGCTTGCCCCAAGATCCGAAAAATGCACCTTTGTAGGTTACCCCTCGAACTCTCGAGGATACTACTTCTACAAACCTCAAGAAAACAAAGTGTTTGTGTCTTGCGAAGCTGTCTTCTTAGAAAGTCAGTTTATTTCTAAGAGACAGAGTTGGAGAAATTTTGAACTTGATGAAGTTCAAGAGCCACAAACCGAAATAGAGACGCAAGAAGATGTTCCTTCGTCATCTAACACGGTTGTCTTTCCTTCACTAAGAAGAACGAGTCGAGTTATTCGCCATCCTGATCGATATGTGGGACTTATCGAAGAATATGGAACACTCGATGTGTTGCTTATAGATAGTGACGAGCCCGCCACCTACAAGGCCGTAATCTCTAGTCCAAATTCCTCCTTATGGCTTGAAGCCATAAAGTCCGAAATGGATTCTATGCATGAAAACCAAGTTTGGGACTTGGTAGATTTGCCTAAAGGGGCAAGACCTCTTCAATGCAAATGGATATTCAAAGTCAAGAATGGCATAGAGGGACATGATGATGTCTACAAAGCTAGGCTAGTGGCAAAAGGATTTACCCAAGCTCAAGGTCTCCATTATGATGAGACCTTCGCCCCCGTAGCCATGCTAAGATCCATACGGATTTTGTTAGCGATCTCCGCGTTTCATGATTATGAAATATGGCAAATGGATGTCAAAACCGCTTTTCTAAATGGGCATTTAGAAGAGGAGGTGTACATGATACAACCCGAAGGTTTTGTTGATTCTAAAAATCCTAACAAAGTGTGCAAGCTTAAGAGATCCATTTATGGTCTTAAGCAAGCATCTAGAAGTTGGAATCATCGATTCAATCATGTTATAAAAGAGAATGGTTTCACTCGAAGTGTTTAGGAACCATGTTTATACATGAAATTTAGTGGGAGCAATGTTGTGTTCCTAATCTTGTATGTCGATGACATACTACTCATTGGAAATGATATTCCAATGTTGTCTTCTGTTAAGAAGTGGTTAGGTAACCACTTCCAAATGAAGGATTTAGGAGAAGCACAACGCATATTAGGTATCCAGATCCATAGAGATAGGTCCAAGAGGATATTGGCACTAAGTCAAGAGTCTTATGTTGATAAGATTCTTCGACGGTTCAGCATGGACAAATCAAAAAGGGGTTTGGTACCTATGGTAACTGGGACGATATTGAGCAAGACTCAATCTACCTCCGAACACCATGATGTTGAACGCATGAAGACGATCCCTTATGCTTTCGCTGTTGGATCAATCATGTACGCCATGATATGCACACGCCCTGATGTCTCGTATGCCTTGAGCATGACGAGTAGATATCAAGGAAATCCAGGTGAGAGTCACTGGATTGCTGTCAAGAACATCCTTAAGTACTTGAGAAGGACTAAGGATTCTATCTTAGTGTTTGGAGGAGACACCGAACTCCGTGTTAATGGATACACGGACTTAAGTTTTCAAACATATAAATATGACATGAAATCACAAGCTGGTTTCGTTTTCATGCTCAATGGTGGTGCCGTTAGCTGGAGAAGCTTTAAGGAAGCTGTAACCGCGGATTCAACCACGGACGCTGAGTACATTGCAGCATCAGAAGCTGCCAAGGAAGTTGTGTGGATCAGGCAATTCACGGAAGGTCTAAGAGTAGTACCTACCGCCAATGATCCCATCACTCTCTATTGTGATAATAGTGGGACGATCTTCCAAGCTAAGGAGCCAAAGTCTAATAATAGATCTAGACATGTACTTAGAAAATATCATGTAATTAGAGATTTCATTGAAAGAAAGGAAATTGCGATTTGTAAGGTTGGGACGGATGACAACATAGCCGATCCGCTCACCAAGACTTTATCGCAGGCTAAGCATGATGGACATGTTGTATCCATGGGACTTAAACGTGTACCAAGTTTATGTTAGATTTTTAAATGAAATAAAAGTGTTGTTTTTGTTCATGTTCATAATCGAATTTGTCTTTTATCTTTTCTTTATACATTGTAACATCCAAATGGGTTGTGGAGACAATTGAACCCCGTTAAAGTGAACACAGATTAACATAGTATTTGCCCATAGTCACTTGTATGAGGTGACGACTCGAAGTGACTAGAGTGTGATGCGATTGATGGCAAGTTCAAGTGCCATAGAGTCATGTGAGATGACTAGTCGATCACATAGGCAGACTATTAGGAACTTTTTGTCGGGCCTTATGACCGCTTATAGAGTTCTGGCAAATTTATATAGCCTGGTCGTGGCGAGAGCTACTATTGTTGGAATATGTGTCCTCCGACAATAATGCGATCACAACTGTTGATCATGATGATCACATGTTTAAGTCTCATTTTAAAGAATACAATTGGGAAGTATTTTTACCACAACTCGGTCAACATATATCGGTAATGATTGGGTCGACTAGAGTTTGACATTACGTCGTGCGACGGTGGTGATCAGTTGATCCCCTAGGTCATACCTAAAGGATATTACTCTTAATTGATCATTTAATTAATCGTATAACGTTACGAGTTAATTAAATTACTTGAAAATTAACGGACGATTTTGGAAGTAAAATTTACGTATCTCATTATGATCTGATTAAATAAGATATGGTCTGAGTAATTGAATTGTTTCATTACTCAGATGAAATTATTGTTTAAAGAAACAATTGAAATTGAATAAATTATTATAAATACAAATTGTTGTGATTTATAATTGGTAAAATATTTTGGTACAAGTAATTGTGAATTACTAAGTCGATTTTTGTATATGACATATTTTTATTAATACGTTGATTTTTAATATGTTAAAAATACATAACAAATTTATGCAACATATGACATGTGACATAGGACAAATTGACATTTTGACAAAGATAATATGGAGTCCATATTATCTATATGTGCCGAAATTAAGAGGTGGATTAGGGATATATTAAGTTGTTTTTGTTAGTGGTAAGCACCATGATTACCTACTAGCTAGCCATGCAAAACCTATTGTTCTTGTGAAGGCAACCATGAGCATGCATTGGCTCCTTGGTTCCTCCTCTCCCACCCGGTTTTGGGAAAGAAAACCATGTTGGTTTTCTTCTTATTTTTGCCTTATGTTCACTAGTATTCTTACTTGTGATATATTCATTATTCATTCATCTAAAAACAAGAAGTTTTAGAAAGATAAAAATTTTCCTCTACACTTCCTCTCTCTCAACCGGTTTTGGGTGTGAAACCAAATAATTTTTGGGTCAGTTTTCTTACAAAATTAATATTGTCTAGTATACATAATATTAATTTTATTAAGAGTGTGTCTTGGGTATAAATCCTTGGGAGAGATCCTACTCTTGGGTCTTTGTTCATCCATTGAGGAAAGCACAAGAACAAGAGAGAAGGAGATCTTTCTTGTGCCCTTATAAACCGAAAACCATATGTAAGGATGAAGATTCTTCTCTTATTTTGATTATAGTTTGCATGCATAAGATCATTTATTAATTTTATGAGTAAATTAAAATTAAATATATATGAGTATGTTAAGTATATAGATCTACTTTTCCTTCAATTGGTATCAAGAGCCATGGTTGTTTGCATGCAAATCGGTTAAAAGTTTTTCCGAGTTATATGAATAACATACAAAACTTGTTTAATTTGTGTTATTATGAAATATCACGAAAATCATTATGCATGTTAAAATTTCTGGTCATAAAATGTTTTTAGGATATTTTGGTTCATTTATGGATTTTTATTGTTCATATTATACAATAATGGCTTTAAAATATGATTTTATGAGTAAAAATGTCATTTTCGGACTACAATTAGCTAAACTTCGAATTTTCCAGTGATTTTTGGATATGTTATCACACATATTAGTTTGGGATGACCTGTAAATTTTCATAATTTTTGGACTTCTTATGCTCGAAAAATGGATTTTTCATTATTAAAATCGGATTTAGATGAAAAATAGGTTAATATGAGATAAATTTCGAATCTGGTCATAGAAATTTAGTATGTTGTCACATGCAATTTTACAAGATGTGTGTAAAATAATAGGTTATATTGAAGTCTTTATGCATGATTTATGATTTTTTGAAGAAAAATAGCATGAATAGTGACTTTATTAGTGAAATATTAATATAACATACTCTATGACTAAGGAAAAACATCAAATGTTGCATTTTATTATCTTTTTCAGATATAAAATTAAAAAGTTGATGAATATAATTTTTCTCATGTTTTTATGATTATTTAGTTGAAACCGATAAACCGCAACATTGTTTTTCCGGATAAATTTCGAATTTTTTTTAACCTAAGTTTTTGAACATTATGAGTGTCATGGTATTTTTTCCAGAATGTTCATGAGTTTAAATTTCAAATTTTTAATTTATTTGAAATTTTGTGATATATTTGAAGTTTATAGCTTTTTATTATAATTTTAAGTCCATTAATGAACAAATTTTAGAAATATGAGTTAATTATGGTCAAATAATTAGTGAAGACTAAATTTTGAGTCCTAAAAGGTTAGGGTAATTAACTTATGCATAAATATGAATTTATGTAATTTTTGTGATTATAAAATGTTGAATCACGCAAATCCGTAAAAACCGAGTAATATACGATATTGGCTATTTAAAGGCGATTTAGCATAAAATTGGGCATGTTCATACATATTATAATGTTGCATTTTCTTTATGATTGTCATAATTTTATTTTATGTAATTTTTGAATTATGTAATTTTTACTTAGTATTGTAACACTACGGATTTTCCTTGGTGACTACTCGACCGAGTAGAACCTACTCGGCCGAGTAGTGCTGAGGTTGTGTATTGTTTTGGTTCTGCCGAGGAACACTCGGCCGAGTAAAGTGAACACTCGACCGAGTATGGGACACTCGGCCGAGTATACACTTACTCGACCGAGTGTCCGGTTTGGCGAAGTGTTATTTCGACGGTTTGATTAGGGAGCGTTTAAGATTTATTTTATATCCGCGTCAGTTTTCAAAATATCATTTCTACTTCATCATTCTTACGTAACCCTAATCTCTCCCCAATTACTCCTTAATCACCCCTTTGCTTTGTTGATTGCGAAACCTTCGGAGTCCTTACGTACATTTCCTCATCCCTCATTGGTAAGTGTTATTCTATGTTGTTTGTATTTGTTGGGGTTACTGTATGTTTACGGAATTGGGGAAATATGGGGATTGTGCAATGTGTAATTGTGTGATATGATTATGTTATAGGAGAAGACTTCGTAGAGGAGCCTTTCTGAGTGTTCAAGTCCTTTCCCACTGTTGATTGCTAAGGTAGGGTTTCTCCTACTCAGTACTGTTAATTGATTGAGATTGCATATGTTCATAATTGTTGTTATCTGCTGATCATCGGAGGATAGGTGTTGTGGAGACTGTGTTGGTGTGGTGGTGTTGTGACGGTTGTGGTGTTGTGACAGTTATGATGCTGTGTGTGTGATTGTGGTGGAGTCACTTGCGGGAGTGGCTTCACACCCTAGTTCGCCCTCCGTGGAACCCGTCACGGGAGGGGATGTGCACATTAAGGGACAGGGGATTGTTAGTCGCTCGTTGATGAGCCGGACTAGGTGGGGATGGGCCGGTCACCCATCGGCGGCGAGGATTACCTGTTGCGATGGGTAATCTGCGAGGGCTACACACTTCGGTGTAGTCGGTTCGTGTGAGATCGATGATCAGCCGGTTGTATTGTTGTTGTCTTATATTGATTGAGTAGTATCGACCCCGTGTTGTTGTTTTGTAAAACTGCGGTGATCCATTCGGGGATGGTGAGCAGATTGTGACAGGTAATGCAGATGTTTGGCTATGGGACAGTCATGGGGAGTCACCACGTCAAGTCTAGCTTTTTGAGTTGGTCTGAGATAGTGTAATCTTTAACTTTTATACTTTAATAAATGTTGTTTGGAATTTGTAACTTTGATATACTAACCTCGGGAAACCGAGATGGTAACAGCCTTTCATGCTAGGGTAGTCCTTGGTAAGGTACCTTGGTATGAGGGGGTGTTACAAAGTGGTATCAGAGCCGACGATTCCGGCACCTAAAACTAATGAACTCAATGAAATTAGGGAGTCTAAATAAAATGAACCCGGGGAGAGTTGTTTGGAGCTACCGCAAAGACTTGGGAGACGTCCCGGAGTCGCACTAAGGCCCTTACGATCTCAAGCCGGTCACATGGGGGGGAAACTGTTGTATGTTTGAGTTATGTGTGTTTGATATCTGTAGTTTGAATCTTGTGCATGGTTGGATTAAATGAGGAAAGAAGTGGAATATGGTAGTAGTTGAAAGATGTATCGACGATTTGTTGATGTTGAAACTTTGAGCATGGAATATGTTGGCATGTTAAGTGTTGGAACATGGTAAAAGATGAAAAGTGAATTGTGAAATTGTATCTGGTTGATATTGAGCATGAAGAATGTGATCATGTTACCTGTTTAATACAATGTTGAGCATGAAGTATGGTAGTGGTACATGTGCATATGAATATGATGATTTTAATGCCTGATTGTTGGTAGAAGCATATGATTAAGGTCATGCGTCTGTATATGTGAATGTCGTGTTTAATTTTCATGTGAATATGATAAATGTTCAACTATGTACTGGTTTTTAGAAGCATTGGGTCGTTATTGTTTGTTTTATACATGTGAAAGTTGTTTTGAAAAGAAATTTTCATTTGTATACAAACCGATTTTGGAAGGGTTGTCTTAAAACTGTCATAAGTCGAGTTCTAGAAAAGATATTGCTGTGATTCCAAGTGGAGGTGATAGCTTGTCCTCTTACGATTCTAACGATAGGTCACACGCCCAGATTGACCAAGTAACGAGTGAGATATGACTGTTTTACTAAAACTGGACGGTCTTTGAGAATCGCCTTATACTCGACCGAGTAGTCCCTACTCGGCCGAGTGTCTTTTATACTCGACCGAGTATTCCATATTCGGCCGAGTAATCTTTCTGTGATAATACTGTTTAGCGTCTGGAGTCGTGAACTCGGCCGAGTAGTCTTATACTCGACCGAGTAAGGTCTACTCGACCGAGTATTCCCAATACTCGACCGAGTAATCCTTCTGCGGCAATTGAGTTGCTTCTGTAGTCGAAAACTCGACCGAGTAATATAGTTACTCGACCGAGTACCATGTACTTGACCTAGTATGTTATGTACTCGACCGAGTACCGCGTTGGGCGGCCACTTTGAGTCGGTGGCTATGTTCTTACTTTTGTTTTGAGTCGGTGGCTATGTTTTTACTTTTGTTTTGAGCCGGTGGCTATGTTTTTCATTGTTTTGAGTCATAGGGTATATACACATATATGTTTTGAGTCTTAACGCATTCTTTTATATGAGAGATGGTCTTGATACGTAAGTTACCGGAAGGTATGACAGGGAGAATGCCGGGTTATGAGAGATAAGTGTTGGATAAGGAAGACATGTGTTAATGTGGTTGTGGGAGATAGTGGAAAAAAAAAAAAAAAAAAAAAAAGAAAGGGAAGAATGATGAGCTAATCGAGGTAAAGAGCTTGTTTTGTGAGATATGATGAGTGAAATAGTCGTGTATTGAGTAGTATAAAAGTAAGTGTATATGGGCAAGAGTGATGTAAGTGCAAAGAAGCATGAGAATGAAAGATTGAGATGAGAGATACGAATAGTGACATTTCGGGATGTGTAAGGACTTATAGAGGGAGACGGTTAGCATTGTGTTGCTTAAGGATATATGTAATGAAAGGTTGCTTTAGAGGGATGGAGAAGAGGGTTACGTGAACTTAGATAGAGTTACGTCGCGACGTGGATTTGTAGATGGTGACCAAGTTTGGGAATTTGGAATTTTCACGATGTGAGCCTAGTGAGTAATTCTTTGGGCAGCTAACGTTATGAGATGAATTTTGGTTTCCTAGTGATGTAAAAAGGGAGATGCAATTGTTTGAACTTTAAACGTTGATTTTATGGATAGATTAGTGACAATTGGGAGTTATAGTATAATGAGAGAAGACCCATGGTAAGAAAGAGTGAGATGATATCGACATAAAATAATGGGAATTGAGTTTGGAGCAATGTGAATAATGAAGAGTTGAATCATTAAGGGAGTTTGTCGAGGGTAAAAGAAAAGAATAAGGGGAGAAAAACTAGGAACATGTTCACTGAGGATATGTGATATAAAAGTAAGGAATCGTAGAGATGTATGATACTATCATGAGGATTTGAGTTACGCTTATATAGAAGTTCCAGACAACATGATAATCATGAGTTTCGAGGAATTAAAGAAAGCAAAAGTTGGGTAAAGAATTTGCACGATATGAGATTTTGGTGGTGAGTCGGGTGACGATACGATTACGGATGAAATTGGAAATAGTGTTGAGGTGATTTTTGTTGATATATTTGATGTTTGTCGTTTGGGATGAGAACCAAAGGGAGGAAAATGATTGTTATATTAAGAAGTGATAGTAAGAGAGTAGTCACATGAAAAATGTTGGTGTCATAGTATTGTCACTAGTGGTTGAGGATGATGTTATTTTGGGGAAGTTAGTTGTTCTAATGAGGTTGATTTTGTGAAGGTGATTAATGTTTGGTTATGAGGGATTTTAAGGTATGGATATGTGAGGTATTCGTTAGTAGTTGGGTACAGATGATATGGCTACGTTCGCCGGGTGGTGATAATTGTGTGTAAAAGAAGATATGTTATGAAGGGCACCTGAGTTAAGTCCGGATAAGAGGTATTCATTGTCAAGTGGTAACTTACGTAATCAGGATTGACTATTTGGATGTGATTGTGGGTCTTAGGAGTATGTAAATGTTTGTGTGAGGTTGTGACCTCACGAGATGTGGTATGGTGTGATAGTCATAAAGTTGTTATATGAATGTTTGTAATATATGTTGGTTACGGTAACTTAATGGAATGATGATAAAAAAGGTGATAGTTTGGGTGGTCTGACAAGACTGGTTATACTTGCATGTGTATTCATGATATATGTTTATTCCATGAAAAGTATGGATGGTATGCATGAGATTCTTGTCTATTTATTCCGTATTATGTATGGTGTTGTGATCCGTAAAAGCGATTTTGAGTAAGTTTGTTGTCCAAGATGTTATATTGAGTCAGTGTTTATGGGATTGTGTATGTTGTGATGTCTATCGGTATGGTTGTGGTGCCTCGGGTGGTGATCCGGGCACGGTACTTCTTGTTGTGATGCGGGTATTTTCGCACCGTGGTGCTACCGCTGTTGGTGGCAATGTTGCGATGTTGTCACCGGTTGTGGTGGAGTAGGTGAGATGACTATAATACGAGTTTTAAATAAGTGCATACCATTAAACATAGATTGTTGTTTTGTTTGTCATTGTTCCTTGTGAGTTTTGGTTGAACATAAAGACCGTTGTTTTGTTTTGTTGATGTTTCTTACCGATTTCGATTTGGGAATGAGGGTAGAGT
Organism: Silene latifolia; assembly: GCF_048544455.1. Taxonomy (NCBI): domain Eukaryota; kingdom Viridiplantae; phylum Streptophyta; class Magnoliopsida; order Caryophyllales; family Caryophyllaceae; genus Silene; species Silene latifolia. The sequence goes on along the minus strand of NC_133533.1, from coordinate 20,556,140 downwards.
ATGATGTGAAAGAGAGTTGTATATGTTTTCGTTGTTGTCATGGTATAGTGATATTCTCATTGATGGGACACGATTGTGAGAAGTTGTTCTGATAATTTTTATCTTGTTTTAAGATGAGGCATCGGTAGTCATAGTCATGGCAAGTGATTCGTGGAATATGTGTTGTAATGATCTGAAAGCGACAAGTGGTTCATAATCTTTTGTTGAGATAGTGAGTGCGGGATATTGGGAATTAGTGTCATGTTCGATTATGTATGAGTTTTGCGGTAATGAAAGAAAAGAACTTGAGGATCTAGTGTGAGTGTACGTAACAAGTGTGGAGTGTGAATTATGCTTTTGGTGATATGAGTTTTATATAGTTTATATAAAGATATATGTCATGTTGCGGTAATGTGGAAGAGTTGAAGTTTTGGGTTAGGTTAAAGATTTTGAGGTATAGGTTAGGGGTGTGACGAGTGAATTGAAGGATGAGAGTTGTTTAAGTAAGAGAGCCTAAGATATATGCATGGCGACTGCTCGTTCGATTATAAGTGGTTATCTTTGACATGTGGTGGTGATGAAGATAATGAGAGGTATAACTAAGGATCTAGTATTAGTGAGTTACGAGGACGTAACATTTATCTTAAGAGGAGTAGGATGCGATAAAAGAGATTTTGATGGTTGTGCATATGGTAGTATAATTGGAAGTAGAGTGTTGGTGTAGCATAAAGGACGGATATTTGTGTTGATTTTATTAAAGGTCATGACCGTGCTTGTAGTAGTTCGATGTTTAGCAATGAGGGAATATTTCAACAAGTTGTTGACAGTTGAATGATAATGATTATGAGTCTAATAGTTTTGACAGTTGGAAGATGATGTTTATGTGTTTGAGTAAACTTCGAGGACGAAGTTCGTTTTAAGGATGATAGAATGTAACATTCCGTTTTGATGATTGATCTTCTTTTGTGGATTGAGTGCTATTGAGTGTTATGGAAGTAATGTTATGGAGTCAATATTGAGAGCCTATGCTATAGTTGAGACGATATCGTGAGCCATGTTGTGGAAGGAAGAGTAGTTTGTGGAGTTGGTGTTAAGTGTCCATGTTTTATAGGTTGGGTTGGAACTTCGCGGTCGTGTTTCGTTTTGTTTGTTGTTTTGCTTTGACTTGGGATAATGATTTTTGTGGTGACTTGTATAGTTCCTTGGTGTTGTTATATGTGGTTGGTGTAGCCTTGTGGCGTAGTGTTGTGCTTTATTTTATAGTAGAGTGTGAACTTCGGGACGAAGTTCTTTTTAAGGGGGGAAGATTGTAACACTACGGATTTTCCTTGGTGACTACTCGACCGAGTAGAACCTACTCGGCCGAGTAGTCTTTGAGGTTGTGTATTGTTTTGGTTCTGCCGAGGAACACTCGGCCGAGTAAAGTGAACACTCGACCGAGTATGGGACACTCGGCCGAGTATACACTTACTCGACCGAGTGTCCGGTTTGGCGAAGTGTTATTTCGACGGTTTGATTAGGGAGCGTTTAAGATTTATTTTATATCCGCGTCGATTTTCAAAATATCATTTCTACTTCATCATTCTTACGTAACCCTAATCTCTCCCCAATTACTCCTTAATCACCCCTTTGCTTTGTTGATTGCGAAACCTTCGGAGTCCTTACGTACATTTCCTCATCCTACTGTTGGTAAGTGTTATTCTATGTTGTTTGTATTCGTTGGGGTTCTTTGTATGTTTACGGAATTGGGGAAATATGGGGATTGTGCAATGTGTAATTGTGTGATATGATTATGTTATAGGAGAAGACTTCGTAGAGGAGCCTTTCTGAGTGTTCAAGTCCTTTCCCACTGTTGATTGCTAAGGTAGGGTTTCTCCTACTCAAGATCTTTTTGTTAATTGATTGAGATTGCATATGTTCATAATTGTTGTTATCTCTCCGATCATCGGAGGATAGGTGTTGTGGAGACTGTGTTGGTGTGGTGGTGTTGTGACGGTTGTGGTGTTGTGACAGTTATGATGCTGTGTGTGTGATTGTGGTGGAGTCACTTGCGGGAGTGGCTTCACACCCTAGTTCGCCCTCCGTGGAACCCGTCACGGGAGGGGATGTGCACATTAAGGGACAGGGATTGTTAGTCGCTCGTTGATGAGCTGGACTAGGTGGGGATGGGCTGCGGTCACCCACTGGCGGCGAGGATTACCTGTTGCGATGGGTAATCTGGCAGGGCTACACACTTCGGTGTGTAGTCGGTTACTGTGTGAGATCGATGATCAGCTGGTTGTATTGTTGTTGTCTTATATTGATTGAGTAGTACTGACCCCGTGTTGTTGTTTTGTAAAACCTGCGGTGATCCATTCGGGGATGGTGAGCAGATTGTGACAGGTAATGCAGATGTTTGGCTATGGGACAGTCATGGGGAGTCACCACGTCAAGTCTAGCTTTTTGAGTTGGTCTGAGATAGTGTAATCTTTAACTTTTATACTTTAATAAATGTTGTTTGGAATTTGTAACTTTGATATACTAACCTCGGGAAACCGAGATGGTAACAGCCTTTCATGCTAGGGTAGTCCTTGGTAAGGTACCTTGGTATGAGGGGGTGTTACAAGTATGGCCTTAGTTTTTTTTAATTGGTATTACCCGAAATGTATCAGAATATCGAATCGGTTGTAATTTTATTGTGATCTCGTATCACCGTTTTGTAATTTAATAGATTTATTTTATTATAGTTACATATGTATAATAGGAAATTATGTAATTTTATTTATTCTGGAGTTCCCAAAGACGGATTTCTTCAAGAAGGCGATACATAAAGACGGTGTTACCTCGAGATGCGTGCCACAACCGTAGTTCAAGGGACCAATGGAGTTGGTTTCCGAATATGTAATAGTTAAATAGTTTTCTATTTTAGGAAGGCCATACTAGGGTTTATTTTTATGCTTTGCATTTTATTTATATGTCACCTACATCGCTAAATCGCCATAACTAAAACATGCATTATCATCTAATCGAGTTCATCGACCGTGTCAAATACAATTATCACAGTTCACCGTTTTAGTTCACTTAAAACGTGATAGATAATAAATTGACATGACCTCTCGCTAAAACAATTAATTGAGACATAGCCTTACCAAATAGTAGAAACCATGAAAACCTATTTCGCGAGGGAGTGCACTCGGCCATCCCGGGGTACGAACCTTGTTACGTAGGGGAAGTGGGTGATGAATGTCTATCCACCGAATTCGTGTTGATGAGGGTTTCATCGGCTATCCCGTGCCCAAGTTAATGTGAATTTGGATCATGGACACATTTATTCGAAATTTGGATTGACCTCAACGGAAGTATTCGTGACCGTAGTCGCATGTGTTCCGGGCTATAGATAAACATTAGAGTAATTTTATCGACCAAGAGTTCTAAAAGTAGAATCGATTAAACGTTAATCCACCGAGTTATATTAATAAGGGTTCCATCGGCTATCCCGTGCCTAAGTTGATATGAATTTGGGTCTTGGAATCATTTATAATAGTTGGGTAGAGGTCACTATTTAAATGTTCATATCTTGTCAATCTTTTTACAAGTATGATTTAAAAACACAAATGTTAATATTTCCTTTTCCTCCATACTTGTAGTTCATTACAATGAATCCATTAAATGCTACCGCACCGATAACTATTGAGTCTTACCACAATGTTTTTGACGACGTTTGCTCCAACAATGATTTCGACACTACTAGAGAACTTCATTTTGGGATAGGTTCGGATGGAAACCTTAACTTCATCACTTCTTCTAAACCACCTACTACTACTAGATCTCGTGTGAGCCCATCTCAGGAAGACTACCTCATACAATCTATAGGATCTTTGTCTCTGGAAGATAAAGATGCCAAAACTAGTGGGAGCTCAAGCAATCAAGCTCTTGCTTCAAAGGGAAAAAAGTTCAAGAAGAAGGGAAAGAAAATCAAAAACTTCAAGCAAGTTAATGATGAGTGCCATTATTGCTATGGCATGGGACATTGGCTTAGGAATTGTCCCGTGTATTTGCGAAATATAAGGGAAGGAATCATCACTCCAAAAGGTAAAATTCCTAAGAAAATTTATGTTATTGATATAAATTATACTTCCACTACGACATGGGTACTAGATACCGGTTGTGGTTCTCACCTTTGTAATCATTTACAGGGTTTAAGAGATGTGGAGAGGCTTAGCAAGGGAGATGTGGATCTACGCCTTGGAAATGGAGCTCGGTAGTAGCGGCCGATCCAAAGGAACTTATGTTCTAGCTTTGCCTAATGGATTTGAGTTGTATTTACATAATTGTTTTTATGTGCCTACACTCTCTAAAAACATTATTTCAATCGCAATGCTAGACATGGACGGTTTTTGTTTTGTCATTAAGAACAATCGTTGTACTATTTCAAGGAATGATTTGGTTATAGGCCAAGCTTCTTCCATTAATGGCATTTACATTTTAGAGACCTCAAATCCGACTAATGATATTTATAACATTCAATCAAAGAAACTCAAATCAAGTGACCCAAGTGAAGCGTTCATTTGGCATTGTCGATTAGGTCACATAAACGAGAATCGCATCAAAAGATTAATTTCGACTAATGTGATTACACCATTTGATTATCAATCATATGGTACATGCGAATATTGCCTAATTGGCAAAATGACTCGTAATCCGTTTAGTGGTAAAGGGACACGAGCTAGTGAACTATTGGGACTCATACACACCGATGTATGTGGACCAATGAGTATCACCGCTCGTGGAAATTATGACTACTTTATAACCTTCACCGACGACTTGAGTAGACATGGGTATGTCTATTTAATGAAACATAAGAGTGAAGCGTTTGAGAAGTTCAAGGAATTTCAAAACAAAGTAGAGAACCAATTGGACAAAAAGATAAAAGCACTACGTTCCGATCGTGGTGGAGAATATCTTAGCCTTGAATTCGATTCACACTTGAAAGGTTGTGGTATTATATCACAACTTTCTCCACCCGGAACACCACAACTCAATGGTGTTGCCGAAAGGAGAAATCGAACCCTACTTGATATGGTTCGATCAATGATGAGTCAAACCGATTTACCAAACTCGTTTTGGGGATTTGCGATTCAAACCGCAATTATATCTTTGAATAATAGTCCCACTAAGGCCACCGGAAAAACTCCATTTGAAAATTTGGGGATGTGATGCTTACGTCAAGACTAAGAATGACAACAAGCTTGCCCCAAGATCCGAAAAATGCACTTTGTAGGTTACCCCTCGAATTCTCTAGGGTACTACTTCTACAAACCTCAAGATAACAAAGTGTTTGTGTCTTGCGAGGTTGTCTTCTTAGAAAGAGACTTTATTTCTAAGAGACAGTGTGGGAGAAATTTTGAACTTGACGAAGTTCAAGAGCCACAAACCGAGATAGACACGCAAGAAGATGTTCCTTCGTCGTCTAACGCGGTTGTACCTCCTCCACTAAGAAGAACGAGTCGAGTAATTCGCCATCCCGATCGATATGTGGGACTTATCGAAGAAGATGGGACACTCGATGTGTTGCTTATAGATAGTGACGAGCCCGCCACCTATAAGGCCGCAATCTCTAGTCCAAATTCCTCCTTATGGCTTGAAGCCATGAAGTTCGAAATGGATTCTATGCATGAAAACCAAGTTTGGGACTTGGTAGATTTGCCTAAAGGGGCAAGACCCCTTCAATGCAAATGGATATTCAAAGTCAAAAATGGCATAGAAGGACATGATGATGTCTACAAAGCTAGGCTAGTGGCAAAAGGATTTACCCAAGTCCAAGGTCTCCATTATGATGAGACCTTCGCCCCCGTAGCCATGCTAAGATCCATACGGATATTGTTAGCGATCGCCGCATTTCATGATTATGAAATATGGCAAATGGATGTCAAAACCGCTTTTCTAAATGGGCATTTAGAAGAGGAGGTGTACATGATACAACCCGAAGGTTTTGTTGATTCTAAAAATCCTAACAAAGTATGCAAGCTTAAGAGATCCATTTATGGTCTTAAGCAAGCATATAGAAGTTGGAATCATCGATTCAATCATGTTATAAAGGAAAATGGTTTCACTCGAAGTGTTGAGGAACCATGTTTATACATGAAATTTAGTGGGAGCAATGTTGTGTTCCTAATCTTGTATGTCGATGACATACTACTCATTGGAAATGATATTCCGATATTGTCTTCTGTTAAGAAGTGGTTAGGTAACCACTTCCAAATGAAGGATTTAGGAGAAGCACAACGCATATTAGGTATCCGGATCCATAGAGATAGATCCAAGAGGATATTGGCACTAAGTCAAGAGTCTTATGTTGATAAGATTCTTCGACGGTTCAGCATGAACAAATCCAAAAGGGGATTGGTACCTATGGTAACCGGGACGATATTGAGCAAGACTCAATCTCCCTCCGAACCCCATGATGTTGAACGCATGAAGACGATTCCTTATGCTTCCGTTGTTGGATCAATCATGTATGCCATGATATGCACACGTCCTGATGTCTCGTATGCCTTGAGCATGACGAGTAGATATCAAGGAAATCCAGGTGAGAGTCACTGGATTGCCGTCAAGAACATCCTTAAGTACTTGAGAAGAACTAAGGATTCTATCCTAGTGTTTGGAGGAGACACTGAGCTGCGTGTTAATGGATACACGGACTCAAGTTTTCAAACAGATAGAGATGACATGAAATCACATGTTGGTTTCGTTTTCATGCTCAATAGTGGTGCCGTAAGCTGGAGAAGCTTCAAGGAAGTCAGAATCATGGATTCTACAACGGAGGCTGAGTACATTGCAAGATCGATCGAAGTCGCTAAGGAAGCTGTTTGGATCGTGCAATTCACGGAAGGTCTAAAAGTAGTACCTACCGCCAATGATCCCATCACTCTCTATTGTGATAATAGTGGGACGATCTTCCAAGCTAAGGAGCCGAAGTCTAGTAATAGATCTAGACATGTACTTAGAAAATATCATGTAATAAGAGATTTCATTGAAATAAAGGAAATTGCGATTTGTAAGGTTGGGATGGATGACAACATAGCCGATCCGCTCACCAAGCCTTTATCGCAGACTAAACATGATGGACATATGGCGTCCATGGGACTTAAACGTGTACCAAGTCTATGTTAGATTTTGAAATGAAATTAAAGTGTTGGTTTTTTTCATGTTCATAATCACATTTGTCTTTTATCTTTAATTTATACATTGTTACAGCCAAACGGGTTGTAGTGACAATTGAACCCCGTTAAAGTGAACACGGATTAACATAGTATTTGCCCATAGTCACTTGTATGAGGTGACGTCTCGAAGTGACTAGAGTTTGATGCGATTGATGGCAAGTTCAAGTGCCATAGAGTCATGTGAGATGACTAGTCGATCACATAGGCAGACTGTTAAGAACATTTTGTCGGGCCTAATGACCGCTTATAGAGTTCCGCAAATTTATATAGCCTGGTCGTGGCGAGAGAGCTGCTGTAGTATTCAAATGAGTCGATTTTTTTGACTAAAGACTATTCACCTAAGATGGCACAGTTTGATTAACTTTGATTTGTGTTACTACGACCTTCGTAAATGGGGTCAAATGGGCATATTTTGGGTTATGATGGTGTGGCTAGTCGAAGGGAATGAGTGCGATAGGAATTGTCCACCCCTAGTCAGGGTTATAACAATATCTCAGGGCCACTCGAGGAGTAATGAACTGGAAATGCGTGGCCACGCTCGGAAGGTATCTATGATAGATAAATCCGAGCAATCAGTTATTCTCCAGATCGAGGAAACCACTCTCGATATGATCACTTGCAAGTACGACCTGAAAGACACCTTGCATTGAGTGGGAGATAATAATAGGACAAGAGAATTGGTGACGCACACTTGTCGAGGACAAGTGGGAGATTGTTGGAATATGTGTCCTCCGACAATAATGCGATCACAACTGTTGATCATGATGATCACATGTTTAAGTCTCATTTTAAAGAATACAATTGGGAAGTATTTTTACTGTCAACTGGTCAACATATATCGGTAATGATTGGTGACTAGAGTTTGACATTACTCATCGTGCGACGGTGGTGATCAGTTGATCCCCTAGGTCATACCTAAAGGATATTACTCTTAATTGATCATTTAATTAATCGTATAACGTTACGAGTTAATTAAATTACTTGAAAATTAACAGACGATTTTGGAAGTAAAATTTATGTATCTCATTATGATCTGATTAAATAAGATACGGTCTGAGTAATTGAATTGTTTCATTACTCAGATGAAATTATTGTTTAAAGAAACAATTGAAATTGAATAAATTATTATAAATAAAAATTGTTGTGATTTATAATTGGTAAAATATTTTGGTACAAGTAATTGGGAATTACTAAGTCGATTTTTGTATATGACGTATTTTTATTAATACGTTGATTTTTAATACTCCCTCCAATTTTCTATTATCTTCCCTCTTTCCTTTTTCACACAAGTTTGATTATCTTCCTTCTTTCCTTTTTTGGTAAGTTTTATTCATTTTTTTTATTAATTTCTCTCTCCTAAAAAATCAACAACTCTCATTACTTTATCTATTCTTTATTCATTATTCATTCTTTATTATTTTCTCTCCCCTATAAACTTCACAACTTATAATACTTTATTCTACTTTATTCCTTCTTTCTTCCCTTTCTTAATTTTTGTGCCTAAAAGAAAGGGGAAGATAAAAGGAAATTGGAGGGAGTATGTTAAAAATACATAACAAATTTATGTAACATATGACATGTGACATAGGACAAATTGACATTTTGACAAAGATAATATGGAGTCCATATTATCTATATGTGCCGAAATTAAGAGGTGGATTAGGGATATATTAAGTTGTTTTTTGTTAGTGGTAAGCACCATGATTACCTACTAGCTAGCCATGCAAAACCTATTGTTCTTGTGAAGGCAACCATGAGCATGCATTGGCTCCTTGGTTACTCCTCTCCCACCCGGTTTTGGGGAAGAAAACCATGTTGGTTTTCTTCTTATTTTTGCCTTATGTTCACTAGTATTCTTACTTGTGATATATTCATTATTCATTCATCTAAAAACAAGAAGTTTTAGAAAGATAAAAATTTTCCTCTACTCTTCCTCTCTCTCTCAACCGGTTTTGGGAGTGAAACCAAATAATTTTTGGGTCAATTTTCTTACAAAATTAATATTGTCTAGTATACATAATATTAATTTTATTAAGAGTGTGTCTTGGGTATAAATCCTTGGGAGAGATCCTACACTTGGGTCTTTGTTCATCCATTGAGGAAAGCACAAGAACAAGAGAGAAGGAGATCTCTCTTGTGCCCTTATAAACCGAAAACCATATGTAAGGATGAACATTCTTCTCTTATTTTGATTATAGTTTGCATGCATAAGATCATTTATTAATTTTATGAGTAAATTAAAATTAAACATATATGAGTATGTTAAGTATATAGATCTACTTTTACTTCAACTATAGTATTCTAATGAGTCGATTCTTTTGACTAAAGACTATTCGCCTAAGATGGCACGGTTTCAGATTAACTTTGATTTGTGTTACTACGACCTTCGTAAATGGGGTCAAATGGGCATATTTTGGGTTATGATGGTTGTGGCTAGTCAAAGGGAATGAGTGCGATATGAATTGTCCACCCCTAGTCAGGGTTATAACAATATCTCAGGGCCAGTCGAGGAGTAATGAACTGGAAATGCGTGGCCACGCTCGGAAGGTATCCATGGTGGATAAATCCGGTCAATCAGTTATTCTCCAGATCGAGGAAACCACTCTCGATATGATCACTTGCAAGTACGACCTGAAAGACACCTTGAATTGAGTGGGAGATAGTAATAGGACAAGAGAATTGGTGACGTACACTTGTCGAGGACAAGTTGGAGATTGTTGGAATATGTGTCCTCCGACAATAATGCGATCACAACTGTTGATCATGATGATCACATGTTTAAGTCTCATTTTGAAGAATACAATTGGGAAGTATTTTTACTGTCAACTGATCCACACATATCGGTAATGATTGGCTGACTAGAGTTTGACATTACTGTCGCGCGACGATGGTGATCAGTTGATCCCCTAGGTCATACCTAAAGGATAATACTCTTAATTGATCATTTAATTAATCGTATAACGTTACGAGTTAATTAAATTACTTGAAAATTGACGGACGATTTTGGAAGTAAAATTTTAGTATCTCATTATGATCTGACTGAATAAGATACGGTCTAAGTAATTGAATTGTTTTATTACTTGGATGAAATTATTGTTTAAGGAAACAATTGAAATTGAATGAATTATTATAAATACAGAATGTTGCGATTTATAAATGGTAAATTATTTTGGTACAAGTAATTGTGAATTACTAAGTCGATTTTTTATATGACGTATTTTTATTAATGCATTGATTTTTAATATGTTAAAAATACATAACAATTTTACATGTCATGTAACATGTGACAAATTGACAAATTGACAAAGATAAAATGGAATCCATTTTATCTCCATTTGGACCGAAATATTGGGTGGTATTAACATATATATTATGTTGATTGAGTTAATGGTAAGCATAATGATGTTAGCCTAATACTAGCCATGCATACCTACACAATCTTGTGAAGACCACATTGTGCATGCATTGGCCACTCTCTCCCTCCCATACCCGGTTTTTCCACCCTCCATGCAAAGAGTTTTTGTCTTATTTTTGCATATAGACTACTCTTGGAAAATAATTATTCATTCACTCATTTTTGCATCTAAAAACAAGAGTTTTAGAAAGATAAAATCTTCCTCCATTCTTCCTCCTCTTAACCGAAATAAGAGAACATAAATAGAGATTTTTGGGTCAATTTTATTTAAAGATTAATGTTATTCTAGTATCAATAATATTAGTTTTATTAAGAGTTTATCTTGGGTATAAATCCTTGGGAGGGATTCTCTTCTTGAATCCTTGTTCATCCATTAAGTAAAGCTCAAGAACAAGAGAGTAGGAGAACTCTCTTGTGCCCTTTGATCCGAAAAACCATATGTAAGGATGAATATTTCTTCTTTAAATTGTTTATTGTTTGCATGCATAAGATCACTATTTAATTTTATGACTAAATTAACAAAAACATATATGAATATGTTAGTAAAGAGATCTAGATTTCTAATAGGCCTCGCAAGGCTACTAGGGGAGGAAAGCACGAAGTGGACACCGTTACTCAATTAGGTGCTCAACTTAACTCCCATATCGATACCATCAATTTTAAGTTTGAAAAAGCAATGGCTAGACTTGAAGAAGTCTCAAAATCACCGAAACATCATGTCAATGCCATGACGGCAACTTCATCAATCCCAAGCGGGATATGTGAGAATTGTGGAACTTTGGGACATGACCAAAGCGAATGTAGGGGAACAACCAAACAAGTTAATGCTTTCCAAGCATACAAGAGTGGTACCCCTTATTCAAACTATTACAATGAAAACACCAAATTCCATCCAAATCTCTCATACAAAAGCCAGAATGTTCAAAACCCTCAAACAACATACACCCCACCTCCCATGAGAAACCAAAATCAAAGACCCTTTTACAATCAAAACCAAGGTTACCAAAATCAATCTCCATACAATCAAGAAAATGACCAAGGCTTTGATGTTCAAAAAGCGGTCCTTCAAATGCAAAAGAATCAACAAGAGTTTTTCACTCAAATGCAAAAGGATAGTCAAGCAAAGGAAACCACCATCAACAACATCCTAGCTCACACCAAAACGTTGGAAACCCAATTGACTCAACTAGCATCTTCAAGCTCACAAAGACAAAAGGGGCAATTACCACCTCAAGGTAACCCCCCAAGACATGAAACGGTTAGTGCCATTCACTTGAGAAGTAGTACAAGGTATGAAGTACCAAAGAAGCAAGTTGAGGATGAAGTTGTGGAAGCTAGTAACAAGGAAGAAATTGTGCAAAACTCCAAGGATGGAGAACCACCAAAAGAAGAAATTTCAAAGAAAAATGAAGACAAGGTCAAGGAGAAGGAGCCCATTGTGATTAGACTTCCTTTTCCAAGTCGTCAAGCCAAGCCCAAATTTGATGACCAACTTGGAAAATTCATGGAAATTGTGAAAAATTTGGAAGTCTCGATTCCTTTTACGGAATTAATCAATCACGTGCCGGCCTATGCAAAATACATGAAAGACATCCTCACAAAGAAGAAGTCGATCCGGAAGCTTGAGACTATCGCCTTCACTAAAGTGAGTAGTGCAATACTTCAAGGGAGTTCACCTCCAAAACACAAAGATCCGGGAAGCTTCTCAATACCGTGTACCATTGGCGACACCACGATCAACAAAGCCTTATTTGATCTAGGGGCTAAAGTGAGTGTTATGCTGTACTCGATGAGTAAAAGGTTGGGGATGGGAGAGCTTAAATGCACCAATATCACACTACAAATGGCCGATAGATCGACGAAGACACCATTAGGGATATGGGAAGATGTTCCCGTGAGAATTGGAAAATTTTTCATCCCGGTGGACTTTGTCATTGTTGACATGGAAGAAGACTCCAACATTCCAATCATTCTAGGAAGACCTTTCTTACACACCGCAGGTGCGGTGATTGATGTGAAGCATGGAGAGCTCACTCTAAAAGTAGGAGATGAGAGTATAACTTTTAATCTTGACAAGACCATGAGAGCTCCCCGTTTGCATGAGCCATGCTTTATGGTTGATCATTATTGCCGGAAGGATGATAGGAAGAGGTTGGAATTTCAATGGAAGAAGAAAATTGAAGATGCTCCATTCAAATAGCAAGTGAATTGTAACAAAGAGAGCTTGAAAAGCTCACCCATGACAAGTGAAGAAGATGGCGTCATTGACCAAGACAAGAAGCAAGGAGAGTTGTCTCTAGCAACTCAAGAGATTTTCAACAATCAAGTAGATGAAGTTTGTGGTCTTTGGGACGATGAGTTTGAAGGGATTTTCAACCCTACATTGGTAATGCTATCGATCAAGACCGACAACAAGGGAAAAGATCTATCGAAGATCTTTATTATGACAATGAACAAGCTTTTGACTACTTTTTCAAGGTGTTGAGCAACATCAACAACACCTTGGACATGCCCCCATGACATCTCACTATGGATGAGAGTTTGGTAGAGTCCTCCCAAAACCACCATTTGTAAATATTTCGAACTCCCTAACTCGCATTTTAATTCTTACATTGCATTTTTGTCATTTTTGGATTTTTATGCTTTGATCAAGATAATTATCATGTTTGAGAGAAGTGAGGGAGGGACTAATGATTCAATCGATGTGTAGTGCTTTAGCTTAGTGTGGGGATAGCAATTGCCTAGGCTATTCATGCCTTAGTAGTGCCCCCACAATGAAGAACACGAGATTTTGAAGAATGAAAAATGACAAGGGATATGCAATGTACACAGATGGAACTGAATCCGGGTAAAAGGGGTAGAATCCGAGCGGTTTCAGGAGAATCCGCCCGTCTTCAGACAATCCGGACATATTGGGCAAAAGCCGCCCGTCCTTCTGAGCTGAACTTTTGAAATTTTTGGACTGTTAGAAAATCCGGGAGTCCTGAAATAGAATCCGCCCGTCTTCAGAAAGACGCCCGTTCTGAAAGGAAAGACGCCCGTCTTTTTGGCTGAGAAAAACAAGAAAAATCCCTGGAAAGGAATCCGCCCATCTTCACTGAAAGACGCCCGTCCCGCATTTACAAATCCGAGCGTCTTTGCTGAAATTCGCCCGTCTTTAGGTTAGAATTTCCCAGCCCAAAACAGGTAGAATCCGGCCGTCCCGAAGGAAAGCCGCCCGTCTCCCCCCTGCATTTCAATTTTTTTTCGGGTTTATTATAAACCCCCTCCCACATTCATTTCTTCATTCAAAACACTACCAAAACCCTCAAAACCCTCATCCTCTCCATCACAAAAACAAGATTTCCTCACCAACATTCACCAAAATCAAATCAAAACATCCTTTTAACAACAAATCAATCACTCCTCTTTCAACAAAAATCAAACCAAGCACCAAAATCTTCAACCTTTGAGTCGATTTTTGAATTCATAAAGGCAAAGCCTTTCATCTTTAAATTGATTTGGGTATACTTGTAAATTGAATATTTTCACTCTTTCTTGGTTCAATCATCAATGGCAAGGACAAAGGAAGCAACAAAGGCACCAAAGGCAAAGGCACTCTCATCAAGACAAAAGAGTCTTCAAGCAAAGAAACCATTGGCTATGGTGGTAGCTAGCTCAAACTTGGAAGTACAACAACAACAACCTCCCTTGGAAGCAACAACATCTACTACTCCGGAAATTGCTCAACTTTCGAACTATCCGGAGGTAATTTTCATCTCTAACTCCCATAGGGAAACTTTTGCCAAGTATGCTAGAAAAGCATTTCAATCCACCAAGTTTATTTGTGAAGATGCCTTAGATAAATTGGGTGTCCTTGAGAAAACTAGAGTCTTCTTTGAGGCCATGGGGTTGGAAGAATTGTTTACAACAAAATAATTGACATACCCCTCCCTTACCTTAGAATTCTTGAGTTCTTTGAAAGTTAACAAGGTTGAGACTATGGAAAACATCGAGTTCCGCCTAGCTAATGTTAGTAGGCTCATCTCCTTTGAGGAAATGAGTAAAGCTTTGGGTCTTAGTGATTCACCTAGTTATTTCAAGAATGTTGGCAAGTATGACCCCGCTCCTCTTTGGGAGGCGATTTCCGGAAGGAAATTCGAGAGCTACCATGCTAGTCGTGCTCTATTAGTCCACCATCTGGGCATTAGAGTATGGCACAAGGTCATAAGGAACACCATCATTGCAAGAAAAGACACCAACCACTTTACCAAGATCGATTTTGTTCTTCTTGAGTCGGCTTTGAACATTGGAAGGGAATTCACCAAGCCTTTCAACTCTCTAAGGTTTTTGGTGGATAGATGGCTAAACATTGATTGTGGGAAGCTAGGCACTACCGTTATTGTGATTGGAGGTCTAGTCACTCTTTTGGCTAAATACTTTGATCCGAACTTCAACAAAGATAGCAAGTATGTGGCGAAAAAGGGTGGTCATCTCATTGATATTGATACTATGATTAACAAGTACAAGTGGGTCTCTCATAACCCTCTTGACAACAAGTATGGATGGCTCACTAGTGAGGCTAGATCTTTTACTTTGCCTTCGAATATTTGTCGTTTAAGTGTCCACCGAACCAACTACCTCCTTCCCCTTTCAAAAGAGTCCGAATACATTATCCGACAACAAAAGGGTGAAATTGAAATGCCTTCCTCTTCCATTGTCACACCACCCTATCCTTTCAAGTACCAAGAGTTCAAACCCGAAGGTGTTGAAGCAAGCAAAGATTATATGACTCTTCTTATGCAAGAGATGCACAAGCAAGCCTTCAAAGACCGGGAAGATGCTTACTTAGCCCAATATCCACCCCTCCTTCACTTAGCTAGGCAAGGACTACTTGATCCTTCATGTCCTATGCCTAGTTGGGCGGATAGGGAAGTCTTCTTTCTGAATGCATCTATGGGTGAGATTCCGGGTGACAATGAGGTTGTCGGTGATGAGGTTGTTGATGATATCATTGATGAAGAGGCTAGTGATGAAGAAGAAGAGGATGGTGAAGAAATCAAGCAAGGAAGTGAAGAGGGAAGTGGTGATTCCACTTCTAGTGAGGAAGATGATGATAGTGATGATATGGTGGAAGATTAGCAAGCTTGGAGGCTCCTACCCTCTTGAGGTTTGCTTACTTCTTTCTTTGTTTTATTTATTTTTCTTGATCATTGTTGGAGTAGTCCTAGCACCATAGAGGACTAACACCTCGGCCCCATTGAGGTGTTCTCATTTCATTGTTCCCACTTTTGAAAATCCAAAATGACAAATTTAGTTTCATGCATTGCATTTGTGTACATGAACTACACCCAACCTTAGGACATTAGAAATAATGTCTAACTCGGTTTGGGGAAGTACATGCATACACAACGGGAGGTAATTCAAATTATCCTCTCCGTCATAAATAAAAACCCATGCATCATGTAGTGTAGTTTAGTGTAATTTGCATTTAGTGTAGAATTCATGCATCATGTTTGCATAATTCCCATCATTTTGGCCATTGAGGACAATGCCCATATTAGTGTGGGGATGGAGAATTCTAACTTAACTTTTATTCGAAAACCCATAAAAATTGAAAAATTGAAAAACCAAAAACAAGTTCATTTCCTTTGTAGTATAGTCATGTATATATTGTTGTATATATTGCGTTTGTTTCATCCTTGTTCACATTGATTGACTACGCCACATCCGAGACATGAGGATCATGAAGACCGCATGGTATGATCTTTCCAATCTATTTTTTCCTCTCTATGTTAATGACTATGTGGCTCTATTTTGATTGATGCGGTATAATAATCTGAATTTAGGACTTGCATTTAGTTTATATGTCATATTAGTTGGTAGAATCACTTGCATTAGGATGTATATAAAAGTTTTTTTTTTGGTAGAATGTGAGCTTTTCATTAAAATAAAACAATATTACAATATGATTTACTACAACCAAAAGTTACAAAAGCTGAATACTAAACATGAATATCCAAACTAAGTAACCACTCCTTATCCCTTTGAGGCATAACCGTCTGAATTTTCTGAAGAATTCGTGCCTTGACTATAGATTGTATCTCCTTAATCACTCTTCTAGGGGTAGCTAGTGTTAAGGAGATCCTGCATTCATTCCTGTATTTCCAGATATAATACCAAGTAGCCATAAGAGTTATCCTAGTCACAAGTTTCTGCAACTTTGTACAATTCAGAATTGAACCAGATATCCTCCTGCCTAACCATTGTTCAACTCCATCAATAATTTGTGAGCTATACACACAACTGCCAAACAGATGCTCATGTGTCTCAGTAGCTTGCTCACAATTCACACATATGTTGCTGTCACATATCTGCAGCTGGAACAGCTTATCCCTCAGCTGCATACCCTTATGTTTAACCATCCATCCAACTAACGAGTGCTTAGGTACATTCCAAGTAGCCCAAACACTATTATACCACTGGACTAGGGGGTGTGGACCCTGCAACCAGTAGTAACCAGACTGAATAGAGTAGCCCCTAGCATCAGACTGCCAGTGACCACCCACAAAACCAGAGCTCAGAAGATCCTTAACTCTACAGATATTCCTCCAGTTCCAGTTGGAATCAGGATGAGGTTGATAAGTATGCCAATCAGTTCCTTTTAGATAGACATGATCAATCCAAATAACCCACAACCTGTCAGCTTTAGTATGTATCCAATTGACTAATTTACCAACAGTAGCCTTGTTCCACACCTCTGCACTTTTTATATTCAGTCCACCTTCCTTCTTCCTACAACAAATCTTCTCCCAAGCTATCAGAGGTACCCTGTGATAATCAGTCTATCTTGGGATGGGAACTATTCTATTCAGAAGGGGTATCAGTGGTTACTTGGTGCTTGTTCAAAGAAGGATTGGGTACCTATGGTTTGGAATAGAGTATGCTTGCCTAAGCACAACTTTAGTACTTGGATTTATGTCCAACAACGTTTCTTAACGCAAGATAGACTGCAAAAGTTTGGTGTTAGCACTGCTGGTGTGTGCTATCTGTGTGGAATGCAATTGGAAACACACAGACATCTGTGCTTTGACTGCTTGTTTAGCTTGCAGTGTCTGTTACAATTGCAGCATTGGCTGCAGGTTCAGTGGCAATGAGATGTAATGGACTGGATTATTAGTTGAAGGTGTCGATCTTTGCTGAAAAAGCAGGTGGTAAAGGCTGCAATTTCTGGTCTCATATACAGCATTTGGGACTGTAGGAACAAATGCAGGTTGGAGCATTACATTACTCAACCACGAAGAGTTGTGAAAGGAGTCCAGCAGTTGATTAAAATTAGAGTGAACAAAGGAGATTTTGGTAAGGGAAACATGAAATTTAAAGCTTGGCTACAACACATTAATGTACTAGATTAGTAGCTTAGCTTATGATGAAGTATGTTAAGTGTATGGTGTACTATGTTTGATTTTAATGAGATTCACATTTTCACCAAAAATAAAAAAATAGTTTAGTTAAGGCTACCTTGGGACACTTATGATTATGGATTAGTAGTTTAGTTGGTATGTAAAAGACATTATTTTATGAGACATGTAAAAAATTTGACCTTTAGTTTTTATGTAATAACTTCGTTCTTCCAATCGTGTTTGGTTTTTTATCGATGCTTTCGTTGTCTACTCTTGATTCCCGCTCATGCGGTCGACATGATAATGGATTCCCGCTTGACGGTCGATGGTTGTATTTGGTTTTTGCAGGTTTAGTGAGTAAAAACAATGTAAAATCCGCATTGTGGCTGGACAGCAAGCTGCTGTATCCAGCCACTGCCCAGATATGTCCTGACGGAAATACCGTTAGGAGAGTCAACAAAATGTGGACCAAACGGACGGAAAAACCGTCAGGAAAGTGGAATACCTAACGGAAAATCCGTCAGTTAAGTCAACAAGATGTTGACCTTTCTGACGGAATTTCCGTCAGGTATTCCACTATCCTGACGGTTTTTCCGTCACTAAAGTCAACAAAATGTTGACTTTTGTTTCGGCATTTCCGTCAGTAGTGGCAAATTATTGACGGTTTTTCCGTCAGTAGGGTCAAAATCTTGTTGACTTGCTACGTCACCCTAAATGCTCGTTTGTGACGGAATAACCGTCAGGATAACCTCTTTTGACTGTTTTTCTGTCAGGAATTGATTTTCTGTGACCGATTGTAGTGACGCTTTATTCTTGACGGAAAATCCGTCAGGAATGGCCATTCCTGACGGAAAACAGTCCTTTCTGACGGTTTTTTCCATCAGTTTCCCGTGTTTTTTTTTTGTAGTGTTATACATTCATCATCATCCTCACTAGCCCACCTCACCTCGACATTCACCATCACCACTACAATCAAGCCACCGATCGAACACCATTGCAACACTCTTACCCACATCCACCACCGCACCATACCCAGTTCCCGGATCAATTTGCACCACCTGCTCTGTCCCAGAACCACCACCTTACCTTAGTTTATTCTACCCATCAATTAGTTTAGAATAATTTCTCTCTCATTATTGTAACAAGAACCCTAATATTTCTCCCTTTAATTTCCTTTAATCAAAATTGTAATCCTTCTTTCGTATTAATTTAATTCCTCCTTAGTTTATTCAAGTTCTACAATTCAGTTTACATTTAGATTAGTGGGTTGCAATTTGAAGGAGGAAGAGATTCATCCTCATTATTCCAATCCAAGTTTCCACCTATATGGTTGTTGGTATAATTCTTTCTCTTATTTTTCTCCTTTAATTTCATTTGTTTACTTTTGGTTTCCTTCTAGTTATATTTTGATTGTTTGTGTTTTGATTTATCTATTTGTTGTTAGATTATACTTTTCTCTTCATTTTCATGTTTCCAATTGTTGTTTCTTACCCGAAGATTGAATCTTTGAGTTGTTGAGTCAAAGTTTGTGCCTTTTTACTTTAATTTCATCTTAATTAAATTATTCCCTTAATTTGTTGGTTATTACATGTTAAATTTTAGAATCCAATTTTCGATTATTTCCATGTTTAAAGTATTTATCTTTATTCATTGTCTTGCCTTAAAAACCATGATTAGTGAGTAGTATCCTTGCTGGGGTACAATTGGGCACTTACATGAGTGATTAACATGTTTGATTCCATTTAAATAGTCATTAAGGGGAAATTGGTGGGGTTTAACTTAGAATTTACTTTGTTGATGTTGTAATTTGGATTTTTGGTTGATTGTTGACCCTTGTCCACCAATGGGAATTGGTTAGGTCCTTGGTTGACCACCATTTTACTTCCTTGGCCTATTTGGGTTGAACTAGGGAAGGAGAGCCTAAAGAGGGTGGCTTTGGGAACCGGTTTGACCTTCATCTTTGGGAAAAGGGTTGGGAAGGCCGGGAATTTATCGTATGCTTAGTGACTCCTAGCAATAATCGACTACCTTGGGGATGGCGCGCGTCCTTAGGGTCTTAGAGTATTGTATAGGAGAGTCTGCGTCATGAGCTCGGAAGGGAGTTGAGGCGGTAGGTCTAGTGTCCTATTGTGAGCCCGGGAGGGAGTCAATGGGCGAATTAGAGGCATTTTCCCCCGCCTTGTACTGCCAAGATGACTATTTGCCGGAATTAGCATGATAATCATGAATGTTTGTAGCCTAATCATGCCCTAGTCCTTTTATATCTTGAGTAAAACATTATTCCTATTAGTTTCCTATTTTAATTTAGTTGTTGTCTAACTAGTTTCATTTGCCTGTCATTTAGTTTAGCTCACTTAGTCATTTTATCAATCAAACCTAGTTTCCTTGACTTAGCTAAACTTAAGAATAATAAAAATTGGTAGTAACCCATGCTCCTTGTGGTTCGACCTCGACTACCCTTTACTAGTTGATAATTTCTTTGATCGGGTATGACGACCTCTACCCCGCTATTAAAAATGGCACCGTTCCCGGGGAGCATTGCCTTGATATTAATTGTTTTGCTCTAGTTTAGCCTAAGTTATTGTCACTTTTGCACACCTTGGTGTGCCGTTTCTCTTGCTAACCTTTTCACTTGAGTGTGTAGTGGTTCTTAAGAATCCATTTGAAAATCTGGAAAGTACAACAATGGGTGAACTGGTTCGGATTAGGGACTACATAGCCCCAAAGCATATTGTGAATTCTAGTGTTCAAAGGCCTAGGATTCAAGCCAACAATTTTGAAATTAAGAAAGGTTTGCTTAACCTAGTGCAAGATAACCAATTTGGGGGAGGTCCCTTGGAGAGCCCTAATAACCATCTCAATGATTTTCTTGACAATTATGACATGTATAAGATGAATGGCGTATCCGATGAAGCGGTCCGTCTAAGGTTGTTCACTAAAGGGAGCGGCTAATTAAGGATTGGCTAAAGAATTGTGATCCCGACTCATTCAAGACTTGGGATAAGCTCTCCTCGGCCTTCTTGAAAAAATACTTTCCTCCTTCAAGAACGGCTAAGGTAAAGAGTAAGTTTCAAGGGTTCACTCCAGAGGAAGATGAGACTTTGTACGAGGCTTGGGATAGGTACAAGAGACTCAAAACAGGTATACCCTCACCACGGCATATCCGAGCCCGAGTTGATCAATTTCTACAAGGGTTTGGCACAAGACCTAAGGCTATTTCTTGATTTGGGTTCGGGTAAGGGAGCCTTAGATATCTTGGGTCACAAGGCAGAAAAGGAGTTGATTGAAGAAATGGCCTCAAGGACAATGGATTGGAACAATAAAAGACAAACAAGAAAGGGTAAGGGTAAAGACTCTAATACGTTGCTCAATGTGGAAGTGAAGAGTATGCTTGAAGACCTCACTCAATAAGTAGCATTATTGAACTCCAATAAGCCCTCCAATTCCAACATGCGGCAAGTGTTATCTTGTGAACTTTGCGGTGAAGAAGGACATACCCCAATTAATTGTCCTTTGGTCCAAAATTTTCTAGTCCAACAAACTCAAAAACAATCTTGGGAGCAAGCCTTTGAGCAATTGGTGATTGCCAACCAAAAATCCGGTTCCAAAATTTACAACCACAATGCTTCTCAAAGTCGTGTTAATGATGATATTAGATCATCTAAAATGGCCACGGAAACTCATGTTGCCCAAATTTCACAACAATTGAGTCAAATGGCACAAAATTCGGGCAAGTTTTCGGATAACACGGTGAAGCCAAAACAAATGAATGCGGTATTCTTGAGAAGTGGAAGGCAATTGGAGGAGGTTGTAAAGACTCCAAAGTGGAAAAGGAAGAGGGTTTCTAGTGGATCAATGAAAGAGCAACCGGTCGAAGTTGAAGTTGAAGTGGAAAAGTCAAAAGAAATAGAAATGGTTGACCCACCAAAGGAAGATGAACCGATTTCAACAAAATTCAAAGAACGTACTCCACCTCTACGGGAGTATGTTGAACCAATTCCCTTTTCACAAAGGCTTACAAGGCCAAGACTTGAGAAGAAATATGAGAAGTTCATTCAAATTTTGAAAGATATGAATGTTACCATACCATTTCTTGACATGATCACCGAAATCCCTAACTATGGAAAGTTTCTAAAGTAGCTTGTCACTATGAAGAGAAAGAGTGAAGGGGTACAATCCGTGAACCTCTATAGTGAATGTAGTGCAATCCTCATTCACAAATTTCCTTGCAAACTTGAAGACCCGGGAAGCTTTTCTATTCGTTGTTCTATCCAAGGGGTGAAGATAAAGAGAGCTCTGTGTGACTTGGGAGCTAGTGTTAGCTTAATGCCTCTTTCCTTGTTTAAGAAGCTACACTTGGAAGCTTTGAAGCCTTCAAAGATCTCCCTACAACTAGCCGATCGTTCGGTTAAGTATCCCTTGGGTGTGATTGAAGATGTTCCTTTGAAGGTTGAAAAACTTGTGATCCCATGCGTTTTCTTTGTCATGGACATGCCCGAAGATAGCCATGTGCCAATCATTTTGGGTAGGCCTTGCTTGGCCATGGGAGGTGCTAGGATAGATGTTAAGAGTGGAAAACTCTCACTCTAAGTAGACAATGAGAAGATTGAGTTTGAACTCAACAATTCCATGAAGTTTCCTCCTATAGGCAACTCTTGTTGTAGGGTGGATATGGTGCAAGATAACTTGGATGAACCTAATTTAGATCCTTAATTTTTGGACCCATTGGAAGCTTGCTCAACAAATGAGAAAGGAAATGAAGGTGATCTTATGTTGAGAGTTGATGTGAAAGAAGATTTGGGTGAATATGATTCAAGAAAAGATGAATTTGAAGACCAAATTGATGATGAGATTGAATTGTATTTGAGCTCTCCGGATTTTTTTGATCTAGGCTCTCTTGAAGGCACACCTAGGTTGGATAACTCTTCAAATGATTGGGAGGCTCAAATTGATGCCTTGGAGGCGGCTCTCTTTAGAAATGGTTCGTGTAATACCCAGGATATTTAAGGACTCTGTTGACCAACCTTGTTGACCAAGAAAGACCTTAGGGAAGAATAGGTGAGAGACTATGATTAGAATAGGTACTATATAGGAGTGGTTACTCGACCTAGCAGAGGCTACTCGGCCGAGTATTATCTATACTCGACCGAGTAGAGCCTACTCGACCAAGTATGCCAGTACTCGACCAAGTATGGCTTCTGTTGACGCGTTAATATAGAATGCAAGTTCGCAAGACTCATTTCATTTCTCATTTTCTCGACAGTTCCTCTTTTTCAAACCCTAACCTACCACTCTCTCCTATCACCCCTACTTCCATACACTCTTATGTTTATAGCCTACACCTCAACCATGGGAAGGTCGGGATTTGCTTAGGAAGGATGCACATGTGGTCATCGTCCGTGTCACCGTCGGTTCCCGTCGTTAGGTATGTCACTGCCTCATTTCTCTTTTAGTAGGTTATGGAGGATAGTTGTATAATAGGATATGGTTATCGTTGTAGGATACATGTCGAAGTCCTGCTTGGCTATATGTGGATGCTTTTCACGATTGGCAATGAGGTAGGATTTCCCTACTCAGTACTGTTAATTGATTTAAGATTGTGATTGTATTGTAATTGTTGTTATCTGCTGATCATCGGAGTATTGGTGACGATGATGATGTGGTTGTTTGTGACGGTTGTGGTGTTGTGACAGCTGTGGTGTTGTGATGATTGTGTTGATTGTGGTGGAGTAACTTGCGGGAGTGGCTTCATACCCTAGTTCGCCCTCCGTGGAACCCGTCACGGGAGGGGATGTGCACATTAAGGAACAGGGATATCGCTCGTTGATGAGCGGGGTTAGGTGGGAATTGGCTGCGGTCCCCCACTGGCGGCGAGGATTATCTATTGTGATGGGTAATCTGGCAGGGCTACACACCTCGGTGTGTAGTCGGTTATGGTGTGTGATTTTGGGGTTCGGTGATGGTGGATGATCAGCTAGTTATTTGTCTTGTTGTCTTATTGATTAGACAGTAGTGACCCCGTTGTTGTTGTTTTGTGGTATCTGTTGTGATCTATTCGAGGATAGTGAGCAGTTGGCTTAGGATGTACTGTTGGTTTGTGGTTGCTGGGCTTGGAGGGGTCGAGTCATCACGCTACCAGTTTAGAAGTGCAGAATCACGAGTTATAGTAGTCTTTATCATCACATGTAATTAGATTTGTACCGAGTTGTAAAGGGTACGGTAATGTATTATTAATGTTCTTTTATTGTCTATTTGATCTACTACCTTGGGTAACAGAGATGGTAACACTTTCATATGCTGGAATGGTCCTTGGTAAGGCATCCTGGTGTACGAGGGTGTTACAAAGTGGTATCAGAGCCGACGATTTTGGAACCTGAACCAATGAATCCAATGAATATAGGGTGTCATACTAAAATGAACCTGGTGTATGTTCGTTGGGAGCCCTAACCGATGCTTGATTTTGGGTGAGTAGGCGCCCTCATTTCAAAATCATAGCCCTATCGTACTTAAGCCAGTCACGGGGAAAAGGGTAGCTAGTAGGAGTCGTTGCATAACGATTGTTGTTGCGTGCATCTGTGGATAGAATAATGTGCATCAATGTGAGTCTAGCATGTACAGTCCATGGTAGTGGAGAAGTCTTGGATTGATAAATGGATTTGCTGAAAAGTTATGAATGTTTAGCTTAATGGGAGCAGAAAATGAATTGTGGAATGTGTAGAGTTGTGGTGGTATAGATTAATCTGTGCAGGTGAAGCAACTAATTGATATATGTGTACGGTTATGTTGTAATTGTCTTAATAATGAAGTAAGGAATATAGGTGGAAATGTTGGTTGAATCGGTAATGGATATGCATAATTTGTGTTGATGCATGTTTATGTGGTAGAAGTAAGCTCTAACAGTGACGAGCCGATTGCACGGAACTCCGAACTATTCTACTTATTTTGCAAGTGCATTAAAATTCGAAATTTTATTTCTGCTTTTTGACACTCGACCGAGTAGAAACGCATACTCGACCGAGTAGACCACACTCGGCCGAGTATGATTGTGCTCAACCGAGTGCTCATTTTTGTCAGAATTAAAATCGCTACTATTCTTGAAAACTCGACCGAGTATTCAGAATACTCGACCGAGTATTCGACACTCCACCGAGCAAATCCAATACTCGACCTAGTACTGCTTTATAGGGACTCATCCGGGTTATACAAAAAACCCTATTTCGCTCATTCCTTTCTTATTTCCACCTCTCACTTCTTCTTCTACTTCTCTCTAAAACACCATACTTCTTATCTCTCAAGCTCTTGGGTGATTTCTTGGTGGTTAATTGTTCTTGCTTGTCAAAAACCTATTCAAGGTAAGGTTTTCACTCAATTTCCTCCTTTATTATCAAAGTTATGGTATGATTTTGCCAATATATCGAATTTCATCATGAGTAACTGAAATCAAGCCTTTTTCTTGTGATTCTTTGGATTTAATTGCATATAAACATCGTTTATACCGTTACTAGAGCAATTTCATGGTTTAAATTGGATTTTTAATTTTAGGGTTAGCTAAAATCGAAAAATTTCATTCTTTGTTTGATCATCATACTGTTTCAAGCTTCTTGATGTTGGTAATGATGTTTTGAGTAAAATACTTGGTGTTTTGATGAGAAAATTTGTCTTAAAAGTTCGTCTCAAAATTATATACAATCGAAAAACAGTCCATCTTTTGCAAAAATTTTGGTGTGTCAAGTACCCTTGTTAAAACTTGTCTTTTTGCAGTATGGTGAAAACCAGAGGTTTAACAAACAAGAGGACCTGTACTAATGCCCAATTCTAGATGGGTTAGTCTAGCAATGAGCCCGTAGTTCCACCGGTGGAGGCATATCCATCGGTAATTTTCTCTGATTTTAAGCAGCGCAAGGGTTTCCTAGCCCTTATGAGTCGCCCTTTTTGACCCACCCATTGTATAAACCCCGATATTCTAGAGACCTTGGGGATTAAGGGAGACATATCTCATATCTTTGAGATTTTGGGAATAGAGGGGTTATACCATTTGAGAAAGAAGTCTTACCCCCACCTGACTTTGGAGTTCTTGAGCTTTTACGAGTACGATGCGAAGGGGAAGACTGTCTCCTTCCGCCTCATGAATGAGGATCACGAGCTGACTTTGGATGAGTTTTCGGGCCATTTGGGTTTAGAGGCTGAGGGGACGGGATACCTTAGTGATGTAGCTAAGAACAGTGGTGCACCTCTCTACCTTCCTTACTTGACTGGCCGACCTGCCCCTCCATATTCATCAATGATATATAGCATGTGACCCTTCGCATGTTATGGAGGATGATGACTTGTTTGTTGTATGCGAGGGATGACGTGAGCAAGCTTAATTCTCATGAGGTCATGTTACTTATGTCTTACCTTAACCTGCACCGTAGGGAACCGTTCTATTATAGTGCTCCGGGGGTAGTGTGCTCCAGTCTTGAGCGCATGGCACAGTCCCCAAACCGACACGTGGCTTGCGGGGCCATAGTGACCCGCCTAGCTTAGCGTCTGACTGATTTTGAGGCCCCACCTCCATCGGGGGAAGAGTATGTTGAGACCGTACCTACCATGAACTCTCAGTATTGGTGTCAGAACCGATGGTTGAGGAAGATGGCTGATGGGTCATATGCCTGGAGAGTGAGAGGATCTATGTATAAGGTGTTAGGTTCATATACCTATTATTAGACTCCTCTAATAGTGAACTAATTAACTGGTTAATTATTTGTTCTTTAGATCTAGTGCATGCATAACAAAATGAAAGATTTATAAGAAAAACAATGTTCCTTACATTGTTGGTTGGTTCGAAATTATGGGCACAAGTAAGGTCACCTTCCTTCACTTGTTCTTGAGCTTATAATAATGGATGATCCTCCTAAGACTCCAAGTATAGAAGCCACTCCAATAAATTGCACCCAAGATGAATCCCAAAATTCCTACTAATATTAACTAGATATTTAGTAGAAATATTACCTTAATTATACTAATGATTCTGTATTACTATCTCAAGTAATATATGATGTGTATTAGTATTTATGGAGAGCTTTGTTGCATTTGCATGTGAGGAATTATTAGAGAGAAAATAAGCAAAACTAGCAAAAACAAGTAGTGTAAAATGAGCAACCAAATGCTCCTTTTAACATGCCAAAACCGGTGGCTTTTGGGACAAAAGAGGAATCTTTTGTCATTTGTTTTTACTCTTTGTTTAGTTATAGGTAGAGTATAGGATGTAGGTTGTAAGATGTGTCATAGATATGTCTCTATCACACTAAGTTACAACAAATGAACAAGACAAACTAGTGCATCTTTTGCTCTTGTCTTTGGCCGAAATATTGGTCCTTTTATGGACCATTTTTGCCTTTTGTCATTTGTCCCACAAATGCTTATAAGTCATATGTTTAACTATCTTACATATTTAATTATTAATGTAATCATTTAACACTTAAATATTAAAATTATTAATATAATATACACTCCACTATTTGAGTAGTATACTACCATTATATCAACATATAATGGGTCCCATAATTACTAGTTGGTTAAAATTACAACTTCTTGTAACTTTAAATAACTAATTACTTCTACCTCAAAACTTATATAATACCTCAACTAATTTAGTAATTTAACGCTTAATTACTAAATTAAATCTTATTTAATCACATTAAAATAAGACGCAAAATTGTACTCCCATAATTAAGGAATTAATTAATCTGTATCGCTGCGGTCGTTTCGTACCAAAAATAAAATACCTAAGTACTACTAACAGAAGTCAGCGGTAAGTAGGGTCGATCTCCACAGGGAGGCGGTGTACTATCTATTTGTCTGTTTATCTGTCTAATGTCACTAATGGGGTTGATTGATTTAACTAAGCTAGAAATTAAGGCAAGGGAAAAGAATTAACAGTAAGAGAAAGAAGTATGCTAAGAGTCGGTCCACCGTGGCAGCTGTCAGATCTATTATATCAGGAATATTAAGGCGATTAGACTATTGATAAGAAGAGCTATGGTCGTCACCTTTCGGTCCTTAAACCGCCGTAGAGTGTAAACAGCTTAACTTTCGCCCTCACTGCAATACCCTATTGTAATTAAGCAAGCCTTCCCTTCCAATCTTTCGATCTAGGTCGGGGTTAACTAGAATTATGGTCTCCTGCATGCATTCATTCGACCGGATATCAATTAAATTGCCTAATACAATTCTTATCGCAGGGCTAATCTATTTAATACAATTAAAGCATGCTACCACGGCTTCCCTAATCCTAACATACTAGAGGGAATTAGCTATGCATGATAAAATAAACAAGAACAATAATAAAAGAGGAAATAAACATTAAAAGTGAATAAGGGAAGAAAAATTACTGAAATTAAGCGATCCGGAAATAAGAGAACAAAGTAACAGTGTTTAAAGAAGGGAAAAGGAGTAACGTGATCCCCCCGGATTGTTGGATTATTGGATGATTACAAATGACAACCCTTACTCCTATTTATAAGAAAATAGGAGTAGGATTAAACCTAATGACGGAAATTAGACTAAAAAAGCCCAACCCGTGGCATAGTCCACTCGATCGACCACTTAAATCACTCGATCGAGTGATCTTGACTCAGAAACAGCTCGATCGACCTAGAATAGTGCTCGATCGAGTAAGGCTATAAAGGAACTGGTCGATCGACTAAGCAAACAACTCGATCGACTGATTATTGCACCCTAAACCACTCGATCGAGTAATAAATCACTCGATCAAGTGAAACTTGACTTCAGCAGCTTGTAATTCTCGTCAATTTGACTTGACTTGTCCTTTTAGCGCCCAAAACGTCTTCACGCATCCCAAGACAGCAATATTTCCCGCTCCAAATCTACTCTTTCTCCAAATGCATGCTAAACGGACGGTAAATAGCTTGATTCTACTACTTTTGGATTCATTCCTGCAATTAAGACATAATAACCCAAAGTAGCATATTCGGGGCATTTCGTAGCATAAAACCACGATAAAAGCATAGAAATACGTGCATAAAATAGGCTAAAAAGACTATATAAAATGCACGTATCAAATCTCCCCAAACCAAACCTTTACTCGTCCCCGAGTAAACTAAAATGCAACTAAAGGAACGGAAAAAGATAACTCAGAGCTAGCTACAAATGCCCACTTAAGCCAATTTAATGCGAGCAAACTAACACTTGTAGCAGACAGTCAAATGCAAACGAGTTATAGGATGTTTATAATAAAGCTGAACCTTCGACCTTGCAAGACCTTTAATAATGGACTCTCACGGGTCACTCTTTCTCTCATGAAGCAAAGGGTAAGCATATATATGTAAGAGAGAAAGGAAGATAGTCGCTCACCTAAACTACGACCCACATAACATGCATGCAACTAATATGATAGACAATTCAAGCTACCGTACATACATTCCAACCAACAAGGTCCTGTCACAGCCGAGGGCTTACAAAAAATATGGCTAAGTGAGGCAATGGGTAAGAAAAGGCAAAACATTTATGGGAATGTGGAGGTATAGGCGGCCAAGCTAGTACCTAAACAAAACCATATGACAACATCCGATTCCAACTCAATTATAGAATAAGCACAATGCCCTTCATTTGGCATAAATCTCACCAAACCAAACTGATATTACTCCTCAAATGATGTAAGATAGAACATAGGAGCAGAAACCGTCAACCAAACAACATTTTTTTCGAATTTTTCTTTTTTCTATATATTTTTTCGGCTTCTTTTTCTTTTCTTCGAATTTTTTCCTTTTTTTTTCGAATTCTCTTTTTTTTCATTTTTCTCGTCTTTTTCTTTCTCATCATCCTCCTTTTCTTCATAAATTACCAACTCCAAAACCAATAGAATATGCGCCAATATTTGATACAATAGAAAATATACCGCAAAACAATCTAAACTAGCTTGACAAGGCAGGCTAAATTTGGGATGTAGTTAAGGGTCAACAGGCAAATTTGGCTAATGTGGAGTTTATGGGTAAAAACGAAAGAAAAGGGAATATGTAAGCACCTCCCTGCATGTGACACCAACCACTAACCCGAATGTATGACGGCAAAAAGCAATTGAATTTCATATATGTGCAAATTGATGATACATGTTATGCAAGGAGTAACTACTCACAATCCTACATAAAACTGGTCATAAATGACACCAGTTTATAAGGCTCTAAATCTTAGAATATATAAGTAGGTTGCCAAAATTTCAGGTCAAGTCTATTCGTTCAGCTAAATTAAACATTAACTCGTAGATTATGCAATAAGACAATGCTAAAGATAAAAGTTCAATGCAAGGCTTAAGCAAAAAGACAATCGCAGTGCAATATCATCATTGAAATCTACCGTTCCGACTCAACCTATATGCTAAAATAAACGTGAAATTTTTTTGAATTTTAACAATTTTTTCAATTTTTTATGAAATTTTTGATTTTTATGAAAATAAACAACAATGCATACTGAAATTGAACGTGATAACAGAAATGCAATAAAAACAAGATGCAGACACAGATATGGATGCATAACCTCCCCAAACCAAACTGTACAATGCCCCCATTGTACCAAAATATGGAAAGGAAATGCAAACTGAAGGAGAAAGAGAGTAAATGCGGAAAACTCACAAGATTGCGCGAATAAGGGGACCTCCCCAAACCGACCATGAAATGGGAGGTTGCTAAGGGCCCGGAAAACCATCTCAGTAAGCTAATCAAAGTCAAAAGCGTGAAAGGGCATCCAAAAACTGCTCGATCGAAAGGTAACTAGGTCGATCGAGTGGTTCTCCTTTTGTAGGTGGTCGATCGAGTAGGGGAATTGATCGATCGAATGGATTTGGCAGCAAAAGTGCTCGATCGAGTACAACAAGTACTCGATCGAGTGATCCTCAGCGTATTCCTGCAAAATGCAATGAAAAACAGCCCGCAACTGACAAAAACAAGCATACTGAGATAGTCTATGGTATAAAAACCATTTATTACAACTGAAATTAAATAAAAGCAAAATAAAATCGCCGGGTTGCCTCCCGGGTAGCGCTAGCTTCAGTCAGGTCCCAGCTCGACCTTCTTTTTCTTCGAGCCACTAATCAAATACAATCAAAACAGCTCAAAGCGCGCAACAACCTGTCAAATAGCTGCGCATGTGCTACACAACAGCATAAGTAGCACCAGAGTGGAATAACAGAATAGGAAATTAAAATATAAGACCGTTTAAGTCGAACAAATTTCCTATGAGCGCTCCTAAATTTATCAACAAAATAAAGGTGCGCGGGAGCAATCGTCAATATATGGGGGTCCCGATTCAGATTAACAGTTTTGAAATGATGAGGACGGTGAGAATTCGTTAAATTATGCGTCCACATATGAGAGGGTGTAGCATTAAAAGAAGGAGCACAAATTAGATGAGGCAATATACTGTTAAAACAAACAATAATGAAATTATCGCTTACTACCTCGGGTTGGCTGCTTTCAACGACGGAATCACTGACAAAGGAATGCATTACCTCATCCGTGCTAGGAGCAATTACCGTCTCAGCTGCTTCTTCATCAACCTCCTCAGTGGAATCCATCCCGTAAATCGCAGCTTCAAGTGTATCCGACTTACCGTGAATAAGGGAGGTTCACCGTAATCTTCATCATCGTCAAACTCGTCATCCAATATGAACCCAAGTGACGAAGTTAAGCTCCCAATGGCCAACTCAGTCGATCGAGCAAAATACTCACTCGATCGACCAACTTCCTCCTGAATTCCACTCGATCGAGCAGCAATTTCACTCGATCGAGCTGTTTCTCCTGGAAAATCACTCGATCGACTAGTATAAGTCACTCGATCGAGTGATTCCTCCTGTACAGCGCTGAAATCCTCGTGTGGGGCAATGAAATGTGATAGAAACTCGTCGTCCGAGTCATAGAGGTCATCCTCGGCATTGGGCAACACGGTTTTCTCAGGGGAGAAACCGCTCTCAACAAGGTATACCTCTTCTTCTTGCATCTCACCGCTGGCGAGCAACTACGGACTCGAGCTCAAGGATTTGAGCATCCGCACGTCTATCACTCTCTTGCCTCACTCGATCATAATTACGCACTTGAGACGCAAGTATCTCCATTAAAGATCTCGGTTCGCAACCTCTTCTTCTTGTATCTCACCGCTAACCGAGCAATGTCGATTCGAGCTTTTCAAGTCGC
Source organism: Silene latifolia (assembly GCF_048544455.1). Classification (NCBI taxonomy): domain Eukaryota; kingdom Viridiplantae; phylum Streptophyta; class Magnoliopsida; order Caryophyllales; family Caryophyllaceae; genus Silene; species Silene latifolia. Next base: position 20,523,976 of record NC_133533.1, on the reverse strand, counting down.
GAAGAAGTGCGTCTATCATGATCTTGCCTCTCTCGGTCACGATCTTGCAATTGAGATGCAAGTGTCTCGCAATAAGGATTTCAGCCCCGCAATCTCTTCTTCTTGTATATCAGGAGGATCTTGTTGCGGCGGCCATTGATAGGGTGGATGTGGCGGCACAACTACATAAATGCATTGTGCTCGTGCAGAACCACATCTCCCGTAGTAGATCACCTACTGCTCCATATAATGGGACATCGGTGATGGGTCAAAGGTACTCAAGCCTTCCCTTTGACGGTCTTTCACCTAGAACTCTAGGTAGTACCAGTAAGGCCTATCAAAACAAAGACTAAACAAAAGATTAAAACGGCCTCAAGGGAAAAATCCCCTGAGGCTAAAAACAGATAAAATTAAACAAATAAATAAATAGATTGCCTCCCCGGCAACGGCGCCAAAATTTGATGCGGTCGTTTCGTACCAAAAATAAAATACCTAAGTACTACTAACAGAAGTCAGCGGTAAGTAGGGTCGATCTCCACAGGGAGGCGGTGTACTATCTATTTGTCTGTTTATCTGTCTAATGTCACTAATGGGGTTGATTGATTTAACTAAGCTAGAAATTAAGGCAAGGGAAAAGAATTAACAGTAAGAGAAAGAAGTATGCTAAGAGTCGGTCCACCGTGGCAGCTGTCAGATCTATTATATCAGGAATATTAAGGCGATTAGACTATTGATAAGAAGAGCTATGGTCGTCACCTTTCGGTCCTTAAACCGCCCTAGAGTGTAAACAGCTTAACTTTCGCCCTCACTGCAATACCCTATTGTAATTAAGCAAGCCTTCCCTTCCAATCTTTCGATCTAGGTCGGGGTTAACTAGAATTATGGTCTCCTGCATGCATTCATTCGACCGGATAACAATTAAATTGCCTAATACAATTCTTATCGCAGGGCTAATCTATTTAATACAATTAAAGCATGCTACCACGGCTTCCCTAATCCTAACATACTAGAGGGAATTAGCTATGCATGATAAAATAAACAAGAACAATAATAAAAGAGGAAATAAACATTAAAAGTGAATAAGGGAAGAAAAATTAAAAATTAAGCGATCCGGAAATAAGAGAACAAAGTAACAGTGTTTAAAGAAGGGAAAAGGAGTAACGTGATCCCCCCGGATTGTTGGATTATTGGATGATTACAAATGACAACCCTTACTCCTATTTATAAGAAAATAGGAGTAGGATTAAACCTAATGACGGAAATTAGACTAAAAAAGCCCAACCCGTGGCATAGTCCACTCGATCGACCACTTAAATCACTCGATCGAGTGATCTTGACTCAGAAACAGCTCGATCGACCTAGAATAGTGCTCGATCGAGTAAGGCTATAAAGGAACTGGTCGATCGACTAAGCAAACAACTCGATCGACTGATTATTGCACCCTAAACCACTCGATCGAGTAATAAATCACTCGATCAAGTGAAACTTGACTTCAGCAGCTTGTAATTCTCGTCAATTTGACTTGACTTGTCCTTTTAGCGCCCAAAACGTCTTCACGCATCCCAAGACAGCAATATTTCCCGCTCCAAATCTACTCTTTCTCCAAATGCATGCTAAACGGACGGTAAATAGCTTGATTCTACTACTTTTGGATTCATTCCTGCAATTAAGACATAATAACCCAAAGTAGCATATTCGGGGCATTTCGTAGCATAAAACCACGATAAAAGCATAGAAATACGTGCATAAAATAGGCTAAAAAGACTATATAAAATGCACGTATCAGCATACAATTAATTAATATCTATTTTGGGCTTCATCCTATAGGTGTGACCTAAAGGGATCAACTGACCACCACCGTCACACGACAGTAATGTCAAACTCTAGTTTGCCAATCATTACCGATTAATGACGGTCAGTCGACTGTATAAAGAATCATCCCTCACGTATTCTTAATATGAGATTTAATAATGATATTTAAATCATGTGATCGCACTATTGTTGAGGACACATTTCCCAACAATCTCCCACTTGTCATCGACAAGTGTGCGTCACCAATTCTCTTGTCCTATTACAATCTCCCACTCAATGCAAGGTGTCTTGCAGGTCGTACTTACATTTGATCATATCTTGAGTGGTTTTCTCGATCTGGAGATTAACTGTCTGACCAGATTTATATATCATAGATACCTTCCGAGCGTGGCCACGCATTTCCAGTTAACTACTCCTCGAGTGGCCTTGAGATTTCAAAAAACAATGACAAGGGGTGGACAATTCCTATCGCCTTATTCCCTTCGTTCGGCCACAGTCCATCATAACCCAAAATATACCCAGTTTGACCTCATTTACGAAATCGTAGAGTATAAATCAAAGCTAATCAGAAGTTGTGCCAACTGGGCGAATAGTCTCTAGTCAAAAGAATTGACTCATAAGAATACTATAGTAGCTCTTTCCCGACAGATTGTCCCATACAGTCTGCCTATGTGATCGACTAGTCATCCCATATGACTCTATGGCACTTGAACTTGCCATCAATCGCATCACACTCTAGTCACTTGGAGGCGTCACCTCATATAAGTAACTAGGGGTGAATACCATGTCAATCCAGTTCACTTAAATGGGGTTCAATTTGTCTCTACAACCCATTCGGATACGGCAAGGTAGCGGGTGAGTTTAATAAAACTCAAACGATAACTGTGATTATCACATATGAACAGTCAGTACACTATTACTACTTCATATTTTATAATCTTTAGTGTATTATAACACTAGTTAAAATGCAATACAAGCTTGGCAAGTGGATATACCCGATATCCATATATTCCAACTTTATTAATTGCTATTTCCTTCCATTCAATGTTATCTCTAATGACATGAATTTCGCTAAGTATATGTCTAGACTTCATACTAGACCTGAGCTCTTTAACTTGAAACAAGCTCCCACTGTTATCGCATAACTTGTGATAAAGTCATTTGTAGAGGGATTCACCCTTAATCACTACGTTGACCATTTAATCACTATTTACTTAGAATCCTTTTGTAGAATTTGGAATGCATGAAACTAAAATACTTTTCTTAGTTTCTTACTCCTTAGTCAATATCATTAACTTAGGATTTCATCAAATCCTTTTAAGCTTGGAAACTAAAATTTGTGCAACCCTTCAACACAAACTTAGTTTATCATCCAAACATGTGTACAAGTCATCAATTGTACTTTAAGGCTTTCACAAGCCCATCTAATGAATTAACTTATTCTTGATTCATAATGTACCTTGCAAATGGTATATCACAGCAGGTGCGTCTGTTTGCATACATAATCGTTCTAATGGCGGAAACATTAGTAATCGATTTCATGTAATCAACAACTTAATGGGTTCAGTGAACGACTATGATTCCATCATAGTAATTCCACTTTCATCATCATGAATAAGCCATTCAACTTTGTTGTTGTACAATAGTTGTGAAATATCTTATCCTCATAAGACTCTCAACTCTACGCCAATATTCTCTCACATAGATTCAAAATTTAGAATACTTTGCATCCATTTCCATGTCTCCCAATAACTCTTACCAGAAGAGAGCATTGGTATATTATTCTCAATAAGTAATATGTTATTAACATATAAAACATGGAGAAACAATTATAGCTCCCACTTAACTTCATGTATATCATGATTCTTCAATCATGTGAATGAAACAATCACACGAACGAAAAGTATAATCCTTTAATGCTAGCTTAAGACCATCTTGTGATCACTTAAGATAGCTATGCATAATATGTTAGGATTGTTAGATCTTCATCTAAGGTTTTGTGTTTTAAACACTTCCTTCTCTAAATTCCCATTTTAGAAAAGCGAATTCTATTTGCCATTTATCATTGAAATACGGCAATTCCTAACATAATTTATCTTGATCAACATCTTCATGTAAATCGTATGCATTTGTGTATTCTAAAGCTCTATTTACCTTTAAAGAGACCCTCACTTTAAAGTAAATCTACTCATGAGCAACAATTTTCGGATTGTAATGCTACGGCTCTTATGTAACAAGGTCATGATACTATCACTTTCACAAAGTAATATTTTTAAACAATAAGACATGTGTGATAGACTCCCACTGAACTATGGTCTCATACTATCTTCATAGATAATAGTTCAATACCAACTCCCACTCTATAATTCTATTACTTTCACAAAGTAACATTCCAACTATAAGAGATGTTTGTGACGATTCAATCTTCTCCCACTCTATCTCTCATAAATACATCTATCTTCTTGAGAGATAGTTTTGTGAGACACAAGCATATATATTTAACGGAGTTTAGTTTTCAAAAGGCCATCCTAACATGGCAGCTTGATAATATACGAGTCTTATCCATGTCATATGTTTGATAGACTCTTTATTCTAGGTATCTCATGGTTGACCATCCAATTAGAATAATCTGTCCATATGGTATCGTAAATTCCCTACTTGATGAGTTCAAAAGCTCACTACAACTTTATAATTGATCTTATATAAGTAAGTTGTTACTTTAAGTAACAAAGGCATAAGGAGAATCAAATTCATAGCTTATGGATATATAATGATCCCATCATCATAATTGTCTAATCAATCAATTTAAGTTGTTTATCTAATGTTTCTCTACGCAAGTAATTAATGATGATGATTTTAGAACAAATAACATAATAAAACAAGTGATTTGGGTTGAAAACCAAATCACCAATATCCAAAATACAACCAGTGTTTAAAGGATACATAGCCAATTTCCAAGTCACACAAGGAAATCAAAATAGTTCTAAAAAACATGAAATACATCATAAAATTTAAAGACAATGCAAATAAAAGCCAAGCTTCCATTGATCCATCACCATGGTTGGCTACGCTAGCTTCCCTCGTGATCCTCTAGGCTTGCTTCTCTTTGCCATTGTCCTTGGTAGGAGCCCCTATTTACAATAAAAAGGGTAATCGTCACAACTTGAATCACATACTAATTGAGATTGAAACATAAAAGATAGGGATAGTTATATACCTACAGGAATAACCTTTCCAGCTTTGATGTCGCCAAGATACTTGGAACAGTTTCTCTTCCAATGCCCAACACCTCAACAATAGTGGCACTTGTCCCCAGAGGGGGCACTATACTTGGGCTTGGAGGAGCTTGCTACATAAGTCTTAGCTATGTTCCTGTTGGGAGTTCACTTCTTTCCTTTTTTTCCCGCTCTTCTTGAAGGTTCCTTTTCTCTTATGATTGACATTGAGCACATCTTTGGTGGTGTTAACACTTAGCCCCATGTCCCTTTCGGCTTGCACAAGCATTTTGTGCAACTCATCAAGGGAAACCTTCTAATCTTGCATATTAAAATTCACCCGGAATTGAACATATGCTTTGATTTTGCTGAGGGAATGAAGAATTCGATCAATTACAAGTTCATTAGGAATTTCCACCTTATGCATTTTCAAGGTCTCAACATGCTCCATCAACTTGAGCACATGAGGGCTCACCTTTTGGCCCTCTTTGATGTTAAGATCAAAAAATGCAGAAGCCGCCTCATATTGAATGACCCTAGGAGCTCGTGAAAACATGTTCACAAGCTTCATGTAGATCTCATGAGCGGTGCTAATCTTTATAGCACTACGTTGGAGTTCGGCCTCCATAGCAAAGATCAACACATTTTTGATTGCGGCCGATTCTCTTTGGTAAACCTCATAGGTTTGCCTAGCGGCGGGGGTGGACCTAGTAGTAATTTCGGTGGGAGATGCCTCGGTAAGGTAACGAAGCTTGTCGTCACCTTGCGCGGCCAAGCGAAGTTACGCGTCCCAATCGGCGAAATTGGACCCATTCTTTTCTAACTTACATCGATCCATGAAGGATCGGAGCCATGACATATTGGTAAGCGTGGCTGAACTGTTGGATGCGGACGCGATTTGAGTTGCCATTGCGGTTGATTAAAACAAATTTTGACTACAAAATAGGAAATGAAGGAATTTATTATCATCTATCGTTTTAATAATACTCGTAAATTTAACTACAAGCATTGCATTTATATAGTGACCTCCACCCAACTACATAAATGATTCCGAGATCCAAATTCATATTAATACGGGTACGGTAAGCCGAGTCATCCCTTATTAATATAACTCGGTGGATTAACTTTTTAATCGATTCTACTTTTAGAACTCTCGGTCGATAAAAATTACTCTAATTCTCATCTTTAGCCCGGAACACATGAGACTACGGTCAACAATACTTCCATTGAGCTCAATCCAAATTTCGATGTAATAACATTTTACTACCCCACTTCGCCAACGTAGCAAGGTTTGTATTACGGTAAAGCCGGCTCAACTCCCTTATGAAATTGGTACTTCGTGGGTTTCTACTATTTGGTAAGGCTATTTCTCAATTTTTAATATGTGAGAGGTCTTGTCAATTTATTATCTATCACGATTTAAGTGAACTAAAGCGGTGAACTACGATAATTATAATTGACACGGTCGATTACTCGATATGATATGCATGTGTTGTTATGGCGATTTGGCAATGCATGCAACATATTAAAATAAATGCAAAGCAATAAATAAAATTCCTAGTATGGCCTTCCTAAAAATAGAAAATCAAATAATCTATTACATATTCGGAAACCAACTCCTTTGGTCCCTTGAATCTTCAATCAGCACGCCTCCCAAGACACCGTCTTTGTCGGATCACCTTTCCGAATGGCACCGTCTTTGAAGATGCTCCATAATTACAAATAATAATAAAAATACAAAGCTATTCCTATTATACATTTGTAAAAGGGAAAAACTAATGAAATAAAAATAAAAATAAAAGTAATGTGAGATCACATTAAATTACAACCGAATCAATATTCCCTTTCATTACGGGTAATATTAATTAAAACTAAGGCCATACTAAGATAAAATTACATAATTCAAAATTATATAAATAAAAGACATTCAACAATTGAAATATGCAGCATTATAATATGTACCTATCATGCAAAAAACATGTGTCAAATCGCCCTATTTAACTTAAGTCGTACCTACAACCCGGTTTCATGGAAATGCGTGATAATAACCTTTTAAATTCACTAATTAACACTTAAATCACATCTAAGCTCAAGTTAATTATCCTAACACATTTTAGGACTCAAAAATCAGTCATCACTTATTTTTTGACAATAATTCAACTTGATTTAATTTTATGCTCATTTTTGACCTTAAAAACATAATATATATGAAATAAATCCAAATTAAATCATAAAAGTTTCAAAATTTAAATTTTAAATTTTTGAACATTCTGGAATAAATCCATGACACTCATAATGTCAAAAATCATGGTTAAAATTTTCAAATTAATTTTGAGAAAATATAGTTCCATTTTTATCGTTTTTATCTCATAAAATGTATAAAATATACGAAAATTAAACCAATAATTTTTACAACTTTAGATCTGATTAGTGTCATATTAATGAAACTTAAAATAAATTTCTCAAGCCATGCAATACGTTTTAGCTAATTTTTGCTAAAATAGTCACTATTTATGCCATTTTTACTCAAAAATCCATAAATCATGCTAAAGAAGATCTCTTAATCTATAAATTTACATACACTCTGTAAATCTTGCATGTGACATCATATTAAAAGATCATGGCTTAATTCGAGATTTAACTTTTTTAACCATTTTACCTCTTTTAATCCATCTTTATCTCATAAAAATCATAAATCATGCAATATTAATCAAATTAACACGTCCTTTTACACACAACTTTTAAAATATGCATGTGAGGTCATACAAAATTTCCAAGGTCAGAAACGAAATTTAACTATTTTTAGCATTTTAATTCCCATTTTAGTCATAAAAATGTAATAAAATGACCAAAAATCCTTAAAATGAGCAATAAATTTCCATGAATCATTAAAATGACCTAAAAACATTTTAGGACCAGAATATATAACATGCATGGTGATTTCGTGGCTTATACTCATAAATCACAAATTTTTAGTTTTATATGTTAACCTTTTAACTCGGAAAAACAATAACCGATTATGCATGCAACATCCTTATGCTCTGATACCATTTGTTAGGTTCATATACCTATTATTAGACTCCTCTACTAGTGAACTAATTAACTGGTTAATTATTTGTTCTTTAGATCTAGTGCATGCATAACAAAATGAAAGATTTATAAGAAAAACAATGTTCCTTACATTGTTGGTTGGTTCGAAATTATGGGCACAAGTAAGGTCACCTTCCTTCACTTGTTCTTGAGCTTATAATAATGGATGATCCTCCTAAGACTCCAAGTATAGAAGCCACTCCAATAAATTGCACCCAAGATGAATCCCAAAATTCCTACTAATATTAACTAGATATTTAGTAGAAATATTACCTTAATTATACTAATGATTCTGTATTACTATCTCAAGTAATATATGATGTGTATTAGTATTTATGGAGAGCTTTGTTGCATTTGCATGTGAGGAATTATTAGAGAGAAAATAAGCAAAACTAGCAAAAACAAGTAGTGTAAAATGAGCAACCAAATGCTCCTTTTAACATGCCAAAACCGGTGGCTTTTGGGACAAAAGAGGAATCTTTTGTCATTTGTTTTTACTCTTTGTTTAGTTATAGGTAGAGTGTAGGATGTAGGTTGTAAGATGTGTCATAGATATGTCTCTATCACACTAAGTTACAACAAATGAACAAGACAAACTAGAGCATCTTTTGCTCTTGTCTTTGGCCGAAATATTGGTCCTTTTATGGACCATTTTTGCCTTTTGTCATTTGTCCCACAAATGCTTATAAGTCATATGTTTAACTATCTTACATATTTAATTATTAATGTAATCATTTAACACTTAAATATTACAATTAATAATATAATATACACTCCACTATTTGAGTAGTATACTACCATTATATCAACATATAATGGGTCCCATAATTACTAGTTGGTTAAAATTACAACTTCTTGTAACTTTAAATAACTAATTACTTCTACCTCAAAACTTATATAATACCTCAACTAATTTAGTAATTTAACGCTTAATTACTAAATTAAATCTTATTTAATCACATTAAAATAAGACGCAAAATTGTACTCCCATAATTAAGGAATTAATTAATCTGTATCGCATACAATTAATTAATATCTATTTTGGGCTTCATCCTATAGGTGTGACCTAAAGGGATCAACTGACCACCACCGTCACACGACAGTAATGTCAAACTCTAGTTAGCCAATCATTACCGATTAATGACGGTCAATCGACTGTATAAAGAATCATCCCTCACGTATTCTTAATATGAGATTTAATAATGATATTTAAATCATGTGATCGCACTATTGTTGAGGACACATTTCCCAACATAAGGTACTTCCCGACCGTGCCCGCTTCCCTGTTGTTGACCACTTAGCTGAGTGGGAGCCTTACGGTGTACCTAGACCTGAGCCCCAGACTTATCTGATTGATCCTACCATTCTCTTGGATTTACCTGAGCCTACCACAGTGCCAGGGGGACAGCAGGCACCTCCCCCACCTCGGGAGCGCCGTAAGGTTAGGCAGTCTAGGGCAGACCCGGTCGTGACTGAACCCTCCTACTCCGCCCCTGACTTCTACCCTCACCAGTACTCGCCTTATCCCACCGTGCATGACCCTAGGATACAAGTGAGTGATTTGACTAAGCAGATCTCCACCACCTTAGTGCTCCGCAACATGCGCGAGATGGCCCTTAATCAGGGCATAGGAGCACAAGTCGCACAGCCTGTTTGGTGAAGAGGATCTGGAGTGGACACGGGAGTCTTCCACAACTACGGAGTTGATCCCAGTTTTTGGAGGCCACGGTAGGAGACCGAGTTTGGCTGCCTCGCAGGACCGTGGGGAGCCAATTATGGCCGCCAGCTAGGAGGGGACTACTCAGCAGCAACAGGTTTTCAAGGAGCAGTTAGCTCGGGAGCAGGTACTTCTGATGGAAGTGGTGATGAGAACATGGAGGAGGGTCCTGGCTTTTGATCCTTTTGTTGTATTTCCTGGATTTGATTCATTTGTGTTGGATACTTATCTTCCGGATTTGTCTTTTACTTTTGGATGAATGTACTCGGCCATAAGGCCGTTACTTATGTAGCATACTATGAGGTGACTTGCTTGACTTGGATATGCTTTATGGTGTGGTAGTCGTGTCTGTTGCAAGTGAATTCATAGAGGAAGTATGTTTTATGGCTGGCAAAGGTCTCTGCCTGTAAAAACTCAACCGAGTATAGGTATTACTCGACCGAGTAGAGCTTACTCGGCCGAGTATGCTATTATACTCGGCCGAGTAGAGCTTACTCGACCGAGTAGACACTCACACTCGGCCGATTATTACTGTTACAGGAACTTCTTGTGTTTCATATTTTTAGATCATCAGATTTCCTTTGGATAATTATATGTCAAAGCTTGTGGGTGCTTAATAGTGTCGCTTAGCATAACCGATTGTCCCCTAATGAAGTGCGATCATGTTATATGTATGTATGTGCTTGGATAACCCGTCAAAATATGAATGTTTTGTCACCTTGCCATGGCTAACATGAATGCTTTTACATTGTTCAAAGTGCTGCAAATGGGTGTACATATATAAGTTGTGTGGGTCATGATTATATAATGACAAGAGAGTATTGTAGCTGTCACGAGTCCTATACCTATATATGTTGGGTTATCTAATGCAATCTTCCGTGGTGTCAGTGATTGATTATAGTTATAACATGTCAAATTGGATGAATGGAAATCAATGGCTATAATGTTGTAACATGAATTACGTGACTAAATAACAGATAATTGATAAAGTTACTATTATTCAGTAATAACATCTCGAGAAATATATTACCTAATTTCCGTCAGATTCTGTTGCCATGAGTTGTATTTGTATAACGTCATAGCTTAGGTTCCGTCAGCATGAATCAATGTTGATTGCAGTTTGCGAGTAATGCAAGTAGTAGGATATATGTGTCAATTTGGATCGAGGAAGCGGTTTAGTGGTGAACTTCGGGGACGAAGTTCCTTTAAGAGGGGAAGAGTAATGTCGCAAAATCAAATGATAAAATTATATCTATGTTATTGAAATTATGTTTATGTTATAGTGTTTTGGTACTCTGGTGGCATTTTAAGTTATATGAACGAGCGTTTGAACAACTTTGTATGATCGTTAGCGGTTATAGTGCAGTTTCGTAAGACGGCGGGATGTGTATTTTTTCCGGTTGTTTGAGTTGCTTTTAACAAGACGGCGTGGTACGGGCAATGGGATGGTGTATAATGGAACATATTTTGTTGTGAATCTATGATGGGATTATTTTGCTGTATGTTTTGTAAGTGATAGTTGTTGACCGGTAATACATAGAGGTATAGTTTTGTGGTCGTATGGACGTTTGTCTAAATAATGTGATGTAGTGGTGGTATAAATAATGGCCAAAGTTTGTATGTCTTCATGTATGTGGATAGTGTTCATAATACGTGACCTCGCTGCTGGAGTCGTGTGGGATGAACTTCGGGGACGAAGTTCTTTTTAAGGGGGGAAGACTGTAATACCCAGGATATTTAAGGACTCTGTTGACCGACCCTGTTGACCAAGAAAGATCTTAGGGAAGAATAGGTGAGAGACTATGATTGGAATAGGTACTATATAGGAGTGGTTACTTGACCTAGCAGAGGCTACTCGGCCGAGTATTATCTATACTCGACCGAGTAGAGCCTACACGGCCGAGTATGCCAGCACTCGACTGAGTATGGCTGTTGTTGACGCGTTAATATAAAATGCAAGTTTGCGAGACTCATTTCATTTCTCATTTTCTCGACAGTTCCTCTTTCTCAAACCCTAACCTGCCACTCTCTCCTATCACCCCTACCTCCATACACTCTCATGTTTATAGCCTACACCTCAACCATGGGAAGGTCGGGATTTGCTTAGGAAGGATGTGCGTGTGGTCATCGTCCGTGTCACCGTCGGTTCGCGTCGTTAGGTATGTCACTGCCTTGTTTCTCTTTTAGTAGGTTATGGAGGATAGTTGTATAATAGGAGATGGTTATCCTTGTAGGATGCATGTTGGAGTCTTTCTTGACTATATGTGGATGCTTTTCACGATTGACAATGAGGTAGGATTTCCCTACTCGGTACTGTTAATTGATTTAAGATTGTGATTGTATTGTAATTGTTGTTATCTGCTGATCATCGGAGTATTGGTGTTGTGGTGACGATGGTGATGTGGTTGTGTTGTGACGGTTGTGGTGTTGTGACAGCTGTGATGCTGTGGTGTTGTGATGATTGTGTTGATTGTGGTGGAGTTAGACCTGGCAAAAGTATACCGAACCCGAAAAACCGATCGAAAATACCTGAATCGACACCTGACCGTACACCCGAAAGGTATAACTGAATTTCACACCGAAACCTGAATTGACCTGAATTGATTCGAAATCGAACCGAATTTGTAATATCCGAAATAGACCTAAAATCGAATGAACCTGAACTGTTTCAACCTAAATTATTTTAAACAGAACCGATATATACCTGAACCGATTTCAACCCGTACATTGATGACAGAAACCCAACATTGAAACCCGAAATGACCCGAATGTACCTAGGTGTCACATCTAGGGTGTCTTTTTGTACATGAGTGTCACCCATTTGACGTCAATGAATTAATATTATATCGTAGTTATACAAAAAAAACATTATTTATTACTTTTTAAAAAATAATTATTCGTATTATATCCAATGTTTTGAATAAATACTTAGTCCCTTGACATCCGATCCGATGGTGACCTGATTCGAATCTCATCCGCTCTGATATTAACCCGACTCGAACTTTATTTGCACCGATATTGACCCAACTCGAACCTGAACCAATCCGAAATATCCACAACCGATTAAAAGTGAAAACTGAATCCAACCTGAGTTGAACCGAACTGAAATCGAAAAAAAAGATAAACCGAAAGAACCCGATCCGAAAGAACCCGAACCGAAACTGATCTGATTGACCCGTTTGCCACCTCTAGGTGGAGTCACTTGCGGGAGTGGCTTCACACCCTAATTCGCCCTCCGTGGAACCCATCACAGGAGGGGATATGCACATTAAGGGACAGGGATATCGCTCGTTGATGAGCGGGGTTAGGTGGGGATTGGCTGCGGTCCCCCACTGGCGACGAGGATTATCTGTTGCGATGGGTAATCTGGCAGGGCTACACACCTCGGTGTGTAGTCGGTTATGGTGTGTGATTTTGGGGTTCGGTGATGGTGGATGATCAGCTAGTTGTTTGTCTTGTTGTCTTATTGATTAGACAGTACTGACCCCGTTGTTGTTTTATGGTATCTGTTGTGATCCATTCGGGGATGGTGAGCAGTTGGCTTAGCAGGTATTGTTGGTTTGTGGCTGCTGGGCTTGGAGGGATCGATTAATCACGCTATCGGTTTAGAAGTGCAGAATCATGAGTTATAGTAGTCTTTATAATCACATGTAATTAGATTTATACCGAGTTGTAAAGAGTACTGTAATGTATTATAAATGTTCTTTTATTGTCTATTTGATCTACTACTTCGGGTAACCGAGATGGTAACACTTTCGTATCCTGGAATGGTCCTTGGTAAGGCATCCTGGTGTACGGGGGTGTTACAGTTCGGTTTAGTTGGAGAGTCAAAGAAATGAGGACATAAATGATGGCATCGTGAACCTCAATGTTGAGAAGTTGACTCTTCCACCTCTTATTCCTTGCCATTCTCCTTCATTTGATGACAATGAAAAAATTCCCTCATTCTATGAAGTTTATGAGATGCCTCTCCTCTTACCTCCTAGCTACCACTTCAACATGAAGAACCCAAGAAAAGGTGAAAAGAAGAGTAAGAGGAACCATGACAAGAAGTGTTGGAAAAGAAGTTGGGTAAACCTTGCTATGAAATGGTGTTACTTGTGCTTGTTTGAAGCTTTTGCTAAGGCCTTTGACCGGATACTTCGTGTTTTGTGTGACATGGAGCACATCACCAAAGGAGTCAAGAAGCAAAGTTTTGAATGAGAGGTTTGGCGGAGTCCCTCAAGAACCACCGAATTGTATATATCATCTTCCCTTACTTACTTATACTTTACTTGCATTTTTGTTCCCTCCTACATTGGTTCCATTGAGGACAATGTCACGTTTTAAGTGTGGGAGGGGATTCATTACATAAAAATCTTAAAATTTTGAAAAATTTAAAAATACCAAAAACATGTTATTTATTTTCAAATATTCAAAAAACAAATCCAAAAATATGTTCCTTAATTTTTGAAAATTCAAAACCAACAAAAATATGTTATTTATTTTTCCTATTCTCTTCCTCTACTTTGTTCCATTGAGGATAATGTAAATTTCAAGTGTGGGGAGAGAAATATACACTTTGTGCATATTGTTTATAATTGTAGATATTTGTTTGTTAATTTGAGAAAATTACAAAAATGCCTAAAAATCGAAAAAATTTCAAAAATTTCAAAAATATTGCATTATCTATATTATATATATTTTTGTCCTAACCATTTTGATAAGCAACACATGAATCATCGGAGAAGATGCTTGGTAAAATTCTTCGAATTCTTTCTCCTTTATCCTTCCTTTTCTTTTTGTAAATATAGCCATGAAGGAGGACGGGATATGTGATGTGAGTGTTCCCTTTGGGAACTGTTTTGGATATGCGTGTGTTGTTGGTGTGTTGTTAGGACTATAAATTGTATGCATTTAGACTAGAAATGTATATTGTGTTCACTCTTACATTCACGTAGCTTGTTCATATGTGTAGTTGCATTTTATACACGTTGCATTTCGTTTGTAAATATTTGCTTAGAGGGTCTAAATGTGGAGGGCATATGTTGCCAATGATTATAATTTGTCTTGCCCATGTCATTTCCCTTTTGATAGCTCGTACCTCTTGATGACACGTGTTAGGGTTTTTGCTTGAAAAAACCCGGAAGTCTAGCTTAACAACCGAGTTGCGACCATCTTGCGAGATCGTATTGGACCCGAGACTTGATCTACGACCGACATAGCTACTCAAATGTGAGGATAGAGCTTCCATATGGCCAGTCCATCAAATCAGTCCCGTTAGGTATTTGTGAATAGTTCTCCTTACGTGGTATGTCATGTCAAAACGCATAAGTATGGTGCTCATTCCTTACCGTAGAAGTGTCGATGTGCATGTTGAGAGAATTTTGTTCAAATAAAGTAGCCTCTCATAGCCAAATAAGCTTATTTTTCACCTATTTGATCATCTTTCCCTTTTTCCCTTTTATTTACCCAATTTTTGCCTAAGCCTTGTCATTTTATTTGCCAATAAAATAACTACATTCCATAAACAACTCACCTTTGTTGAGTAGTTCGTCTTTGTAGTTGTTTTAAGGAGTATAATTGGGTAGGAAATTTGATTTTTGATAATATGAACGGTCCGAAATATCACAAAAGTGAAATAAAGCTTGATGGTTGACCAATTTTTGCATATTTAAGAGATTTACAAGAAAAAGAAGAAAAGAAAAAAATGAAGAAGAAAACAAATAGAAAAAGAGAAAAAATGAAATGAAAAAAAAAAGGGAATGTATATTTTTTGTCAAATAAAGGGTTGGTAATTTGCAAATCGAGTTTTATTTTGTATAGAATTGAATTATTTTTGGAAGTGGCAATCCTTGCCAAGCTTTGTGGAAGAATTCATTTGCATGGGTCGAGTTTAGTGGATTGGTTAAATGTGACGACTACTTAACCGATAGCCTCGCATGTCTTAAAATGGTGCTTGCACCAAACCCTTTTCACCTAACCCAAGCCCTATTACAACCCGATTGTCTCTCTTGTATGTGCATCATTTTGACATTTCTCTTGCGGAAATTGGATGGAGTACCATATTAGAATGCGGGCATGCTTCGCGAGTCGAGTTAGGAGAGTGTTTTGGTTACTTTTTGTCACAAAAATCACCCCGTTCTTTCATTTGAGTGAATAGTGAAACCCGTGAGAGTCGGACTTGGGTCTCCTTTTGGTCGAGGGTTTGATAATAGGTCGAATCTTGCGTATGTCGTGTCATTCTTGGGAGTATAGCAACGTACTTCCCCCTTTCCCGCCTAGAATTTGTTTCTTAGGCACCCGTGTTGTCAATTAGGTTGCTTAAGCTAGGATCAGGGAGTCGACACCTTGGTAAGACTCGGAGACGACATCCTCCACTAATAACTCTCTTTGTTCAATTTTTGAAAGCTAAATGACCGCTTAGATGAAGAAAGCGGTTTGACTTTTTGTGATGCATCTTATGTGCTATTTCGTGCTTAAATGTTTGGATGTGTCAAAATTTTCCGCAAGCCCGCACTTGCCTTGCATCAGAATGCATACCTCATTGCGTTTTGTTGTGAGTTGAAGGGGAGGAGAAGGCCCGTTAATTGCCTCTCGTTGGATATTAGTAGTTTAGTTAGTCATTTTACATTAAGGGTCTTAGTTTACTTAACGAGCTTACTCGAGGACGAGTAAGAGATAAGTGTGGGGAGAATTGATAACACAATAATTTACCGAATTTTTAACCACATTTAATCTCTTATTCTATCCAATTTAATAACTCGAGTTGACTTTTATTCCCTCATTGTAGTGTCAATAGTATATTAGTTGATTAATTTTAAATAATGTTCTCATATTATTTGTTAGTATTTCGGTAATGTTCCGTGTTTCTCATCATGTAGGTAATAAATGAAGCAAAATCTGAGTAACGGAAGGTGGGACAAGGCAAGTTAAAACTTAAAAGAAGTAGGAGAGGATTAAATCAAATAAATGTCAACTTTGACCTTGTAAACAAATCAGTCCACCAAACTAATTGGCCATCTCCATTCGTATACATCATCAACATTTCACCCATCCTTTATACATTCATCATCATCCTCACTAGCCCACTTCACCTCGACATTCACCATCACCACTACAATCAAGCCACCGATCGAACACCATTGCAACACTCTTACCCACATCCACCACCGCACCATACCCAGTTCTCGGATCAATTTGCACCACCTGCTCTGTCCCAGAACCACGACCTTACCTTTGTTTATTCTACCCATCAATTAGTTTAGAATAATTCCTCTCTCATTATTGTAACAAGAACCCTAATATTTCCCCCTTTAATTTCCTTTAATCAAAATTGTAATCCTTCTTTCATATTAATTTAATTCCTCAGTTTATTCAAGTTCTACAATTCTCATCAGTTTACATTTAGATTAGTGAGTTGCAATTTGAAGGAGGAAGAGATTCATCCTTATTATTCCAATCCAAGTTTCCACCTTTATGATTGTTGGTATAATTCTTTCTCTTATTTTTCTCCTTTAATTTCATTTGTTTACTTTTACTTTCCTTCTAGTTATATTTTGATTGTTTATGTTTTGATTTATCTATTTGTTGTTAGATTATACTTTTCTCTTCATTGTTCATGTTTCCAATTGTTGTTTCTCACCCAAAGATTGAATCTTTGAGTTGTGAGTCAAAGTTTGTGCCTTTTACATTAATTTCATCTTAATTAAATTATTCCCTTAATTTGTTGGTTATTACATGTTAAATTGTAGAATCCAATTTTCGATTATTTCCATGTTTAAAGTATCCATCTTTATTCATTGTCTTGCCTTAAAAACCATGATTAGTGAGTAGTACCCTTGCTGGGGTGCGATTGGGCACTTACATGAGTGATTAACATGTTTGATTCCATTTAAATAGTCATTAAGGGTAAATTGGTGGGGTTTACCTTAGGATTTACTTTGTTGATGTTGTAATTTGGATTTTTGGTTGATTGTTGACCCTTGGAAACCAATGGGAATTGGTTAGGTCCTTGGTTGACCACCATTTTACTTCCTTGGCCTATTTGGGTTGAACCCGGGAGGGAGAGCCTAAAGAGGGTGCCTTTGGGAACCGGTTTGACTTTCACCTTTGGAAAGGCCGTGAATTTATCGTATGCTTAGTGACTCCTAGCAATAATCGACTACCTTGGGGATGGTGCGCGTTCCTAGGGTCTTAGAATATTGTATAGAAGAGTCCGAGTCATGAGCCCGGGAGGGAGTTGAGTCGGTAGATCTAGTGTCCTATTGTGAGCCCGGGAGGGAGTCAATAGGCGAATTAGAGGCGTTTTCCCCCGCCTTGTACTCCCAAAATGACTATTTGCCGGAATTAGCATGATAATCATGAATATTTGTAGCCTAATCGTGCCCTAGTCCTTTCATATCTTGAGTAAAACATTATTCCTATTAGTTTCCTCTTTTAATTTAGTTGTTGTCTAACTAGTTTCATTTGCTTGTCATTTAGTGTAGCTCACTTAGTCATTTTATCAATCAAACCTATTTTCCTTGACTTAGCTAAACTTAAGAATAATAACAATTGGTAGTCACCCATGCTCCATGTGGTTCGACCTCGACTACCCTTTACTAGTTGAGAATTTCTTTAATCGGGAAAGACGACCTCTACCCCGCTATCAAATGGATCGCATGGTCAGAATTTTCGGCCATGGTATCTTTGGACCTGGTCCAAATGAAGAAGATGAACACCCCCAAAAAGCAGGCCAAGGACAAAAAGTGTATTTAAAGTCGTTATGGTTAACCGTATTTTCTAAACTGATTTCAATGATATAATCTCTACAAAATAAAAAAAAAAAGTTCTAATAAGACTAAGTAAGATTACTCATGCGGGGTATTAGACCTTGTTCGTCCGGTTGTTGGTCAGAGAAGCCGTTTCTTTGACCAGTTACGACTTCGAGAATCATGATTCCTAGACTATATACATCGGACTTTGTTGAGATCTTGCCTTGTCTTGCGTACTCGGGAGCCATGTAGCCTCTGTAAACAAATAAAAAACTGTTAAATATTATAAATTAATCAAAACTAAGAAAAAATTTATCAAACCCTTCAAAAATGTAAATACTTACGGAGTGCCTACGATCCCCTTTATGTCAGATTGCGATTGATCATCATTAAATAATCTAGCAAGGCCAAGATCGGCAACTTTAGGGTTCAATTGATGATCAAGAAGGATGTTGCTTGGTTTCAGATCACGTTGAATGATCTTAAATCGTGAATCCTCATGTAGATACAAAACTGCATTTGCAACCCCTATGATAATTCTGAATCGAGATTCCCATCCTAGACTAGCTTGCCTTGGGCCTGTAAGAGATTGATAACAATGTTTATGCAAATTTCAAGTAATTTCTAAGAGGACTAAAGCCCAAACATAAGGCAACTTGGTTTATGCGTTTGCCCAGACTTAAACATAATCTTAGACTAGAGCCCAATTTTCAAATAAATCATGAGATTGAGAAATAAACTCAGGGGTCATTTGTTTGCTGCTTATAAATAAAATGAATTGAAATGAGAAATTATAAAAGTAAGAGATTTTAACTTCATATCTTTTAAAACTTTTTTAGTTCATTGAAAAATAAACATAAAGGTATGGAGTGCGAATCCACAGAAAGGAGTTGAGTATGAGATTTCAATGGGTTGTAATGGAGTTAGAATCCGTTGGATATCTAACTCCATTCCAAAATATTTCAACCAAACATTGGAATGGATTGATCCATTATTCCCCATACATTTTAATGATGTCAACCAAACAACCACTCAATAAAAATGAAGGATAATGTCACTAAGTATAAAAACAAATAGTTTTATAAGACCATTTTACATATAAGACCAACTCAGTAACATAAAGCCCAAGTAAATTACTTAATATTCTTGTACAAATATTTTTTTTTTGATAGCCTAATACTTTAATTTGATAACTTGCCCTTTTAAATATGTCGATAGTCATCATAAAACATCAAATTGTCAAAATAAACTTAAATTGTAAATATAATCGAGTGTAGATTATTGGTTATTCTCCTATTGGTCAGTCCTACGTTATAAGACAGTCCTATAAAAGAGTTTTGTAGCAAATTGTTGTATTTTCTATAATTTAAAAACAATTAAATAAAAAGTTCGGGAATAAACATACCGAAAAGAATGTGATCGAGACTCGAGTTTGGTAAGGACACATAGATTAAGACTCTTTCGGTTTTTGACATGCAGAATCCAATCAACTTCACCAAATTTTTATGGTGTAGCTTCGCAAGTAACATGACTTCATTCTTGAATTGATCTAACCCTTGTCCAGAGTTTCTTGCGAGCCTTTTTATTGCCACCACTTCACCATTTGAAAGTTTTCCCTGTTTATTATAATCGTTAGAAAAAAAAATACTACAATTACCAAAAAAATAATAATAAAAATATAGATGTGATAGAACACGAGCGATACCTTGTATACCTCTCCGAAACTACCTTGTCCAACTTGGTTTACCTCTGCGAAGTTACTCGTTGCTCTTTTAACACTCGCATAGGTAAATATCATAGGTTGTAGACTATCAAAGTCATCCAAGTCCCCTGTTTCAACATAGAAGTTAACAAAAGTGTTGTAGTTTGTAGTAAACCACTAGGGAGGTAGAAGGATAGTGTTTTATCAGGATTTACCCTGGAAGGGTCAGGCTTGATTAGTGAAGAGTATGGGTATCTAGCTCAATGAATTAGGAGAAAGTATAAACAAATAATAGGCCGGACTTAAGTATAAATAACGTTGTTTGTATTTCTTTGATAAGCTGACTACAAGTTTTGTGTATATAATTGAGTGTTTGGGGAAGTAATAGACAAATTGTAGATGAGTGATGAATAAAATAAAACATATCCTTTACAAATGTTCGAACCATGCTATTTATAGTCTGCAAATATTAACGTTGGATGCAATCTCAACGTTCCTGTTGACTGTTGAAGCTGTTAGCTGAAGAATAGGGCACACTCCCTATTAATTCTCTTGACTTAGTCTTCCTTAACAACTTCCTCTCCTTCTTCCTTTGCACGTTGTGGTTTATGGGGGTAGTATGTTCTTGTGGTTGGACTTGGTCTTCCGTGATAATAGGGCGTGTATAACTGTTTTACTTGCTTGCTTGATCAACCATCTTGCTGGAGAGTTCTATCAAGCTATCTTAATATCGCTATCAGGCTTTTCTTCCTAGGTCTTCACAACTTATTTATCCTCTGGTGCTCTTCTCCTGTCAAACAATAACTATACTTGCCCGGACTCTGGTTTCCCCAATCAGCCTAATAAGGTCAGGCTAAATTACAGTCAGACCAGGCTAAGTTGGGCCTAACAATTGCCCCTTGACATATTACCCGTGCTGGATCAGGCCAGGGGTAATATGTCAATTTACCGGGCTCAAATATAAAAAGAATCAAATTTGTTCTGTGACTCTTAGACTCCTAGTGACCGTTAATCACTGCAACGGATAACTACATGATGTCATGCTGACAGTTTTGTGTTTTCTAGGGTTTTAGCACCGTTATTTTTTCTCTATAAATACGGTAATTGTGATGAGTTCATTTTCCACCAAAATTCCTCTACTTCTCTTGCTAAATCTTCTCTTAAATTCTTCCCTGTTTCCCAGGAATTCCAATTTGCTACCTTTAGTTTCTTTACTAAGTAATATTAATTTACCACGATAAATAAACCAACAAAGGATATGGAAGCCAAAAAGCGTCCTGCTTCCCAGAAAGCTGCGGCTGAACCTGAACCCACAGACGTCCATGAGGAGGAGGTGGTTGAAGTTGATCCTCCGGCTCGTGCTATAGCGTTTAAATATCAAGATTCTATCTTTTCTGCTCTTCAATCTTTGGAATCTTCTTTCCCTGAAGAAAATCTATTGAAAACGAACTATGATGGGGTTTTAAGGGAGAAAAAATTAATCCCTGACTCGGCTGAGGTTTGGATCCCTGAGTTTTGTCCAGTCATAGCTAACTGGGTGTCACCTAGTTGGTTCTGCATCTATGAATGGGCGTTCAAAGCAGGTTGTAAGTTACCTTTTACTCCTTTAATGATTGATACTATTCGTGCAATGGAGGTATCACCTTTTCAAATCATGCCCATGGTTTGGAAACTTGTCCACTCTATAGAAAATTTTTTTGCTAAACATAAACTTGTGATTACTGTTAATGATATCAAGGCAGTATATCATCTGAAAAATCCTTCTACCGGTCGTTTCAATTTAAGAATTAAGTCAAAAATGTCTCCATTGATTACTAACCTGGACTCTGGAGACGACAAAGGCTGGGCAAAAACTTACCTGTTTATCCGGACTGACAGTCTGGGGTCAGGCTTGGATTATTTGAGATATCCTCCTTTGGAGAGTGGTAGGTTTCCTGTATTCTTAATTTACATTTTATATTGTACGCAATTGGAATATTTAAGTTTTACCTGTGCATTTTTTTGGGTGATACTTGCAACTCCTGATTGGAACTTTGATCCACTTGATGAGGAATCCATTTCAAGGATAAAGGCCTTTCTTTCTATTCTTGAGGAAGAAAGGACTTGGCCTGCTAGTCTGGGCAGGGATTTGTTGCCCCGGTATATGAAGCCTAAGCCGAGTGTGGTCAAAGTACCTAAAGGCAAGCCTAGCTCCACTGCTCTTTCTTGTATGTCTTCTTTGTATCTTGGTGTTGATTGTTGTATTTTTATTATTTCCTTCCTGATACTTATGTGGATTTTTTATATATCCAGTATAAAGATCTTCTGCTAGGTTGGCCAGTTTTAGTGCAGCCGACTTGAAGGTTGGGGTTGCTAGGATTGCTGAACAGTCCAAGAGCCAGGAGGCTAGTGGGAGCGACAAGACACTTGACATTTTAGTTTCTGATGTTCAGCCTCCTCAGGAACCGCCCAGGCTAGGATCTCCAGAGGTCGTTCAGGCTTCCAAAAGGAGGAGGGAAGCTGTCTTTCCTGAAGAGGAGGAGAGAGAGAAAGAGCCTATTCAGGCTCAACCAGTCAGAAGTGTCACGGAAGTGTCTGCTCAGATGGACGACATGGATGCTGCCCGGGCACAGATAAATGATTTCTTTGCTAACATGAGCGTCCAGCTTTTATCTGACAACACCCTTGAATCCTCTACTAAAGTGGTGTCTATCTTGTCCTCCCTTGTGACAAAGGATGTTGCCCTTGCTTCTCAAGCTAAGGAGGTTAGTTGCAAAAGGCTTTTTTGGTTGTTATGTTTTCTTTGAGTTTGTCTTGTGTTTGGCTAATTGATTTTCTTTTATATTTCTGTAGGGATTGAGTGCTGGGTTGGTTACTGCTTGTCAGCTCAGGGATGCTCTGGCTAGGATTTCAGGCTTGGAGGAGAAATTGGATAAAGTTAACTGTGAGCTGCATACATCTAGGGGTAATGAGGTAGTACTTCAATCTCAGCTGGGGTCGGCTAGAGAAGCATCCAGGGCTACTTTGGTTTGTGAGGTGGCTGCAACAAACGCTGAGAAAGCTGTCAGGGAAGAACTCGGGGTTGTAAGGGGGAGCTGGAAGCCATCAGGAAAGATTTAGCTGCCGAGAAGCAGGCAATGCAGGATCAGCTGAGGAAAAATGAAGATCTTGGTGCTGAAAAGGAGCTGGTAGAAGCGCGGCTTGCTGATGCTGCTCAGTATTTTTTTGGGAAAGGCTGGGTTGATTCAATGAGGGATCCGGAATCTGATCGGGCTAAGTGGGATCCGGATCGAGATGAGACAGCTCTAGACGCTCAGTATCCTGATTTGGCCAATATGGGGCATGAAGAAGAAGTGGATTCTCCTCCTTCCGAGGAGAAATCTGGTGATCAGAAAATGGTGGATGGTTGTAAGTCGGTTACTGGTTCGAAGCCTGTTTAGATTAATGTTTTTGCTTTTCGTTTTTGCCTATCCAGGGGGGTGTTCCTGGAATGAATATCTAATTTCGGTTTTTGGTGGTTTCTTTTTGTGTTTTGATAAGGCATATTTGTAGTGTTGGGCTTGTACTGGATCTGGCCAGTTTTTCAACTGGATCAGGCCAGTTATTTGACTGATTCGGGCCAGTTTTTTGTGCTGGATCTGGCCAGTTTTTTGTGCTGGATCTGGCCAGTCTTGTGTCATGGGTGGGGTTTTTGCCTGTCTGGAGGGCTTATGTCCCCTGCCTGTCAGGAGGGCTTATGACCCATCTATGTCGTACAATCCAGGAGATGTTTTTCCAGGTTTGTATATTAAATTGAGCTCAATATTTTAAGGCCTATTTTTGCAACTGATAGTTGGATATAGTTGGATATTAGTGGGGTGGACCCTAATCTTTTAAAATTTGTTTTAAGTAAGGTACGGTATTCAAAACAAATATTGAAAATTCTATCTATTAAAGGGAAATACGAGAATATTGATAAGTACTTGGACAGATAATGAAAGAAATCATATAAGGCATTTATTCATATAATGGCAAATATCATACATTTATTTTCATATCAGGTCAGGCAGGAAGTGGTAAGATAAAGATTATACCTGGGCTGGGGGATATATTTTATATGAAATAGTTTTAAGTGTGCAATATTCCAAGCTCTTGGGATCATTTCGCCGTCCAGGGTTTGTAGCCTATAAGCTCCCTGGCCGACTATTGAGTCAATCAAGTAGGGACCTTCCCAGGCTGGGGCCAATTTGCCAACGTTCTTCTCCTTTGTGTTTTGAAAAACTTTTCTAAGAACAAGGTCTCCTACCCTGAATATTCTAGCTTTGACAGTCTTGTTGTAGCTTTTGGCGACTCTTTCCTGATAGGCTGCCATTCTGATGCTGGCTGCATCCCTTAGTTCTTCCGTTAAGTCCAGGTTATCCTCCATTAGAGGTATATTGCTCGTTATTGTGTTCAGGCTGCATCTGGCTGATGGAATGTCGATTTCTGCTGGGATTACTGCTTCACATCCATAGACCAAGGAGCAGGGGGTTTGGCCTGTGGATGTTTTAGGCGTGGTTCTGTTAGCCCAGAGGACCAAGGGGAGTTCTTCAGCCCATCTACCTTTCCTTCTCTCTAGCTTCTTCTTTATGCAACTGATTATTATTTTGTTACTAGATTCTGCCTGGCCATTGGCTTTTGGATACCCTGGTGTGGAGGTTACCAGGTTGATGTTCCATTGAGCACAGAAAGCTGCTATTCTTTTTCCCACGAATTGTGTACCATTGTCGCATACTATTTCAGAAGGGATGCCATATCTACATATGATGTTGCGTTTGATGAATGCTATGACATCCTTTTCTTTGACTTGCCTGTATGAATCAGCTTCTATCCACTTATAGAAGTAGTCGGTCATTGCTAGCATGAAAACTTTTTGCCCAGGTGCCTGAGGTAGTTTTCCTACTATATCCATGCCCCACTTCATAAATGGCCAGGGGGCGGATATGGAATGTAGTTTTTCGGATGGCTGGTGGATATATGGTCCATGAATCTGGCAGGCTTCGCATTTAGAATTGAATTCCAGGCAATCGGCCCTCAGAGTGGGCCAATAATAACCTGTTCTGAGTACCTTGCTTGCCAGGCTCCTTCCGCCTTTATGATTTCCACAGTATCCTGTATGGATTTCTAATAGTATCTGTTCAGCTTCTTGTGGTTCCAGGCATCAGAGGTATGGTCATGCCTGTGATTTCTTAAAAAGCACGTTGTTAATAATAGTATATGAAGCAGCTTTGATTTTGAGTGCCCTAGCATCTTTCTTATTCAGGGGGAGGATTCCTTGTTGGAGACAATCATAGTAAGGTTTTGTCCATGAATTGGCAATATATATTGGGAAACTTTCGTCTTGTTTGTTTATTGCAGGTTCTAATAAATGTGCGATTGGGATTTTATCAAAGTCAAGGGAACTGAAGTTAGATCCTAGGCCGACAAGGGCATCGGCCTGGGTATTCAGATCCCTAGGTATTTGGTCAATATTAAAATTACGAAATTTCTTCTTTAAAATTTGGACAACTTCCAAATAGAGCATCATTTTTGAGTCTTTTGCAGTATATACTCCATTTACTTGATTTGAAATAAGAAGGGAATCGGTACGTACCTTTAGGTTTTGTACACCAAAGTCAATACATACCTTTAATCCAGCTATTAAGGCTTCATATTCCGCCTCATTGTTGGCAGCTTCGAATGCACAGCTTATAGCTTGTACTATCTTGTCCCCCTGTGGCGATTTTAGTACTACCCCTAGGCCGGTGCTCCTCATGTTGGCTGCACCATCGACAAATAGGGTCCATTCTAGGTCTGTTTGGTCATTGGTCAGTCTGTTTACTTCTTTTATTAGGTCAGGTTCTAGGGCCGGACTAAAATCAGCCACAAAGTCTGCTAGTGCTTGTGACTTAATTGCTGTCCTTGGTTCAAATGTTATGTTGTATGTGCTTAGCTGGACTGACCATTTGCACATTCGTCCGGATAATTCTGGCTTCCTAAGTACAGACTTGATGGGAAGATTGGTTCTGACTATTATTGGGTGGCTTTCAAAGTATGGTCTCAACTTGGTGCAACTCATAATTAAAGCTAAAACGTATTTTTCAAGTAGGCCATACCTGATCTCTGCATCTAGTAGACTTTTACTTACGTAATAGACAGGGTGTTGTTGTCCGTCTGCTTCTTTGACCAGGATCGAATCGACAAAGATTCGTGACTCGATGGTATATCTTCGTGGGTTCGTCTTTGACTGGTTTTGCCAACAAGGGCGGAGAGGATAGGTATGTTTTCAGATCTTCAAAGGCAGCTTGATGATCAGGGGTCCATTGAAAGTCTTTGTTTTTCCTTAGCAGGTTATAGAATGATTTTCACCTCTCTGGCGACCTTGAAATGAACCTGTTCAGGGCTGCTATTCTTCCTGTTAGCTTTTGTCTGTCTTTGACGGTCTGTGGTGGTTCTAGCTCCAGGATGGCTTTGATCTGTTCAGGACTAGCTTCTATTCCTCTTTTTGTCACCATAGAGCCCAATAATTTGCCTGTTGAGACTCCAAAATGGCATTTCTGTGGGTTGAGTTTCATGTTGAATTTCTCCAGTATTTGGAAGGCTACTTCCAGGTCTTTGACGTGGTCTTCTGCCTTTTCTGACTTGACTACCATATCGTCAATGTAGACTTCCCTGGTGTCTCCTATTTGGTCTTTGAACATCATGTTGACTAGTCTTTGATAGGTTGCACCTCCATTTTTCAATCCAAAGGGCATGGTAGTGTAACAGTATACTCCTCTTTCAGTAATGAAGGTTGTACTTTCCGGATCTGCAGGGTGCATCTTTATTTGGTTGAATCCGCTGGAGGCATCCATGAATGTTAACATCTCGTGGCCTGCAGTGGCGTCCACCAGTGCATCGATATGTGGCAGGGGAAATGGATCTTTGGGACTGGCCTTGTTCAGGTTAGTGTAGTCTACACAGACTCTCCATTTGCCGTTTTTCTTTTGGACGACTACTACATTTTCTAGCCAGTCGGGGTACATTACTTCTCTGATCATTCCCATGTCCAATAGCTTGTCAACTTCTTGGTTGATGATTTCATTTCTTTCTGCAGCAAATTTCCTCCTTTTTTTGCTGTACAGGCTTAAAAGATTTGTCAATATTTAACTTATGAGTTATAATATCAGCATCTATACCAGTCTTATCAAAATGTGACCAAGCAAAACAAGACATTTTAGTTTTGAGAAGGCTGGCCAGATTGGGTCTGACTGAGTCAGGTGCATCTGACCCTACAAGTACCTTCCTGTCAGCGGATTTTGGGTCCAGAATGACCTCTCCTGTCTCCATTTGTGACTGCACAATATATTCTTTCCTGACAAGTGACTTTAATTGCTATGCGAAGGACTTACCTGACTTTGAAGGTTTCAAAGCCTGGGTGTAGCATTCCTGAGCTGTTCTTTGTTCTCCCCTGATGGTGGTTATCCCCCATTCGGTTGGTATTTTCACACATTGATGGTATGTTGACGGGATTGCTTTGACGTTGTGGATCTATGGTCTGCCCAGGATTACATTATACGAGGACAGGCAATCCATTACCCCGAATCTTTCATAGGAAGCCACGCCTTCCACGTAGGTCGGCAGGTTAATTTCTCCCAGGGTGTTCTTTGTTTCTCCGCTGAATCCGACCAGGACACTAGATTTTTTGATGATTTTCTCTTCATCTATCTTCATAGCTTTGAGAACGTCAAGCATCACCAAATTGATTGAACTGCCCCCGTCTATCAGGAATCTTGATACCTTAGCTGTGCCAATTTGCATGGTAATTACCAAGTCATCATGGTGTAGATCTCGATATTCCCCGCAAGTCCGAGTCATCAAAAGTAACAAAGGTAATGACTTAGACCTAAAAGGGGTTTGAAGTTTAGACTCCTGGATATTCTTTTGGCAGAAATTTGGTTAAGCCACAGATTTCTGATCCTCCATTTATGAACTTGACTTCATAGATGGGGGGAGGAGGAGGAGGGTCCCTGCTGTTCCCTGAATCTCTCTTGCTTGGTCCTTCATCTTTGTTCTTTGGCTGCTGGATTAAGTCTTTCAGATAGCCCTTCTTTAGGAGGTATGCCACTTGTTTCCTGAGTTGTATGCATTCTTCTGTGGTGTGCCCGATGTCCTGATGGAAGTCACACCATCTCGATGGATCTTTCCTAGGGTTGTCGGATTTCTTGGGCCATCTGACCGTGTCTCCCAGTCTTTCCAGGCGTTTGATTAATCCTGCAGTATTTATAGAAAAGTTATATTCAGGAATAGTTGGTAGGCTGGAAAGGTTACCTTTCTGTTCTTGTGCCATGTTGACTTCAGATCGTTCAGGTCTGGAATAGGGTGCTGATCTGGGATTGCCTCCTTTCTGGTAGGAGCTTTTCCTGTTAGTGTGTCCGTAGCCTTGCTTTCCTCCGGATGAGTTTGTTCTGAAGTTGAGATTTTCTTCCAACCTGACATGTTCTAAGGCGATGGATTGAACAGTGGCAAAGGTTGGGCAGGCTTTTCTGGTTAAGTCTGCGTAGATGTCACTTTCGAGCAGGACTCCTTGCCTGAAGGCTTCTATTGTCGTCTCTTCGTCGCACCTGGGAATGGCTACCTTCTCTTTGACAAATCTTGCCAAGAATTCTTTGAGAGATTCTTCAGGAAGCTGTTTTACCCTGAACAAGTTACTGGGTCTCTTGGCCATATCTCTGCTGTTTGCGAATTGTTGATTGAAGGCATTGACCAAGTCTGTAAAATTCTTGATACCTCCATTTGGGAGATTGATGAACCATTGTAATGTTGCTCCAGTTAGGGTTGTACCAAAACCTTTACACATGCAGACCTGCCTGAGTTCACTGGGTATTGAGGCGGCTAACATTTTTTGTTTGAATATGGCAACGTGATTTTGCGAATCAGAGGTTCCATCATAAGTTCTCATGGACGGGACAGTAAATTTCTTAGGGAGGTCAATCTTTGCAATTTCATCTGCAAAGGGTGAATCAGCGAAGCTGTCAACTTCCAATTCAGCCACAGGATCTGGTACTCCATGTATATTTTCTACTTTGTTGTGGAGTTTTTGAATTTCCTGAAGCATAGCCATCATTATTGCTGCTTCAGTTTTGTTTGTTTCATTGTTGGGAATGATTTGGGTGTCGGATGAGGTATCCTTCTCCGGGGTCCCAAAATTGGAAAAGTCGATGTTTTTGATAATGGATGAAAATGGGGTTCCCGGCTCGAATATGGTTCTGGAGCCTGAAGCCTGATTTTCCAAATTTTTTCTCAGGTTAGACTCAGATTCCTTAAGTCTACTGATTTCAGCTTCCGCTTGAGCCGCCTTTTCTTGAATTGTCTCCAATTCCTTCATCTTAGCTAGGGCAGCCGCCAATTGTTGTTCTGGGGTGAGTGTTGCCATTTTTGTATGTGAAGACTAAATAAAAAATGATGAAAGAGTTTTTTTTTTTTTTTTTGATTAATGAACTAGATGCCCCACGGTGGGCGCCAATTGTTTTATCAGGATTTACCCTGGAAGGGTCAGGCTTGATTATTGAAGAGTATGGGTATCTAGCTCAATGAATTAGGAGAAAGTATAAACAAATAATAGGCCGGACTTAAGTATAAATAACGTTGTTTGTATTTCTTTGATAAGCTGACTACAAGTTTGTGTATATAATTGAGTGTTTGGGGACGTAATAGACAAATTGTATATGAGTGATGAATAAAATAAAACATATCCTTTACAAATGTTCGAACCATGCTATTTATAGTCTTCAAATATTAACGTTGTATGCAATCTCAACGTTCCTGTTGACTGTTGAAGCTGTTAGCTGAAGAATAGGGCACACTCCCTATTAATCCGCTTGACTTAGTCTTCCTTAACAACTTCCTCTCCTTCTTCCTTTGCACTTTGTGGTTTATGGGGGTAGTATGTTCTTGTGGTTGGACTTGGTCTTCCGTGATAATAGGGCGTGTATAACTGTTTTGCTTACTTGCTTGATCAACCATCTTGCTGGAGAGTTCTATCAAGCTAGCTTAATATCGCTATCAGGCTTTTCTTCCTGGGTCTTCACAACTTATTTATCCTCTGGTGCTCTTCTCCTATCAAACAATAACTATACTTGCCCGGACTCTGGTTTCTCCAATCAGCCTAATAAGGTCAGGCTAAATTACAGTCAGACCAGGCTAAGTTGGGCCTAACAGATAGAGTTTCAAACAAGAAAATTACCAATATGCAACGATATGTGAATATGAGATAAAGGACAAATTGTTTTGTAAGACTATTTTAAGTGTAAGACAAGTCCAATTACAAAAGGCCCAATAAAATTATTTAATAAATTAGTAAAAAAATATTTTATTTTGATAACCTAATATTTTATATTGATAACTTACTTATTTAAAAGTGTCAATATTACTCATAAGATATCGAGTTATAAAAATAAAAATAAAGTATAAATATAATCTTATGATAAGTTTGGGCTATTCTCCTATTGGACCAATTTTATGCTATAGAACGGTTATGCAAACTTCTAAGTGATGGCCAAATACAGCAAAGAAAATAAAATGGCGCAAAAAATGAGATACATGGCCCATGTTCCCTTAGAGGGCCAACAAGCAAAAACCAAAGCACAGAAAGACAGTCTTATGATAATCAAATCCAAACAATAAGCTCAACTAAAATACATAAACAAATATTTAAAATAAATATATTTTTTTTAATAATCTAATATTTTATATTGATAATTAACCAATATAAATATGTCGGTAATCTAACTAAAATAATAAATTCTCAAAATAAATTAAAAAATAACTAAATATAGAGATTAGTTTGGGCTACTCCTCTATCGAGCTCGGTCCTATGCTATAGGACTGTCTCATAGGAGTTTTTCAGTCAGGCTTTGGATACGGGTTCAAAAATATGGGTCGGATCAGATTGATTAGGTTTTACTTTTAATTCAGAATTGAATTAGGAAACAATTAGAGGACGCATTGTCTCCTAAACCCTAGTCACTAGCTGTGTAACTGTGTTGAGTTTGCGGAGCCATAGCCTTTAATTATACTACTCTCTCGATTCTTAGGAATTGCCCATTTATTCAAAATTTGCAAGGTTAAGGTCTTGATTTCGAAATTACAACCGCGTCTTTAGTCGAGAGATTACTTGCATAGTTGATAATTCTATGGAGATGAATGTCGAGCAAAAGGTAAAGGTTAAAGGCGGAGTTAAAAGGCAGAAGTGCCATACGAGCAATGCATCAACTACAGATATTCCCGAAGAACTTCAGATTGATATTTTGTCGCGTCTGCCACCGAAAACACTGTCAAGATGCAATTGTGTTTGCAAACACTGGAATACTACATTAATCATTCAGGTTTTCATGCTTAGACACTCACTTTTGTATGACGAAAATTCAAAACTTGCTTTTGTGCCATACAGGCCGATTAAGGTATTTGACCTGATTCTCTCATTCGAGCTCTCCGATAACAACACCCCCAACAGTCCGACTATGAAGGTACCAAAGACAATAAAAATGAGTGTAAGAAGGTATATTACTAGGTGGATGTCAGAGCTAAGTACAGAGGAGGTAATACTAGGGCATCGCAAACCTTTCACAGATGCTCTCTTAAGCAAAGGAAAATATAATGACATGTCAAACATATGCAATGACCTCGTTTGTCGCTTTGATTTTTATTCAACGCGTGTTGGTCTTTTAAATTTAAAGACCAAGGATTTTATCCATCTTCCTGCAGTAACTACACATATTGTGGGGAGTATCAGATTTTGGTATGCAATGGGTTTTGATCCGATAAAAAAGGTATATAAGGTTCTTTGTATTTATGGTGGAAATAAAGTGTATCCTCGTACAAGGCCGCGATATTCACTTTTGGTTCGAACCATTGGAAACCAATTGAGTATAAATTTCTAGGTTCTGCAGTGACTATGAACCGGCGTTATTGGATAAGCCATAATAGGTTTTGTCTCGATGGAGTGATTTATTGGCTCAACGACAATAAAATTCATGGTGGTAGAGTGCTAACCGTGGTTGCTTTTGATCTGAATCGCGAGGTGTTCACAAATTACAAACTTTATACGAGACCCATCAAAGAGGCTAAGACAATCAAATACTTTTGGAAGATGGTAAGTTATGAGATACAACAGTTTACATTGTTTAACCATAAAAATCCAAAGGCGGCTTGGAATAGGAGGAGTTTTAGTGCACATGATTTCCCCAAAAAGTTCCCTTACGGTCGGACATGTGTTGCAGGAGGTACCATCCTGCTACAACATGTGTGGCCGACTAATCATCCGGTGGAACCCCAAGAGCAGGATAATTATAAATCACCGTTGTTTTGGTTTAAATGGTATGATCTTGAGAATTTTGCGATAGACTAACATATACTCCATTTGACTATGATGTCGGTAAAAACACTTACAGTAATAAGAAGATGTTGGAATCTTTTAAATTTTGCATCAGACTTATATTTAGGTGAAAATTTAGCAGTTTTTCTTTTTTAGTTTCGAATTTTCTCATATATGATTGGCTGTTTGCAACCGATTTTCCCAAAAACTTGCTTAGCGGCTGTCGTACGACTTGTGTTTTAAGAGGTAGCATCCTGCTGACTACTTGGGAAGATTTTAAGATACTTCATAGCTGTGTAATGTTCAAACTCTGACGGTCTGTTTGGCATATAGAGCAGGTCACTTTAGATCGGATTATTCTCGAATCTCGAGTACAGTTTAAACGGGTTATTACTTGGCTACGTCTCTGTTTGGTAAAATTAGGCTCCATTTGGCACGACACTTCAGGTAGCTTATTTGACCAACGTAGCTTATTTGACCAAAATTTCAGCTACCTGATTTTTTTTTGCACGTGTTTGGCAAGTAGCTTATTTGGTCAAATAAGGTACCTGAAATGAAATGCTACCTCGGGTAGCATTTGAGAAATCAGGTACCTGAAATGACTTATTTTCCATTTTATACCCCTTTATTCTATAATATTAAATAATTTTCATATCCTTTTACGTCATTTTAGCAAAATTAGCTACCTTTTTCAAATTTGTTTGCAAACACATATTTATATAATCGATTCATCTTATCGCCTTCTAATTTTCAATACCTTATCGCTTAACTTTTTAGGTTTGATTAGGCTTTTTCGGTTTTAAATTTACCTTTTCGGGTTTCAAATCCTTTTTTTCAGTAGTTTTGCCAAACAGAGCGGCCTTATAGGTTAGTTTGGCTAATTTCTAATCAAGTCATTCTGATGGTTATGGTTCATACTACTAAGGTTTTTATTTTAATAATTATTGTCAACATCAGAACAAATTATGTTATCTTAGATCAGATGATTTCCAGATTGGCATTCGAGTTAATTTGGGGCCATAATTTTATATTAGCAGGCCTGGTTTCATGGGATTGCCTCGACCACGACTGCAGGAAATTTGTCCATTGTACAGCCACGCACCGTTACGTGGAAATATTGTTGGTTAGTTACCAAGTAAGGAATTTATTGGTACATCAATTGATACAGGAAATTTGTTCATGTATCCAGTGAACATATCCATTGGTATATCAATTGATACGCTTGCTTAATCTTGAAAATCAAATCACCATGGCTAGTCAAAAGATATTATTGACCCAAATAACAAACGTCTTAGTCGAGTGATCTTGCTGAGTTTTAACATTCAGTATGAGTAATGCATCCTTTGAAGACATTCCTGAAGAACTAAAGATTGATATCTTGTCACGACTGCCACCGAAGTCATTATCAATATGCAAGTGTGTATCGAAACACTGGAATACTTCGTTAGCCATAAAAACATTCTGGCTTCGACACTCTGCTTCGTACCATAAACATCCAAAACTTAGATTTGCGGTATTCTGGTGCTTTATGCAATACTGGTGCTCTTGGGGGAAAACAAGATTCTTTCATTAAAGCTCAACGATGACAACACCCCAAAAACCACGACTGTCACTAGAAATTGTTTTTCTACGACAATAGTTTCTGTCTTTGATGGAGTGATTTATTGGGTCCATAAACATTACCTTCAGGATGGTATGGCGCTAACTGTTATTGCTTTTGATTTGAATTGCGAGACGTTCAGAGATCACGAGCTTGTTATGACACTCAACGATGTCGACAGCTATGGATGCTACATACTATTTGACATCTCTGAAAGGAAGCCCAGCTCTCTTCACTTGGAACACAAAAAGTGATGAGATAAAACAGTTGACATTGTTTAACCATAAAAATACGAATACGTCTTGGACTAAGAGGAGTTTCATTTCACTGAATTTTCCTTTGAGGTTCTATAGCAGCTTCTTTAGAACTTCTATGGATGTATGCATTGCAGGTTGCAGCATTATCCTCCTACATGATGCGAAGTTGATTCAAGGTAGCGTGGAATCCGAAGACCAGGATGATATAAAGTCTTGGTATATATTGTACGATCTTGAAAATTTCGCGATGGAGTAATAATATTAGAAGTTTTTGCTTAAATGGGGTTGAAACCCAAACTATTTAACAAAATAGGGCGGATTTCAAACTATTTACGAAAAATGGGTCCACGTCATCATTTCTTAATTTTATTTTATTTTTTCTGAAAATTAAAGCTGAACTAGTCATTTGTCGACAAATGACACGTCATTTTAATATTCGGGTTCTTGACAAGCTACCTTCGTCGTGTCCGTTCTCCTTACTCCGACTACCAAATGATGAAATACGACTACCATTCTCTTCTTCTCACTTCCCTTATTGTATTCACATCGTTTCTTGAGTTATTAGCTCCATGGTTTGCGCAAAAAATGACCCGCAATATCGCCGTTCACTAACAAATTCGCTGCGAAACCATGTATACGTATTAAATTAATAACTCATGTAAAAGGATAGCTGCGAAACCAAAACCAAAATGGCTGAATATTTTATGCTCACTATTGATTTACCTTATAATGAATAAAATCAATCTAGATATTTTGAGCAATGACATTGATGGGTGTTGATTAGTTTGGTGAGCAATTTTCCAGCAATGACATTTGTCTGCTTTGGCTGAACTGAAGTTACCACCACCATGACAAGTCAATGATTCAAGGTTTTCTCCATTATCATGTCAGTTAGAGTTTGTGGCTCAATGGAGAATGAATTTGCGGGTAACAATGTGTTTCGAACGTCTCCATTGGTAGGAGTAGTACCATCAATGTCTATGACGCGGGATTGATGAGAGGGATTCATTTCTTCGTCAACTTTCGTCGAAAGTTGAGCAATGAAGTAAATGATACAAGCAATACTTCGATAATTTAGCTGAAATGATCTGTGGTTGAACATTTTCTATAGGAGGCCAATTTTCTTTATAGTTCTCATATTTGCGGATTGTTGCGAAAGCAAAATTGTTAGTGAACGACGATATTGCAGGTCGTTTTTAGCGCAAAACATGGAGCTAATAACTCAAGCAACAATGTGAATACAATAAGGGAAGTGAGAAGAAGATAATGGTAATCGTATCTCAACATTTTGTGGTCGGAGTAAGGAGAACGGAGACGACGAAAGAAGCTTGACAAGAACCTGAATATGAGAGCAACATGTCGTTTGTCCCGACAAATGACTGGTTCTAATTTTCGAAAAAAAAAATTAAGAAATGGTGACGTGGACCCATTTTTCGTAAATAGTTTGAAACCCGCCCTAGTTTGTTAAATAGTTTGAGTTCCAACCCCATTTAAGCAAAAACTTCATAATATTAAGGGTTATTTAATGGGAATACTCTCAACTATGCGGGTACTGCTTAAAATACTCTGAACTCTAGTTTAACTACGAATAAAACCAACTTTTACACCCCTCCGCTTTAAACAAAATAGTTGTTTTATTGACTTGTTGTAGCAGGTTATTTGTAGTTCGGGCCCACTTTTATCTCTTTAAACGTCCTCATCTTCCTGCTTAAGATTTTCTATAATATTTTTTTCTCTCTCTCCAATTTTAATGGTTCATTATCTCTAATACTTTTTAATTTTTCTTTCTCCATCCTTCCTCAAATGAAAAACTCATCTTCATCTTTATCAAACTCATGTAATTCCAAAATTACAAGTGGTACTACTCAATAATCTTTCCTATCAGAGCAAATTCAGATTGTACGGAGTATATAACAAGGGAAAATCGATCATATTATATACAATTTACATTTATACATGACATTTTTCTTTCTTTGCCATGGCTAGTATGTATGTTCAGATGGGTTTACATGATCATCAACATCCTACTTTTGATAATATGGCTTAAGATGAAGTGTATAAATTGGGTTAATATATTGATATACTTTTGATTCTCAACTGATTACCCAAATTATTGAAATTGATCTCTAATTCAAAAAGTTATCAGCTTTCCTTTTGATTATTGGGTTAATTTTTCCTTAAAATTCAAAGGGATTAATAAACTCTTTACAATCTTATGCATTTGCTTAAAATTTGAAGGGAATTTGTAATTTAAGAAAGTTGGTATATTTACCATCTTATATGCTATTTTCTTTCTTCCTTCTAGTTCTGGGCATCTATACACCAAATTAGACACCAATTTTTTTGTTGGAAGAGAGCACATATCTCTGGACATTTTGTTTTCATCTTTGCACAATTGGATTCTAGACACAAAACATTTTAGAGGGGCTTCAATGCTGTTGTTTGATCATCAATGCCAAAGAGAGAAGCTCTTCAGAAAATGGGTGTAATGAACCAGAAGATTGTATATTCTGTATGTGATTTGGAGAAGATGGGATTAGGGAAGATCAACGGGACGTGTTCGTAAGGATCGTCAATATTGTTTTGGTGTGTTGGAGAAAAAGAGAGAGAGCATTAATGGTGTTAATGGAATGTAAATGACAATTAGAAAAGAAAAAGAGGGGTCAAACACATTTTTACTGGTTTAGCAGGTAGCCGGTCCATCTATACTAATATAAGGGAGAAGGTGTAAAAGTTTTGGTTTTATTGATAGTTAAAATAAAGTTTGGAGTATTTTGAGCAGTGTCCCCATAGTTTAGAGTATTGTCATTAAATAACCCTACTATTAATAATCATATACATTTATTATTATGTTATCCGTTTTTGAATTTGATGGTCGCTAAGGTAAAACATTGATTATTTATTTTGCTTTCATAATACCTAGTACAAATTATATTATCTAATACTCCCTCCGTCCCGGTCAATTGTTGTCCTTTCATTTTGGCACAAAGACCAAGGTAAGAGGAGATGGTCAATAACTAAATGACAAGTGGAACAAAGTAAATGAGAATGATCAAATTACTCATCAAGTTCATTCTTAAAATAGAAAGCATAACAAATGACTGAGACACCCAAAATGGAAAAGGACAACAAATGTCCGCGACAGAGGGAGTATCTAGTATCTGAACTCGATTCACGAATGATCTACGGTAACTCTTATATGGTCTGTTTTGCATAATGTCTCGTATTAATTCCAATTGGATTCCGACTTTTCTGCAAAAAAGGGTTCAACGGCCACACGAGAGTCGTTTTTTTCTTGTACGAGTAATAAGCAAGAAAATGTAGGTCTAAGGTCTCCGTTTCCAATATAAGACGAGTCACAAGTGAATGGCGCCAAATGCGTGAATGCCTGACATGATTTTTTAAGTTCGGATAAGATCATTTTTTGGTGGTTTTAAAGTCACTTTGAATACGAATTAGTACGGTTATTTTAATTAGAGGCGAGTCATTCAGGTAGTTATGAGTCAATTTCGCCGGTTCTGGATCATATCAGGTATTCTTAGATCAGATGATTTTTCGGTTGGCATTTGGGTTAAGTCTGGCTAAGTGGCTAGTTAAAGGAAGATAATGCTTGATCTTCTCATTGATTAGGAATTAGTTTAAATACAACTCTACCAAATATTATAAAGAGATATTCTAGGCTAATATATAGGAAACATATACAACATAATAGGTAACAAATAACTACCGAATAATTACATATATTCTATCACACCCCCGCATTCGAAACGGGAGGACCACGGACATTGAGACTGTCTCGAAAATCATCGAAAAGAACTAAGGGAAGGCCCTTAGTGAAGATATCTGCAATTTGATACCGGGATGGAATGTGACGAACACGAACCTCACCACGTTC
The DNA here is from genome assembly GCF_048544455.1 of Silene latifolia. Lineage (NCBI taxonomy): Eukaryota > Viridiplantae > Streptophyta > Magnoliopsida > Caryophyllales > Caryophyllaceae > Silene > Silene latifolia. Next base: position 20,485,643 of record NC_133533.1, on the reverse strand, counting down.
CACCTTTTCTCGGACAAAATGTATATCCATTTCTATATGTTTAGTCCGTTGATGTTGCACTGGATTGGCCGATAGATAAATTGCGCTAACATTGTCGCAATAAACAAGAGTAGCCTTAGAGAGAGGAAACTGTAAATCAACAAGAAGGTTGCGCAACCAACATGATTCAGAAACCACATTAGCGACGCCTCGATACTCGGATTCAGCACTTGATCGAGATAAAGTTAGCTGCCGTTTAGACGCCCAAGAAATCAGATTGTCGCCCAAAAACACACAGTAGCCCGACGTAGAACGCCGTGTGTCGGGACACCCACCCCAATCAGCATCTGTATAAGTCGTGAGAGACTTAACAGAAGACGGTTTGATCCATAATCCACGAGCTGAAGTACCACGAATATACCGAATAACACGCTTAAGAGCATGCATATGAACATCCATAGGATTATGTATAAATAAGCAAACATGTTGCACGACATAGGAAATGTCAGGCCGTGTAAAGGTGATATACTGCAAGGCACCAGCAAGACGTCGGTACAGTGAATGATCAACACACAGAGTGGTGGAGGCAGCACTAAGCTTAGACTTAGTGTCGACGGGAGTAGCACACGGCTTACATGACGACATGCCAGCCCGTTCAATAATATCCTCGGCATACTTAGATTGAGACAGGAGCATACCTTGGGAATGGTGAGTAACCGAAATACCCAGGAAATAATGAAGAGAGCCCAAATATTTCATTGCAAACTCGGAATGAAAGCGACGCATAATGGTAGCACGTAGAGCTTCAGAAGAGCAAGTCAAAATGATGTCATCAACATAGAGTAACAAATAAGCCATGTTATTACGTTGTCGAGGAACAAAAAGGGAGTGATCAACTTTGCTATGAGTAAAGCCAAGAGTAGCGGCATAATCCGCAAAACGTTTATACCAAGCACGGGGTGCTTGTTTGAGACCATATATCGATTTCCGTAGTAAGCAAACATAGTCCGGGCGATCTTTATCACGATAACCAAGCGGTTGGTGCTTGTACACAGTTTCATTAAGAGCTCCATGAAGGAAAGAGTTTTTAACATCTAGCTGATTAATAACCCATTTCTTCGATAAAGCAAGACACAAAACGGTACGAATGGTGGCCGGTTTGACCACTTGACTGAATGTCTCCCAGCAATCAATACCAACCTGCTGAGTTTTTCCGTCACCTACAAGACGAGCCTTATACCTTTTAAAAGAACCGTCAGAATTAAATTTATGACGAAATATCAACATAGACCATATGACATTAACATTAAAAGGACGAGGAACTAACTCCCACGTCTCATTGTTAATTAGAGCGGTGTATTCATCATCCATGGCCATTTTCCAATTATGATCACGTATAGCGGACACAGGGTTGCGAGGTAAGGGCGAGAGGGCAACAGTGTGGCTAAGATTGTGGGTCGTTGGTGGTTTCAGGTATTTAGGATTTGGTTTGTAAATACCATGGTCACTACGAGTGGTAGGTGTTGGAGCTTGTGTCCTCCACAAATTAGTGTGATAACATTATAAATCTCTTATAGGTTCACAAGGGTATACTTCGTATTTTATCAGTTGATTAACGATTACCTAATAACGGTTGGCTTGCTAGAAAGTTTGACGTTATTATCATACTGATGGCGGTGATCAACTGGTCCCTAAAAGTCACACCTAAAGGATGTGTTTCAGAGATGTGATTGTATGAAAATATAATCACATTGATGCCTGACTAAAAGGTTAGTCCATGTAGTTGACTAAACAGTTAGTCAATGTGTTGATGAGACGATTATTTAATCTAATTAAATAATATTAGCTGAGACGAATTAACTGTCAATTCGTAAATTGAATATAATATGTTATATTTAATTATTGTATATAATGTTAGCTTAAACGAATTAAGATTTTAATTCATAATTAAACATAAAAGGTTATATTTAATAAGCGAATTATAAATATGCGATATTTATACTTAATGTATATATTATACAATATTGTCATAATAAATATTGACAGACTGGTATTGATAAATCGACTGCAAGCTGTTATAAGTGGACTTATTAATACATGTCGATATATATATGACAATTGATAAATAATACATATTATATACAATTAAACAACAACCAAAATAAGAAGATTATATCCTCATTTTGGTGTTTGGGGTCTCGGTCAAACCGAGTAAAGGAAGGGAAAATTATCTCCCTTTTAATTCTCTTATTTTCGGATATAATAGGAGATGGGGATTCATTTTCTTAACCTAATTTTAACCTAGCACACTCTCATCAAAACAAAAGCACAAAACCCTAAATTAATTAAGAGAATTTGGGGATCTATTCTAGCAAGAACAAAGGCATATCTCATATCATCTTGGGTGCAACGATTAGGCGAATATCATTGCGATATTGTTCTTAGGCCGAATTTGCTAGGACCGAAGGTTGATTCTTCATCCTCTACTATTTTGTTTATGTAATTTTCATTTATGACTAGCTATCATCTTTATAATTTCGTTATAATCCTTATAATTAAAGGGAAGCATACAGTTAATTCCCACAAATGGTATCAGAGCCAAGGCCACGAAATTATTTTTGATGATTTTCATAAATTGAATTTAAACAAAATTTCGAGAAAGAAAAAAAAACAATCGGCCGTTTTTTATTTTGCCGAATGCAATTTTTTGGCCGAGTTGATTTTTGTTCTTGTTTTGATGATTATATTTCCATTTTGATTCATTCATATTGTTGTTTTAATCAGTTAAGATGATAATATGATAATTTGTAGATGCTTGATTTAATGAGGATTAAATTATAATGTAAATGGAAATCGTCTTGTTGATGATGTTAAATTTGTTTTTTGCTATATAGTTTTTGGCATATATGGTTTTAAATTATTGTTTAGAATCATATTTCATTAATTCGTATGTTTATGATTAGGCCAATCTTGTTCTAATAGCAACTATAAACGAATTTGTTTATCTAAATTTTTTTTTTTTTGTTTTAGGGCATAATGCCGAAATGAAAAGAAAAAAAAAATTATGGTTGTTTTCAATTTTTTTTTCAGCTGAGTGCATAAGAAAAAAAAGGTTTCTGTTTTTTTTGTGTTTCGGTTTTTACTAAAATGCCGAGGAAAAAAAAAGGCTGTTTTGTTTCGGTTTTTGCAGAATTACCGAAAGAAAGGAAAAAATATATAATGATTTCTGTTTTTTTAGCCGAGCTGGTAAATAAAAAAAAAATTTGTTTTTTTTCCTCCTGTTTTGCCGAGACCAAAAAAAAAAAAAAAGAGTTTTTTTCGGTTTTGTTTGGTTTGTTTTGGCCTAGATTGATTATACATTAAAATTTACAATGTATGATAAATTATTGTGAAGCGGTTCACAAAATCATAGTGATGGGGCATATTCTGCACCTCTGACCAAGTCAACACACTGAGCAAGGTCAAAGATATCCACAGCAAGTCAACGACTTAGACGGCCTAGCCGATCGACCCATCGGCTCTGTCACTGGTCACGGCGGCGACAACTAGCCAGCAAGGGGCATATCCGCGTACTCACATCCAGGGCCCTCGGCCGGCCTGCCATAGGTCCATCGGCCGAGGGTAGAACGGTCTTTCCACCTGATAGCCACTTGGCCACTTGGCCACTACGTGACAAAAGGTGAAAGCCTATAAATACTCCTCAACCTTCTTTGAGGAAAGGATCCAACGAATCCAACACAACTTAACCTAAATACACTATTCATCTGGTAATATCTCCCTTATCTCTCTACAATACATACCTAGCCAAGCAACACAGCTTAATCCTTTAAGTTTACTGACTTGGGCGTCGGAGTGAGTACGCTTGGCACAAAGCCAAGCCCTCAGTTCGTTCATTGTTGCAGGAGAGGCCGAGGGAGACGATAGAAGCAAGAAGGGTTCAACCCAAGACATCATTCTACAAGCCACGGGTGGTAACGATACTTGCTCTGGAATTACACCCGGAACAATTGGCGCCGTCTGTGGGGAAAGACACTAGAAGCTAGTCACATTCATTCCCAAACAAAAAAAGTAACCAACAAAAAACCCACCCAAAAAGCTAAGAAAATGTCGAAACAACAAGACGCAGTCGTAACCGACGAAACCGCATTCTACCAAGATGATACTTTCAACAACTCCGGAGTCATACAGCCCTCCACCGGCGGTGTAATCCAACCGGAGTTCGGGATGCCATCAATACCCGACACGACGCCGCCCCGAAACCAGGTCACCATCATGGGACATGTGGTTGATGTAGCAAAACGAAAATGCTCCTAGACCTAATTAGTAGTACGCCCTCACACATCACGCCGACAAGAGCGGCGGAAATCGTCCGGGAACAGGGCCCAAAACGTGACTCAGAAATTGGAACGGAGCACTAGGAGAAGCCGACCCGTCAAGACGCCGGGGGAGCCCAAAGTGGGCGCGGTAGACCTAAGTCCTTCCCGCACTCGTGGGAGGACAATCCCCGCCACACGAACGAGGCTCACCCCAAAGGAGCTGCAGGAGTCCGACTCGGCGAGTTGGAGAAGAAGTCCGAGTCGAAGAAGGAGCCCCTCCCGCTACGGGGGAAGAAGCCAGGTTAGGGACGCAAGGAGCCGATCGCCGCGTGTCGTTCGACACGTGGTCAGGCAGCCCCTCAACGCCTACGTCCTAGAGGTCCCGGTGCCGAATAAACTCAAGTTGCCACCTCTGTCATACAAGGGAGATAGTGACCCAGCCGACCACGCTGAGGCCTTCGAGTCTTACATGTCGGTATGGGAGCAGCCCGATGAGGTCTGCAGTGCCGAATTTTCCCAACAACTTTGCATGGGATGGCTCGGAGCCGGTACAAAGGGCTTCCCGATGGCTCGGTGTACTATTACGCCGACCTGAAGGGCGCTTTCCTAGCCCAGTACTCCTGCAATAAGAGAAGGGCCGTAGAGACATCTGACCTCCTGACTATCAGACAGGAGGGGGGCGAGTCTCTCCGGAGCTATGTGAAGAGGTTTGATGGAAAGGTCCAGCAGATTCGAGAAATTAATCCCGAGCGGCGGCCTTCGCGATGAAGGGCCTCCCAAGGGGAGCCTTAAAAAACGAGCTCATCAAGAGCGGAGGCCTGGGCCTGGACGCCGCCAGAAAGTTGGCCGACCAAGCCATCAAGGTGGAAGACTACCACAAGACCTGGGAAGATCCCCGCGAAGCCGAGCACTCAGAAAAGAAAAGTCACGAGCGGGATCGGGACGAAGGACGCCGCGACAACAACGGCTCGCGGTCCGACGGAAGACGCCGTGAGAATAATAGATCACGGTCGGACGGATCCGACCGGAAGCGGACTCGGCAGCGCCGGTGGAATTCAGAACGTACCACCGGAGGCGGTATAGTGAAAAAACCCCTCTCATCGTATCGGCCCGCCGAGGTCTTCGCTCCGAGCAAAACGAGGGCCGGAAGTGGGAGAGACCCCCAAGCCAAAAAGTGACGGTGACACGAGCCAAGATCGTGAGTACCACGGCCACACCGGACATTTAACCAACGATCGCCGCCATCCGAAGAATGCCATAGAGGAACTGATCCGGAAGGGAAGCCTCGGCAAGTACGTTGCGAAAGGCCAAAAGACTGACGCCGGCAGTTCAGATAAGAAGTCCGTCTTCGAGCGGATAGGAGTCATTCATGTTGTCATCGGGGGCAACGAGAACGGAGGGTCCGCTCATGGGCACAAACGACACCTAAACGAGCTATATCAGGCCATCAACTTTGTGCCCAACTCAGGGATCCCCCCTGCAGGCATCCCCGATATGACTATTGGGAGAAAGGACTACGAAGGGGTCATCGCCCCTCACAGCGATCCGCTTGTAGTCAATTTGGACATATCCAACCACCTGGTCAAGAGGTGCCTGATTGACACAGGTGCATACACGAACATCATGTTTAGAGAGTGCTTTCTCGGCCTCGGCCTGAAGATCAAGGACTTAAGCCCCTGCACCAACCCCCTATACAGCTTCTCTGGGGCCGGCCTGGTGCCGCTGGGATCAATCAGACGTTCGGCGAAAAGAACGCGGCTAAAAACGTCCTAGCTGAGTTCGTCGTCATTGACGGCTCGTCCGCCTACAACGTCCTCATAGGTCGAGTCACCCTGAGCGAGGCCGACGCAGTAATGTCCATCCGGGCCCTAACACTGATGTATGTCTTAGACCGGGGGGAAGCGCATAAGCTCGTCTCCAAAGACGAGAAGGATGAGGTGGTCAACGTCCAGATAGCTGCCCGAGGTTGCAACATGCAATCCCTCAAAGAGGCGAGGAAGTCCGAAAAAGGAAAAAGCCCGTCCTTACAGCAGGAGGGCGACCTCATGGATACAAGTAGTGGCTGACCGGGGAGGTGTGCCTGCGATGAGCCGTTAGGGCATTGGTAATCTCGTAGAAGTTTATGTAGCTGCGGAGGTGTCCAAAATTGCTGTGGACACCCCAACGCATGTTTTTACCTAATGAAAACCATCCAAGCCTTCCATCAAAGCGAAAATTTTCCCATCAGTTACCTATCAAGAAATAGGCGCCGGCTCACACTGTCATACCGACAAGAGCGGCAGTCTCCATCAAGAAATTAGCGCCGTCGCAGTCACCCCAAGTAGTAGACGCCACGGCAGTCACCCCAAGAGGTTTGACGCCGTCGCAGTCACTCCAAGTGGTAGACGCCACGTAACACGCTATCGAGAAATAGACGCCGCCACACTGTCATACCGACAAGAGCGGCAGTCTCCATCAAGAAATTAGCGCCGTCGCAGTCACCCCAAGTAGTAGACGCCACGGCAGTCACCCCAAGAGGTTTGACGCCGTCGCAGTCACTCCAAGTGGTAGACGCCACGTAACACGCTATCGAGAAATAGACGTCGGCTCACACTGTCATACCGACAAGAGCGGCAGTCTCCATCAAGAAATTAGCGCCGTCGCAGTCACCCCAAGTAGTAGACGCCACGGCAGTCACCCCAAGAGGTTTGACGCCGTCGCAGTCACTCCAAGTGGTAGACGCCACGTAACACGCTATCGAGAAATAGACGCCGGCTCACACTGTCATACCGACAAGAGCGGCAGTCTCCATCAAGAAATTAGCGCCGTCGCAGTCACCCCAAGTAGTAGACGCCACGGCAGTCACCCCAAGAGGTTTGACGCCGTCGCAGTCACTCCAAGTGGTAGACGCCACGTAACACGCTATCGAGAAATAGACGCCGGCTCACACTGTCATACCGACAAGAGCGGCAACCTCTGTCAAGAAACCAACGCCGGCTCCCGCGGTCAATCCGACAAAAGCGGCAATCACCCTCGTAAGGCGGATACCACGACAGTAACGGCCATCGCACACTACACTCGCAAAAACAAACGGGGCGCTCAATTAGGGATACAGGAAGACAACTCTGACAAAGATGAGATAAAGACCTCGGCCAGGCCGAAGGCGAAAGAAACGAACTATTATTAGAAGATAAGTTACAAGTAAGATTACAAGTGAAGAGAATACAGACGACGGCCGTCCCCACAGGGATAAGCCGAAAAACTACCATTATGTTCATGTACCAAGAGATAGCGGGGAGGAAGGGCTGAGTAATTGGCCCCCGGACGGCTAAAGCAGATCTGCTGTAAACTTGTTCTCATCAAGCCGCATCTTCTTCAGTGGGCAACCCAGCAGCTTTTCTAGCAGCCTCAGCCTTGGCTTCGGCAGCCTCAGCTGCCCTCATCCTTTCGGCTTCTTCCTTAGCCACCCGAGCCCTCTCAGCAAGAGCTGCTTTCTCCGCGGCCGCCTCCCTCTCCATCTTCGCCTTCACCGCCTCCTTGGCCTCCTCCACCGCGGCTTTCTCCTTAGCCTCGAGCTTGTCATCAAGCAACAGTCGTCCCGCCTCACCCACGGGAAGGAACCATCAAGAGGGAAAAGCTCCCCGATAACTTCCCTAGCGGATCTTCGGCCAAATCCCGAAACTTGGCGCACGATTTGGGAAGCATGCCGGTCTGCAAAGATCTCGATGTCCGCCTCCTTTTGCTTGATGATGGCCTCTTTGCCCTGAACCACCTCCGCCTGAGCCTTAAACAGGCCCCAGGACTCGTTCCTCTGCTGGAGGTAGAGGTCGGCGCGCCCCTGAACGAGCTCACATTTCCTCAGCAGCTTCGCAGCTTCTTAGGGGAGGGGATGGGAGTTGGGACCGGTGTCGACGCTGTCCCCGCTGAAGGCTTTGTTTTCCGCGTCCGACGCACTACGCCGCTAACGACCCTCGCCTGCGCCTCCTCCTTGCTCAAGACCTTCACCATTGCCCACAAGATCATTCGGCGACGTCCTGCGGTCATGGGCTAGAGCCTTGGGATGCAAGTTAGCAACGGTTTTGTCTTTGTGCGGCCCCATTCTCCGAAGAAGATCCTCGATAGGTCCGGTCCAAAGTGGTCTCAAAAGGAACAAAGCAAGAGTCAAGCGAAAGAAATAAATCGAAGTTCGAAAATAAAGAAACATTGAGAGCGTCGATGGGCCTCACACCGACCCCACTCACCCCGTGCTAGGGCCGGTATGAGGCCGACATAGAGAGCGGCTCATCCTGAAGAATGATCTGCGCCGGGGAATCCATCTTTTCGGCATCCCCTCTTGTCCACCTCAAAGAGTCTCATTGCCGACCTCTCATCCTCCTTGAGAACGACCACCGCTAGCATCCATTTTAAGATGCTTCCGAGTGACCCATCTGTCATGCTCCGCCCTAGTCTCACACCGCAAGTTAACCCGATCTTTGGAAGGAGCGGGCGGCGGATAGTCATCCGGCACTTTAACGTACACCCACCGACCTTGCGGTCCTTGCAAGAAGAGAGTTTGTCGTGAGACATAACCTCGCCCGTTTGTACACTCGTACCATCCAACGCGCGAGAGTGACGGTTTGAGATGATGGAGTCGGCGGAATAAATTCACCGTCGGAGCCTCTCCCTTAAAAAGACAGAGCGAGACAAAACCAATTATGGTCCTCATGGCCAGGGGTGCGGTTGGGCAACAAAGAACGTTCATGGCTCTAATTATGGCCACAACGTACCCATTCAGCGGAAACCGGAGCCCGTACTCCAAATGCCGCGGTATACGCCAAGATACGGCCGTGAGGAGGGCGATACGGCCTAACCCTCCTCGGGGATAACAATTTCGTATCCCCTACCAAAGAAAAATGATCCTCAAAAGTTTCCCGCGGAACAACGGGCAAGCTTACGGGACCAAGCACTATCAAGACGGATCTTACGGACATAGCCGTGATCCATGACGCATCTTGTCTCCCCTCACTCGGACGAGACCTTTCCGCATCATCACCAAGATCACCAAAAGAGTCGAGAATCCTCCCATTCCTCCGAAATTGAGGATCAACTTCGGAGAAAGGAGACCTAGGGCCCCCGACGCAGTTTTACTATGTCCAAAGATCGCGAAAGACATGATTCACAACAAATTACTAGCAAGAAAAATAAAAAGTTTGCTTGTTTACCTTAAAGAATAACACTCGCCGGATCAAATATTCCGAAGATTAAGAAGAAAGCAACCCTTGAAAGTTTGGAGAGATGAAGATTTTAGAGAAAATTTTCGAAAATAAAATGGAGGCCAAAATCGCGGAATAACTGCCCTATTTATAGAGAAAAGCCCATGAAGAGAACCAATCAGGGCGCAGCCCATGAAGCGTCAACCAATCAGCGAACACAAACGTGTCAAGCATGCAACCGCGGGATGTCAATCGTTGCAACAGTCGAATGTCAATCAATGCAACAGTGACCAGGCGTCTTCAACACGCCCATTCACATCTCTTCGACTGTTCATCTCCCACAAATTCCTAGGTATCTAGTCTCCGCCGGCTACCGATCAACCAAGCCAGGAAGCACCGTACGGGGCAATCAAAGTCAACCGACTCTCACCCTGGTCTCGGCCAACAATATGTTCTTTTCCACATCGGATGCCCTTTACGCATCCATGTGGAGGGGGATATGGTATATGGTACGGCCTAACAAGAGCCGCGCGATACACAAGAAGACACCGATCTGAGAAAAATTTGCGAAATTTACTTAGTGCGAATATATGCTCAAAGATACATCGGAGCCCATACCACGGCATAGACTACGCTGGGGCAAATTGATGGGGCATATTCTCGCACCTCGACCAAGTCAACACACCGAGCAAGGTCAAAGATATCCACAAGAAGTCAACGACTTAGACGGCCTAGCCGATGCAGCCCATCGGCCTGTCACACTGGGTCACGGCGACAACTAGCCAGCCGGGGCACATATCCGCGTACTCACATCCAGGGGCCCTCGGCCGGCTTTGCCATAGGTCCATCGGCCGAGGGTAGAACGGTCTTTCCACCTGATAGCCACTTGGCCACTTGGCCACTACGTGACAAAAGGTGAAAGCCTATAAATACTCCTCAACCTTCTTTGAGGAAAGGATCCAACGAATCCAACACAACTTAACTTAAATACACTATTCATCTGGTAATATCTCCCTTATCTCTCTACAATACATACCTAGCCAAGCAACACAGCTTAATCCTTTAAGTTTACTGACTTGGGCGTCGGAGTGAGTACGCTTGGCACAAAGCCAAGCCCTCAGTTCGTTCATTGTTGCAGGAGAGGCCGAGGGAGACGATAGAAGCAAGAAGGGTTCAACCCAAGACATCATTCTACAAGCCACGGGTGGTAACGATACTTGCTCTGGAATTACACCCGGAACACATAGATACCTAATTATTTTAAAGAGGTTTAAAATAATATTGAATTAATTCATATTACAAGTTTAATATGTATTAAGATTGATATTAATGTGAGTAATTGAGGAATTGTCACTTAATTTGATCATTTAAATAGGTGGTTTGGGAAATTAATCTACATAATTAAGGAATTATGTCTTGCATGTTTAATTTTTAGTTGATGCATATTTTTTTTTAGTTGAATGAATCATTGAATGGTTTTATTTACGTATTTTTGCAATCGGTTGTAATTTGTAATACCTAGTGTGGCCTTAGTCAATTATGTTTTCGTAATGAAGGAAACATAATTTTAATGTAATTTGAGATCTCGAATCTCCTTTTATTTTCTTTAAGTATTATGGTTTTGAAATTAGAATGTAAATAGGTTTATTATGTAATTTAAATTGTAATTTTAAAGAAGACTAAATATGGAGATTGGAGCTCACTCCCGCTACATGGACCAAGATGGAACATCAAGACAAGCTTCTCGGGTCCAAGAATGGATTCCAAAATTTTATTTAATGTTCATTTTGGTAGATAGGCCACACTAGGACTTTATTTTGTTTTACGTTTTACCGTTCCTATTGCTTTTCATTCACATGGTAGTTTATGCATCATATTCCGCCTAAACCAAACCACCTACTACTAAAATGCATGAAAATTGACTCATATAGATTGTATGTTAGTTTTCACGAACATACAGATGTCACATATTTGTTAAGCCATCACCTTATTTTATTCATTCACGCATGCTCGATATTAGTTCACTTAAAATGAATTATAATAAAGTTGATGGGATCTTCCTCTAAAAGGGAAATTGAGACTAGTCTTTATAAGGGCAAACAACTATGAATCCCTTCTTCGTCGGTAGGCATATAGGACCATACTCTCCATATGACCCCTTCTACGTCGGGTAAGTAGTTTGTGTTGACTTAGTTTACCTCAACATTATAGTCCGAAGAGTTTCTCGTGATTATGATGGACTAAAGATAGAATTTACAGAAATTTATCGACCAAGAATTCTAACAGTAGAATTAGCCAAAAGGTTGGCTTATCAATTTACAGATAATTGAGTCTTGGGATCATTTATATAATTCTTGAGGGAGGTCAATTGTATAAATATTTGAGTCTTCGCGTTATAACAGTATTACATTAGACTTAAATCATAAACGATGAGTATGCTTATTATATTTATTCTTCTTCTCGCAGTGTAGAATACGTCTTATTTTGATAAAACTGTTACAACAAATGGCTGGAAATAATGCTATCCCTATGCCAAGTGCCACACTTGGACGCGAGTCCTGGCTTAAAGCTTTCATGGACCACATGAATCCGTTCACACGTCTGAAAAATGACGGGTCCAACTTTGCGGACTGGGAGGCATCATTGCGGAATGCTGTCATTGCTGACGGTAAGCTCAAGTACTTAACTGAGCCAATACCGCCAAACCCAGGCCCCAATGTAGGAGTCAATGAGTCACTCGCTTATAGTGACTTCATTATGGAAGCGGGTGCGATAAAGAACGTACTCATCTTTGAAATGGAAACCAATTTGTAGAGACGCTTCATTGCCCAAGGTGCAAACAATATTTTCACCACGCTCACTAACGAGTTCTCAAAAGCACCGAGAATCGTTACTTATGAGCATACCTGTCGCTTTTTTGATGCGAAACTCCAGAAGGGCCAACCGGTTAGCCCACACATTCTTCACATGATTGAGAATGTCGAGAAGCTGGAGGCACTTGATTGCAAAATCAGTGAGAGCATAGTCATTGACCGTATGCTTCATTCACTTCATGATGGCTTTGCCCTCTTTAGGGCAAATTACTATATGAATGACATGAAGAAAAGTCCTCATGAGCTACACTCACTTCTTGTACAGACCGAGAAGGATATGAAATTGAGTGGGAGCATGAAGCAAGATGTTCTCATGATTTCCAACAAGTATAAAGGTAAGGGCAAGGCTCACGGCGACCTAACTGTAGGAAAGCCGAGGTTTAAAAAGTCAGGAAACGGTAAGAGTGGGCCTGGTGAGACTAGTGGCTCACTGGGCAAGGCAAAAAAGCAAGAACGGTAACGTTGAATGCCACCATTGTCACAAGTCTGGACATTGGAGGAGGAACTGTCCCGTTGATACGGTCGTTTCTGTACCAAAAATAAAATACCTAAATATAGCTAACAGAAGCTAGCGATAAGTAGGGTCGATCTCCACAGGGAGGCGGTCACTATCTACTTGTCTATTCGGTCTGTCTAATGTCACAATTGGGGGTTTTGATTTGATTTAACTAAGCTACTGAGACTAAGGCAAGAGAAATAAAGATAAGAGAAATTAATAGTAAGAGAAGAGAACTAGGATTTCGGGTCATCAATGAACGTCAGTCAGTTGCAGTTAATGTCACAGATTAGTCGATGTGTCGGTCTAAGGGGCAACGAATATCTCCTTTCGGTCTCAATTCGCCCTAAAATGCTATTAGCTTAACTTTCGCCCTCACTAAAGCATCCTATTGTTCACTGCAGATCTCACCTGTTCCAACCTTTCGGTCCAGGTCAAGGCTTACCAAAATTAAAAGGCTAATTGCTTCGAATCAACTAGCAGGATACAATTATAGCAGTGATTAACAACATAGACTAAAACAACAACGACCAATCTATAAACCTAATTAGCAATTAACATTCATCCATTGAATCACCTAATCCTAGCTGAGAGATTTAGCTAGACATGAATAAAAGAGCAAGAACAAGGGAAAGGAGAATACTAAACATTAAATAAACTAAAGAGAAGAAGGAGAGAAAGAATTACAGAAATAGATCCGGAATTAATAGAGGAACAAAGTAGCAGCAGTAAAAGTAACGTATGTGGTGTGTCAGAGAGGAGAGATTACAAATAACGTTCTACCTTCCTATTTATAAGAAAATAGGATTATTAATTAACCTAATGACGAAATAGAACTAAAAGCCCGAGCCCATAAGAGAATCCACTCGATCGAGTGATTTAAAACCACTCGATCGAGTAAACTAAAGCTTAAACCACTTGATCGAGTAGAAAATCTACTCGATCGAGTAAATCCTATAATGCAACTACTCGATCGAGTAGAAAAAGGACTCGATCGAACATAATTGTACTCGATCGAGTACTTTCCAGCAACAATTTCCTGCTTTGCGCACTGAACTTCAAAGGGCTACTATTTCTTCGTTACTTGGGCAAACAAGGAGATTCCAATGGCGTTGGAAAGCTAAGAGGACAAGCTTTCATGTGCAATTAGAATCACCTGAATATATGTTATATAACTCGAGATATGGCTCTTTAAAGTAGGCATTAGCAATTTGAAGTTCTTCCTTTGCTCGCCTAGCTATCTTTCTTCTTTGCGCATCTCAAAATAGCTACATTCCCGCTCCAAATTCACTCTTCCTCCAAATGCATGCTAAACGGACGGTAAAATGCTTGATTTCACTACTTTCTGGTTCATTCCTGCAAATAAGACAAAACAAACCAAAGTAGCATATTCGGGGCATTTCGTAGCATAAACTACGATAAAAGAATGGAAATACGTGCATGAAAAGGCCTAAAAAGACTATATAAAATGCACGTATCACCTGTTTACCGTGAGGACATAAAAGCAGGCCGCGTCACTCCTGTTGGTATGTCATCTTATATTCATATGATTGAGATTAACCATGCAAGTTTCGGAACTTGGGTACTTGATACTGGTTGTGGTTCTCATCTGTGTAATCATTTGCAGGGCCTAAAGAACATCACACCTCTCGCAAAGGGTGATGTGGACCTGCGAATTGGGAATGGAGCACGAGTTGCTGCAGTTTCAAAAGGAACATACGTAATCCAGCTCTCTAGTGGGTTTGAGTTATATTTATATAACTGTTACTATGTACCTAGTTTATCTAAGAACATTATTTCTGTTTTCGTACTCAATAAAGACGGATTTGCATTTTCAATAAAGGATAATAGCTGTATTTTCTCTTTCAATGAAATGATTTATGGCAAAGCAGTTTCCATGAATGGAATTTACATCTTAGATCAAACTACAAATATATTACACGTGAATAATAAGAAATTAAAGGTTGGTGACAAAGATCAAACCTATCTATGGCATTGTCGAATGGGACACATAAATGAAAAACGTGTAAAGAAACTCGTCGAGAATGGGACTATTCCCGCATTGGATTTTTCTACTTTTGGCACGTGTGAATCATGTCTTACCGGCAAGATGACTCAAATTTCCTTCAAAGGTGTTGGAATGCGCGCTAGTGACCTATTAGGACTCATACATATGGATGTTTGTGGACCTATGTCAATTACCGCTAGAGATGGCTATAGATATTTTATCACTTTTAAGGACGATTTGAGTAGATACGGATATGTCTACTTAATGAAGTATAAAAGTGAGTCCTTTGAGAAATTCAAGGAATACCAGAACAAGGTTGAGAACCAACTGGGTAGAAAGGTTAAATCACTCCGTTCAGATCGGGGTGGCGAATATCTTTCAAATGAGTTTGATCAACACCTCAAAAGTTGTGGAATCGTTTTACAGTTAACTCCACCTGGAACACCTCAATTAAATGGTGTGTCCGAACGGAGAAATCGAACATTACTTGATATGGTTCGATCCATGATGAGTCACACGGTAGTACATGATTCATTATGGGGCTTTGCTCTTTTGTCAGCTGATCTTATACTTAACCGAAGTCCGTCTAAAGCTGTCGACAAGACTCCATATGAAATGTTGAGGGGAACGATCCCCAACTTGTCCTTTATTCGGGTTTGGGGCTCCGAGACTTATGTCAAGTGGAGACACGAGGATAAGCTTGGCCCACGATCGGTCACATACTTTATTGGTTATCCAAAAGGAATGTTTGGTCATTACTTCTATTCGCCTACCGAACATCGAGTTTTTGTTGCGGCTAGTGCAAAGTTCTTAGAGAAAGAATTTCTCGAGAACAAGACAAGTAATAGAACCTTCGAGCTGTCGGAGATTCAAGAACCAACAACCGAGGAACGGATGGAGGAAGTTGTTCCTTCAGCTAATGATACGGTTAATATTCCTCAGGAACCCAGGAGGTCGGGTAGAGTCTCTAATCCTCCGGACAGATACATTGGTATGGTCGAGGAAAATGACGTTTTACTCCTAGAGAGTAATGAACCCGCTACCTATAAAGGTGCTATGGCCTGTTCCGACTCAAATCTATGGCTTGAAGCCATGCAATCCAAGATGGACTCCATGTATGAGAATGACGTATGGGATCTAGTTGATTTACCTAATAAGGTAAAACCTCTACACTGCAAATGTCTTTACAAAATAAAGCATTTTGTAGACGCGCAACCAGATACCTATAAGGCACGACTAGTGGCAAAAGGTTTCACTCAAGTGCACGGATTGCATTATGATGAAATTTTTGCACCTGTAGTCATGCTACGTTTCATTCGGATAATCTTAGCGATTGTCGCTTTTCATGACTATGAAATTTGGCAAATGGATGTGAAAACCGCCTTCTTAAACGGTTATTTTGAGGAAGAGTTGTACATGGTACAACCCGAAGGTTTCATATAGATCCTGAAAATCCTAAGAAAGTGTGCAAGTTTAAGCGTTCCATTTATGGACTTAAGCAAGCTTCTCGGAGTTGGAATCATCGTTTCGACCAGGTGATAAAAGAGTATGGTTTCACTCGATCGGTCGAGGAACCATGCTTATATATCAAGTAGAGTGGGAGCAAGATTGTATTCTTGATATTGTATGTCGATGACATACTCTTGATTGGGAATGACATTCCTCTCTTATCTTCGGTTAAAGGATGGTTGAAGAACCATTTCCAGATGAAAGATCTAGGTGAGGCACAACGCATTTTGGAAATCCGTATCTACCGAGATAGATCACGACGGATGTTATCACTGAGTCTGGAGTCTTATTTGGATAAGATTCTTGAGAGGTTCAGCATGACCAACTCCAAGAAGGGGAACCTTCCAATGACGTCTGGGATGCAGTTGAGCAAGTCTCAGTCACCCACGACGCCTGAAGGGGTTGAACGCATGAGTCGTGTTCCTTATGCATCTGCAATAGGATCGATCATGTATGCCATGATATGCACGCGTCCAGACGTGGCATATGCATTGAGTATGACGAGTCGGTACTAAGGCAATCTAGGTGAAACACACTGGATAGCTGTTAAAAACATCCTCAAGTACCTACGGAGGACTAAGGATTGGGTATTGACTTATGGAGGAGATATTAAGCTATGCGCAATCGATTACGCAGATGCTAGCTTCCAAACGGATCGAGATGACTCAAAATCTCAGTCCGGTTTCGTCTTTACTCTTAATGGTGCAAATGTCACCGGAAGAGTTCCAAACAGAGTGTTGTAGCAGATTCTACTACTGAATCCGAGTACTATGCCGCTTCGGAAGCAGCAAAGGAAGCTATATGGATACGTCAATTCTTACAAGGACTCACGATAGTTTCTAGTTCTAATGACCCGATCACCATCTATTGTCACAATAGAGGTGCCATCTTCCAGGCAAAGGAGCCAAAGTCTAGCAACAAGTCTAGACATGTACATCGGAAAGCTCACCTGATCCGTGATTACGTGGAGCAAGAGGAGATAGTGATTGACAAGATAGCTTCGGATGATAACATCGCGGATCCACTCACTAAACCGTTGAATTATGATAAGCATGAAGGGCACGTTATTTCCATGGGAATTAAACGTGTTCCTGAGTTGTAGTAGTTGATTATGGATTCGATACATTATCTCTTTCATATACTATATATAACTTCATCGTTTTAATATAATATTTTGTTTTTCATGTGGATTGTACTGACAACATTGAACGCCACAAAGTGAACTGAATTACATTATATTTGTTTTGG
This sequence comes from Silene latifolia, assembly GCF_048544455.1. Lineage (NCBI taxonomy): Eukaryota > Viridiplantae > Streptophyta > Magnoliopsida > Caryophyllales > Caryophyllaceae > Silene > Silene latifolia. Next base: position 20,468,043 of record NC_133533.1, on the reverse strand, counting down.
TCCGTAATCGCCTATATGAGCTGATAACTCTGGCTATTATATTGTGCAGTCGATTGATGGTGGGTTCAACGAGCCATAAGTCAATCAGTTGGCTGATCGATCACAAATGCGGGTTATAACAATACCTCGTAGGACAATTTTTGTGACAACGTAATGGAGTCCTAAATGTTTAAAAACATTCGGTGCCAGGTCGTGGATTGGATGTCCATTGTGTTCCTAGAGTCGATTCTTTTGACTATCGACTGTCTCTTGAGATTAAGGCAGTTTTTGGGTGACTTTGGTTTCTTTCTCACGGTCGACCGTAACAGGAGGCTAAGTAGATTTTTTCTGGGTCATTTCATACTGTGCTTATATCTGCAGGATTCGAGTTGAAGAATATATCCAACCTTTATCAGGTTTAGTTATTTCTCAGGGCCACTCGAGGAGTTGTAACTGAAATGCATGGCCATGCTCGAATGATGATTCGTTTGTCAGTTAAGTTACTCTCTAGTCGGGGAAACCACTCTTGATACAGATCACTTGTAAAATACGACCTTTGTGAATACAGATTTTGCAAATTGTTTTACATTGAGTGGGAGAAATTTTAGGATATGAGAATCGGTTATCGTACATACACTTGTGAGGACAAGTGGGAGTTTGTTGGAGCTTGTGTCCTCCACAAATTAGTGTGATAACATTATAAATCTCTTATAGGTTCACAAGGGTATACTTCGTATTTTATCAGTTGATCAACGATTACCTAATAACGGTTGGCTTGCTAGAAAGTTTGACGTTATTATCATACTGATGGCGGTGATCAACTGGTCCCTAAAAGTCACACCTAAAGGATGTGTTTGAGAGATGTGATTGTATGAAAATATAATCACATTGATGCCTGACTAAAAGGTTAGTCCATGTAGTTGACTAAACAGTTAGTCAATGTGTTGATAAGACGATTATTTAATCTAATTAAATAATATTAGCTGAGACGAATTAACTGTCAATTCGTAAATTGAATATAATATGTTATATTTAATTATTGTATATACTGTTAGCTTAAACGAATTAAGATGTTAATTCATAATTAAACATAAACGGTTATATTTAATAAGCGAATTATAAATATGCGATATTTATAGTTAATGTATATATTATACAATATTGTCATAATAAATATTGACAGACTGGTATTGATAAATCGACTGCAAGCTGTTATAAGTGGACTTATTAATACATGTCGATATATATATATGACAATTGATAAATAATACATATTATATACAATTAAACAACAACCAAAATAAGAAGATTATATCCTCATTTTGGTGGTTGGGGTCTCGGTCAAACCGAGTAAAGGAAGCGAAAATTATCTCCCTTTTAATTCTCTTATTTTCGGATATAATAGGAGATGGGGATTCATTTTCTTAACCTATTTTTAACCTAGCACACTCTCATCAAAACAAAAACACAAAACCCTAAATTAATTAAGAGAATTTGGGGATCTATTCTAGCAAGAACAAAGGCATACCTCATATCATCTTGGGTGCAACGATTAGGCGAATATTATTGCGATATTGTTCTTAGGCCGAATTTTCTAGGACCGAAGGTTGATTCTTCATCCTCTACTATTTTGTTTATGTAATTTTCATTTATGACTAGTTATCATCTTTATAATTTCATTATAACCCTTATAATTAAAGGGAAGCATACAGTTAATTCCCACAGTAGGCTTGGAAAGGGGCTCACGGGTGTGGACATTTTGAGTAGCTAATGGATCGGTTGCAGCGGGTGTGGGCTGTCGACGGCTATAAACCATCACATTAGTAGGCCAAACACGGGTTGGGAAAGGGGCAGCAGCATTGGGCTGGGGTTGCAGAGACGTGGCAGGGGAACCAGGGGAGGACGAAGGGGTCGAGGTATGGGTTAAGGGATAACGAACATACGGAGAGAACCCATCATCCAAAAATTTATAAGTGTTTGAGTCGGGGCAATGAACCTTAGAGAAAGGAAAGCTAGACTCATGAAAGATAACATGACGACTAATAATAACTTTATTAGACGACATATCAAAACACCTATACCCTCTATGATTTGGTGGATAACCAAGAAAGACACAGGGACTAGAACGAGGTTGTAGTTTGTGGATTGTGGTAGAGGGGACCAAAGGGAAGCACAGACACCCAAAGACTCGAAGATGAGAGTAAGTCGGATGTCTATGAAATAAAATAGACAGGGGAGTACGAAAGGCAATAACTTTACTGGGAAGAATGTTCGATAAATAAGTAGCCATTTCTAATGCATGATGCCAAAATTTTGCAGGGGTAGACGCATGAAATAAAAGAGTGCGAACAATGTTATTGAGAGAATGAAGCTTGTGCTCAGCCTTTCCATTTTGGGAAGATGTGTGCTTACAGGAGAGGCGAAAAACCAAACCATGATCCTCACAAAATTTTCGAAAAGGACCATTGACAAATTCCGTTCTATTATCACATTGGAGCGATTTTATTTTGCGTTCAAACTGAGTTTGGATGTAAGCATGAAATTTAACCAAGGTGGGATAAACATTTGATTTATTTGCAATTGGAAAGGACCATAGGAAATTACTAATATCATCTAAAATAATCAGATAATATTTATGACCGGATGAACTAAGAACTGGTGAAGTCCAAAGATCGCAATGCAAAATATCAAAAGGCAAAGAAGTACGTGTAATAGAATTAGCAAACGATAAACGAACATATTTTCCTTTAGGACAAGAATGACAAAATGAAGGTTTTGAATTCAAATTACATTCAATAAAATTATTGCGCTTAAGGGAATGAAAAATCGGGTCCCCTGGGTGACCTAAACGATCATGACAGAGAGACGGGGCAATGGCAGATAGCGCCGTGTTGGTACTGGACTCGATAGTTGACGGAGTGGAAATGGGATACAAATTGCCGCGACTATTACACCTCATCAGATGTGTCCCCGTCCGTAAGTCCTTCACACAAAAGCCAAATGGGTCAAATTCAATAGTTACCGAATTATCGGTTGTAAATTTTCGAACGGATATTAAGTTTTTGACTAACTTGGGTGCGTGTAAGACATTGTTAAGGACTAAAGGGGGATGGGGTTTGGGTAGGGCAGCAGTGCCGTAACCATTAACTGGAATTGAATGACCATTTCCGACTATAATACCATGAGGAGCACTCGAATTAACAAAAGACGAGAGAGTACCTGAATTGGCGGTCATATGAGAGGTCGCTGTAATACTCCGTATTTATAAGTCTTGGGGTACTCTATCGAGTAGGCCTTACTCTGTCGAGTAAGGGTAAGTTGCGTTTTAGAAAAGTTTCTGACCTGTAGGGTACTCTATCAAGTAGCCTTAGGTACTCGATAGAGTAAGGGGGTACTCTATCAAGTAGCCTTAGGTACTCGATAGAGTAAGGGGGTACTCTATCAAGTAGCCTTAGGTACTCGATAGAGTAAGGGGGTACTCTATCAAGTAGCCTTAGGCACTCGATCGAGTAGGTGGGTACTCGATCGAGTACCTTGGGTACTCGATCGAGTGTCCGGTTTTACGGGGAGTTTTCTCGGGTTTTGTTAATTATGCGATTAAGGTATTTAAACACATTCGTCATTGTTTTAAATCACTTTTGCAAAACCTAAAAACCTGTTTAAGAAAGAAAGCAGCCGCTTCATCTTCCTAATCGCATTCTTAGCAATTCCCGGAGTTCAGACGGTCAGTTCGTGTCGTAGTTCGTATCGTTTGATTCCTTGCGTCGAGGGTAAGCTTTTAATACAATTTTTATAATGTTTTGTTGGGATTGATTAAACCCTAATTTAGAGATTGGGGGTTTTATGAGTAGTAAGTGATTGGTAGTCTTTATGTGCTATATGATAGGAGGAGGATTCGTAGAAGAGGCGTTTTGATAGAGCTGTAGATACCGTCTGCTTGTTGTGCTTTCCAGGTAGGATTTCCTACTCAGTATTAGTCCCATAATGGGATATTGGTGATGTGCTGTAGTTAGTTGTTTGATATGATGATTGTGATTATGATTGTGATTGTGGTTGGTTGTCTATGGTTCTCGAGATGCGTTCTCGGTTGAGTGGGGTCACTTGCGGGAGTGACTTCACGCCCTAGTTTCGCCCTTCGTGGAACCCGCCACGGAAGGGGATGTGCACATTAATAGACAGGGTTATCGCTCGTACGATGAGCGGGGCTTAGGTGGGAACGGGCATGCGGTCCCCCATCGCGTGGCGGTCCAAAGGGGACAACGGATTGAGATGATGGGAGTTGGTGTGTGTGTGTGTGTGTGATTAATTTCTGTTTATCTTATTATTGTTATCTTTATTGATTGTGTGATTAGTACGACCCGGTGTTGTTTTGTAAACTGCGGTGATCCATTCGGGGATGGTGAGCAGATATTGAGCGAGTATTGAGATGAGTACTTGGGATAGCCGGGATGCCACGACGATGATAGGAGTCTTCCGTCGTAGCCTTAGTTTATTTTACATTTCGGTTAGAATGTCGTTTGAGAATCTTGTATCGTACTTTGGTTTGGTTTGAGGATTGTAATTATTCATTAAACTATTTATAATAAATGTTGTTTCTGTTTTGTCTATTTGATTATCATACCTCGGGCGACCGAGATGGTGATGTCTTCATACCCGAGTGGTCCTGGTAAGGCACTTGGAGTATGGGGGTGTTACAAATGGTATCAGAGCCAGGTTCACGAAACTCGTAACCAATGAATCTAATGAATCTAGGGAGTCAATTAAAATGAACCCGGGTAAAGGTTGTAGGAGCTAATGCAAAGACTTGGGAGACGTCCTAAAGTCGCGAACTCGCCCTACAATTTTGAACCGGTCACCATGGGATATGTGTCGGGATCGTTATGTGCTTATTGTGTGCTGTGTGTATTTATGTAGTAGTATATTGTATGAATTGATGGATGAAAGATGATAATGACGTGAATTGTATGTTGGTTGATTGTAAAGCATGAAAGTATAATTATTGATACATGTAATTTGACATGTTATAATTACGTAAGGAAAAGTGTTTTGTCTATATATATATATATAAAGTGATGTGTAAGTATACATGTTGTTGTTGTCGTGTTGAGTAAAAGTACAGAAGGTTAGGAGTATGAATTGAACATGTGCTGGATGAATATGTTGAACGTATATGGTGGGTAAATATGTGGTATGATGGATGAATTAGTGGAAAAAGATGAATCATCGTGGTATGATAACATGGTTCCGGATTAAGCAGGTTATATAATGGAAGTTATTTTATAGTAACATGGAATAGGATTTGTAATGTATGAGTATGATTTGTCTTACGAAAGGCTATAGAATAAAAGCATGTGGGTAGTGCATGATGAATGTTGTTGCGTTGTTTTCGAAAATAATAATATGTGATTGGGGCTACTGGTTTCATGAGTATTGGGTTGTTTTCGTTTAACTTGGTTGTTGTTTAAGTTGTTTGGAAGTAAAAATCGAATAATTATGTCGTCTGATTACAGCAAAGTTGTCTTTAAACTGTTATAACTTGAGATGCGTAAATGATTTTAATGTGATTCCAATTGGAGGTGATAGCTTGTTCTTTTACGATTCTAACGATAGGTCACACACCCAAAACGACCAAGAAATGAGTGAGTTATGGCTGTTTTACGAAAACTGGACAAAGCTGAGAAGAATTGGGGGTACTCGATCGAGTATCCTTGGTACTCGATCGAGTAAGGGGGCACTCGATCGAGTACCTTAGTTACTCGATCGAGTAGCCCTGGTGATTTGTTTTACGTGCTTCTGATCTTCACCTACTCGATCGAGTAAGTCCCTTACTCGATCGAGTGGCCTGTACTCGATCTAGTGACCCCTATTTTGGGTCATATGTTTATCTTTTGACTTCGTTGCATATTATGTTTAATTCAAAGGCGTTATTTTGCTTCTTTAAGCATTGTTTTACATGTATGTTGGTCTTGACGCGTAAGTTACCCAATTTTGTGGTGTAAAGAGTGGCACCTATGATGAGTATGAGTTCGGTGGGGAGGACATGATTTATATGTGTTGGGATTAGTAAGACTTAATTGAGGCATAGAGCATGTTGTGTGAGACGAGATGAGTGACATGATTGTATGTTGAGTAATGAAAATCTAAGTGAATGTGGGCAAGGCATGATGTAAGTTTAAGGAACGTGAGAATGAAAAGATTGAAAGAAAGGATGTGGATAGTGGCAACCTGAGATGTATAATAAATTATGGAGGGAGATGGTTAGAAATAGTGTTGAGTAAGAACATATGTAATGAAAGGTCGTTTGGAAATAGTGGAATATAGCGAACTTAATGGGACATGTCGCGACGTGGATTTGCAGGTAGTGACTGAGTTTGGAAATTTGTGTTATCGAGAGACGAAACTACTGTGTGATTTCCTTGGGTAATTAACGGTATTAAATGAATTATGATTTCTAGAGATGTAAAAAGGGAGATGCAATTGTTTGAACATTAAACGTTGATTCTATGGATAGATTAGTGGCAAGTGTGAGTGATAAGATAATAAGAGAAGATCCATGGTAAGAAAGAGTGGGATGATGTCGGTAGAAAGTAATGGAATTTGAGTTTTGGAGCAACGAAGGGGTAACTGGATTTCTAAAGAGTTAGCTAGAAGGAATAAGGAGTTGAACTATTAATTGGTATTATTGAGTGTAAAGAGAAAAGAAGGATAAAAGTAAGTTTATAGGAAAATATTCACCGGAGTTATGTGATATAAAGGTAAGGAATCATCGAAATGGGTGATATTATCATGAGGATGTTAGTTAATGGTTATATGGGAGCTTCAGGACAACATGTTTAATAATGGGTTTCGAGAAATTAAGGAAAGTAAGAAGTTAGTAGAATATCTACATGATATGAGATCTTGGTGGAGAAATGGATGATGATTCAATTAAGGAAAATATTGGGAAGAATGTTGAGGTAATTTTGTTCATGGATTCGATGTTCGTTGTTTGGGATGTTAACCAAAGATAGAAAAGAAATCATGATGTTTAGAGATGAGTGAAGAGGTTTGATGTCCTGGATTAAAGGGTAGTGTTATGGTCTTTGACTAGTGGTTAAGGGTGAGGGTATATTAGAAAAGTGGCAATTCTAAAGAGGCCGATTTTGTAAAGACTGAATTGATAAAAGTATGGTTGTCAGGAAGTATAAGACATAGTCTTAGGAGGTGGTTTCTCATAATGAGTGTTAGCGGTATGGTTATGTATGGCGAAGGTGCTTTGGTGATGCGAATGGAAGAATGTGATGAGGGGCATGCGAGTTAAGCTCGGACAACAGGTAACCTTTGTTGAGTGGTAACTTACGTGGTCAGGATTGACTAGTTGGTTGTGATTACGGGTCTATGATATGTGTAAATGTTGGTGTGAGGTTCTGACCTCACAAGAAGTGGTATGGTGTGATAATTATAAAGCTGTTTTATGAATGTTCTGTAATATATATGTTGGACACGGTAGTTTAATTGAATGATATCCAAAAAGGTAATAATTTGATTAATTTGACATGGCTAGTTATAATTTTATGTGTATTAATAACACACGTGTATTCCGTGAAATGGTAGAGATGATGTTCATGAGATGCTTATCTTTTTATTCATATAATATGTTGCGTTGTGATTGAGTAAAGTGGATTTGAGTAAGTTTTCTTGTCCGAAAGGTTATTTCCGAGTCGATATTTATGGAATTGTATGTAGTTGTGATGTCTATCGATGTGGTTGTGGTGCCTCGGGTGGTGATCCGGGCTCGATATTTAGTGTTGTGATGCGGGTATTTTCGCACTACGGTGTGGCTGTTGGTGGCGGTGTTGTGATGCCGTCACCGGTTGTGGTGGAGTAGGCGGGATGATTATGATACGAGTTTTCGAAAGTGCATACCGATTATACATAGATTGTTGTTTTGGTTCTTTGTTGTTCTTTGTGAGTTTTGGTTGAACATGTAGACAGTTGTCTTGCTTATTGATGTTTTCTTTACCAGGTTAAGTTAAGAATGAGGTAGAGTATGATATGAAATAGAGTTGAATATGTTTTCGTTGTTGTCATGGTATAGTGATATTCTGTTGATGGGACACGGTTGTGAGAGGTTGTTACAGTAATTTTGATCTTGTTCTAGATAAGGCTTTAGTGGACATGGTAATGGCAAGTGATTCGTAGAACATGTGTAGTAATGATCGATATATGCAGTGGTTCATAATCCTTTGTTGAGACAAAGGAGTGTAGGGCGTTGAGTAATTAGTGTCGTGTTAAGTTATGTATGAGGCTTGCGGTAATAAAAGAAAGGAACTTGAGGATCTAGTGTGAGTGTACGTAACAAGTGTGGATCGTGAGTTATGCTTTTGGTGGTAAGAGTTTTATGTAGTTTATATAGAGAGGTGTGTCATGTTGCGGTAATAGCGAACAAGTGAAGTTTTGGGTTAAATTAAGGATTTTGTGGTATAGGTTAGGTGGTGTGACGAGAGAAGTGAAGTATGAGAGTTGTTTAAGTAAGTGAGCCTTGGGTAGGTGCATGGCGAGTGTTTAGATTATAGGTGGTTATCTTTGACATGCGACGGTGATGAGGATTATGAAAAGATATATCTAGGATTTAGTATTAGTGAGTTACGAGGACGTAACATTTATCTTAAGAGGAGTAGGAGGCGATAAAAGAGAGTTTCATGGTGGTGCATGTTGTAATATAATTGGAAGTAGAGTGTTAGCGTAGTGTAAAGGAGGGATTTGTTTTGTGGATAATACTTATAAAAGGCCATGGCCGTGCTTGTAGTAGTGTGATGCTTTAGAGTGTGGGAATATTTTATATAGTGTTGACAGTTGGAGGATGATGTTATGAGTCCGAGTAAACTTCGAGGACGAAGTTCCTTTTAAGGGTGGTAGAATGTAACATTCCGTTTGATGTCTAGGAGTGTCTTGATTTTGGATTTGATAGTGGATGATAATATGGAGCTAGCAGTGTTAGTGGATGGTGGTTGGTTATGTATGAAGTTGGTGTCGTGAGAGATATATATGTGGTGGATGCGATATCGTGAGTCATGTTAAGGAAGTAAACATAGTTGGTGGAGTGGGTGTTAAGAGTTCATGTTTTATGTTTGGTCGAGTTTTTGAGTTCTTAGTTATGTTGTTGTGTCTTGGTCGAGTTAGTATGGTTGTTTTTAGAGTATGGGTTGAACTTCGGGGACGAAGTTCTTTTTAAGGAGGGAAGACCGTAATACTCCGTATTTATAAGTCTTGGGGTACTCTATCGAGTAGGCCTTACTCACGTCGAGTAAGGGTAAGTTGCGTTTTAGAAAAGTTTCGACTGTAGGGTACTCTATCAAGTAGCCTTAGGTACTCGATAGAGTAAGGGGTACTCTATCAAGTAGCCTTAGGTACTCGATAGAGTAAGGGGGTACTCTATCCAGTAGCCTTAGGTACTGATATAGAGTAAGGGGTACTCTATCAAGTAGCCTTAGGCACTCGATCGAGTAGGTGGGTACTCGATCGAGTACCTTGGGTACTCGATCGAGTGTCCGGTTTTACGGGGAGTTTTCTCGGGTTTTGTTAATTATGCGATTAAGGTATTTAAACACATTCGTCATTGTTTTAAATCACTTTTGCAAAACCTAAAAACCTGTTTAAGAAAGAAAGCAAATGCTTCATCTTCCTAATCGCATTCTTAGCAATTCCGAGTTCGGGACGGTCGCCGTGTCGTAGTTCGTATCGTTGGATTCCTTGCGTCGAGGGTAAGCTTTTAATACAATTTTTATAATGTTTTGTTGGGATTGATTAAACCCTAATTTAGAGATTGGGGGTTTTATGAGTAGTAAGTGATTGGTAGTCTTTATGTGCTATATGATAGGAGGAGGATTCGTAGAAGAGGCGTTTTGATACAAACCAGATACCGTCTGCATTGTTGTGCTTTCCGTAGGATTTCCTACTCGCATTAGTCCCATAATGGGATATTGGTGATGTCTTTGTAGTTAGTTGTTTGATATGATGATTGTGATTATGATTGTGATTGTGGTTGGTTGTCTATGGTTCTCGAGATGCGTTCTCGGCTGAGTGGGGTCACTTGCGGGAGTGACTTCACGCCCTAGTTTCGCCCTTCGTGGAACCCGCCACGGAAGGGGATGTGCACATTAATGGACAGGGTTATCGCTCGTACGATGAGCGGGGCTTAGGTGGGAACGGCCGCGTCCCCCATTGGCGTGTAATGGTCCAAAGGATCCAAGATTGAGATGATGGGAGTTGGTGTGTGTGTGTGTGTGACAGTTCAGCTGTCTGTTTATCTTATTATTGTTATCTTTATTGATTGTGTGATTAGTACTGACCCCGGTGTTGTTTTGTAAACCTGCGGTGATCCATTCGGGGATGGTGAGCAGATATTGAGCAGGTATTGAGATGAGTACTGGGATAGCTGGGATGCCACGACAGATGATAGGAGTCTTCCGCTGTAGCCTTAGTTTATTTTACATTTCAGTTAGAACATTCGTTTGAGAATCTTGTATCGTACTTTGGTTTGGTTTGAGGATTGTAATTATTCATTAAACTATTTATAATAAATGTTGTTTCTGTTTTGTCTATTTGATTATCATACCTCGGGCGACCGAGATGGTGATGTCTTCATACCCGAGTGGTCCTGGTAAGGCACTTGGAGTATGGGGGTGTTACAGTCGCGCCCGTATCCATGAACCAAGATGGGTCCAGTGGAGTGAGGCCGAGGGTAAGCGTAGCAGCTTCAATATCAGTATGACTCGGAATTGAGCCATCAGCAGCCACATGAGCTTGAGCAGGCCGTGGTCCAAGGATGTCTGGCTGAGGACGAGCTATGCTGGGTCGAAACTAGGGATGGAGCCGAGGGGTAAGGGCAGGGTGGATATCCCCAAGGAGAGGGTTGCCACCCCCACTGACCGTACCCAGGAGAGGTCCAGTGGTGACCAGAACAGGGGGCAAGGATGTCGGAGCAGGGGCGGTCGAAGAAGCAGCTTGCTGTTTATGGCTCTTCCCGCATTTGTTCCCTCCATTTTTCTTCTTGCCTCCATTGGACCCACGGTTGTTCTTGTTGTTGTTGGTGTTTGTTGGCGACTTAGCCTCGGATGTTCCACCGACTCCCCCTCCGTTTTGAACAAAAAGAGCAGTCGAGGAAGTAGTTGCAGCCTTCTTAGCAAAACCAGCCTCCTCTAGGATTAACATAGAGCAAGCGCGGAAGAAAGGAGCCAACGGATCCTGTTGACGAATTATAGTACCAACGTGACGATAGGCATCAGTGAGACCGGATACCAGTTGTAGAACCAACCGTGTCTCCGTAACCGGAGAACCAACATTCTTCAACTGATCAGCAAGCGATTTAAGACGCTGACAATACGCTGAGACGGAAGAGAAATCCGCCATGGCGATATAAGAAAACTCTTTTTCAAGAGTCACCGCCCTGGAGTTTTTGTTATCCTGGAAAATATCTTGAAGCCTTTTCCATGCTGCCATGGCCGTCGAGTCGGCTTCAACAATTGTCTCCAGGAGTTCAGTGGTGATAGTGGAATAAATCCATTGGAGAACCGTAGCATCGAGAGTTTCCCAGAGCTCTTTCTCTTCCTCGGTAGAAGGAGCCTTCGAGCCACCTTTCGGTTCAACAATATGGTGAAGCACGCGGTTGGATTTTGCGTGATTCGTGAAAAGGATCACCCAAAGAGGGTATTGATCGTTGTCCATGCCAAGTTCGACGGTGACATGGTTTTTGATGTTGTTCACGGCAAGGGCCGGATGGAAACCTGACTTGGTGTTCATTTGTGTGGAAGCGTCAGGGGCCATTGGTATGTCGTGAGGACTGAGATGAGAAAAAGAAGAAGAAAAGAGAAGAAGAGAAGCAAGCCGTGAAAGGAGACGGCGGCTAGGGTTGCGTGCAGAAGCGTTTCTAGGATTGTTTCCCTAGGAAGCTGATACCATAAAGGAAGATAATGCTTGATCTTCTCATTGATTAGGAATTAGTTTAAATACAACTCTACCAAATATTACAAAGAGATATTCTAGGCTAATATATCGGAAACATATACAACATAATAGGTAACAAATAACTACCGAATAATTACATATATTCTATCCTAATTGTTTCAGGTTCAAATGGGAATTAATCAGGGACATTGGATTAGTTTCGTCGGGTTTATTTAGGGTTGGCATAATTTCACGGGGGTTTTGTACTAAGCCGCGGGATTTGTTTGCTGTTTGACATTTCTGCTCTTGACTTCTCTTAGACCATCGTCATGCTAGCATGCTACTCATTTCCCATAGCTTTTTTTTAGCACAAATTCTCATTATAGACGGACACTATCCGTCTATACTGTAACACCCCCATACTCCAAGTGCCTTACCAGGACCACTCAGGTATGAAGACATTACCATCTTAGTTACCCGAGGCAATGATAATCAAACAGCAATGAAGAAACAACGTTTATTATAAATAATTAGCGAATAGTTACAATCCTCAAAACCAAACCAAAAGTACGATACATTGTTCTCAAACTAACCGATTCTAATCGAAATGTAAATAAACTAAAAGCTACAATGAAGACTCCTATCATCATGTCGTGGCATCCCAGCTATCCCAAGATCATCATCTCAATACCGCCCAATATCTCGCTCACCATCCCCGAATGGATCACCGCAGTTTACAAAACAACACCGGGTCGATTAAATCACACAATCAATATAAACAATAACGATAAGATAAACAGACAAATTAATCACACACACACACACAACCAACCAATTCCAATCATCTCAATACTCGACCGTCCACCGGACCACCGCCATGGGGGACCGCAGCCGTACCCACCAAATCCCCGCTCCACATAGTGAGCGATAACCCCGTCCCATTAATGTGCACATCCCTTCGTGGCGGGTTCCACGTAGAGGCGAAACTAGGCGTGAAGCCACTCCCGCAAGTGACCCCACTCAGCCGAGGCCACGCCTCGCGAACCATCAACAACGATCACAACCACAATCACAATACAATTATATTATCAAACAACCAAATACAATACATCAACCAATATCCCATTATGGGACTAATACTCGAGTAGAAATCCTACCCGATATGCACACAATCGATCAGCCTCTCTACAAATGAATCAAAAAGCCTCTTCTATGAACCCTCCTCCTATCATACAACACATAGAGGCTACCAAATCACATACTACACATAAAACCCCCAATCTCTAAATTAGGGTTTAACCAAATCAAGGGAAAGACAATAAAAAGGGTACATAGATCTTACCCTCGACGCAAGGAACTCAACGGTATAAACCGCGATAAGAACTGACCGTCTGAACTCCGGGAATTGCTAATTATGCGATTAGGAAGATGAACTTGTTTGCTTTCTCTCTTAAACAGAAATTTAGGTTTTGTAAAAGTGATTTAGAATAATGACGACGAAGCTTAAATACCTTAATCGCATAATTAACAAAACCCGAGAAAACTCCCCAGAAACCTAGCTTACTCGATCGAGTACCCAAGGTACTCGATCGAGTACCCCCTTACTCGATCGAGTGCCCCACTACTCGATCGAGTACCCAACAGTCGAAACTATTTTATTTCGCAACTTACCCTTACTCGACAGAGTAAGGCCTACTCGATAGAGTACCCCAAGACTTATAAATACGGAGTATTACAGTCTTCCCTCCTTAAAAGGAACTTCGTCCCCGAAGTTCAAACCAATACTAAATAAAGGTACTCCCACAACATTCCCGACTCAACAATCAAACAAAATTCAACATAAAACGTGATACTAACCCAACTCATCCCGACAAACGTACCGACACAACATATAAGAGGGTATAAAATTCTTAAAAACTTTTCGCGATCATCTCCTACCCCCCTAAAAGAAACAAGGTTACGTCCCCGTAACCATACATACCTGATCAAAAAGGAAAGGGTAACGCTCTTTTATAGCTTCCTCTGGCTCCCATGTAGCTTCCTCGGTCTCGTGGTTAGACCAAAGGATCTTAAGCAGAACTGTCTCACCACTCCTAGTCTTTCTAGCCTTCCGATCAAGAATCTGCTTAGGCACCTCAAGATATGATAAGGACTCATCTAGCTCTAAGCTCTCTGCCTCTAACACATGTGACGGGTCACTCACATACTTCCGCAGCTGCGATACATGAAACACATTATGCACTCTCTCTAATGCAGCTGGTAAAGCCAGACGATAAGCAACTTCCCCAACTCGCTCTAAGATCTCATAAGGCCCTATAAACTTCCGACTTAGCTTACCTTTCTTCCCAAATCTCATAACCCCACGCATAGGAGACACTTTCAAAAGAACCTTGTCCCCAACTTGAAACTCTATGTCCCGGCGATGTAGATCTGCATAACTCTTTTGTCGATCCTGGGCTGCTCTCATCCTTTCCCTGATCATCTTAATCTGTTCCACCATCTCATGCACCATCTCTGGTCCTAAAACCATTGCCTCAGCACTATCGTCCCAACAGATTGGACTCCTACATCTCCTCCCATATAAAGCCTCAAACGGTGCCATACCTATACTGGTGTGGTAGCTGTTATTGTAAGAAAATTCTATCAAGTCCAACCTCTGCTCCCAGCTACCACCAAAATCCATCACACAAGCTCGCAACATATCCTCAAGAGTCTTGATTGTTCTCTCAGTCTGCCCATCTGTCGCAGGATGAAATGCCGTACTCATCTTCAAAGTTGTTCCCAACGATTCCTGCAACTCCTTCCAGAACCTCGATATAAACCTCGCATCTCTATCAGACACTATGTCCTTAGGGACTCCATGTAACTTAAGCACGTTCTTTCGATAGGCCATAGCCAATTGTGCCTTAGTCCATGTATCTTTCATTGGAACAAAGTGAGCTGACTTGGTCAGACGATCCACTATCACCCAAATCATGTTGTTACCTTGTTGACTCTTTGGCAAACCCACACTGAAATCCATGGAAATGGATTCCCACTTCCACTCAGGTACCTCTAAAGACTGAATCTTACCTTGTGGTCGTCGCTGTTCCCCTTTAACTCTCTGGCATGTCAAACAACGGGACACAAACTCAGCTGTCTCTTTCTTCATCCCAGGCCCCCAAAACGTTTTCTTCAAATCCTTGTATAGCTTGTCTCCACCTGGATGAACTGAATATGGTGTGCAATGCGCCTCTGTCATGATAGTCTTTTTCAACTCCTCATCATTAGGAACACACCACCTACCGTCAAACCTCAAACTACCATCTGTATGAATAGAAAACCGGGACACTGTCCCTTTCTCTACTCCAGCTCTCCACTCAACTATGTTAGGATCCAAAGCCTGTTTACCTCGAATATCATCATAAAACTCAAGCTGTACTGTCATATCACCCATGGCATCTCCTTTCTGCATCATATGAATCCCAAAGCTCGCTACCTCATCCCTCAGCCTCATCAAGGATAGACATGTACACAGAGAATGTACACTCTTCCTACTCAAAGCATCAGCAACAACATTGGCCTTCCCTTCATGGTAGATGATTTCCATGTCATAATCACCAATCAGCTCCATCCACCTCCTCTGTCTCATGTTCAACTCCTTCTGCGTGAAGATGTACTTGAGACTCTTGTGATCAGAAAATACCTTAAAGATTGCTCCATAAAGGTAATGTCTCCAAATCTTGAGAGCAAACACCACTGCACCCAACTCCAGATCATGAGTAGGGTAGTTCTCCTCATAAGGCTTCAATTGCCTAGAAGCATAGGCAATCACTTTACCATTCTGCATCAACACACATCCCAACCCATTCTTCGAGGCATCTGTATAAACCTCAAAGTTCTCGCTCCCTTCAGGCAATGCTAAGACAGGAGCTGTGGTCAAACGCTCCTTTAATGTTTGGAACGCCGTCTCACAACTCTCATCCCAACGAAACCTGTTCTCTTTCCTCATCAATGCTGTCATAGGTCTAGCTATCTTGGAGAAATCCTTCACGAACCGTCTGTAGTATCCAGCTAAACCCAAGAAACTCCTAACCTCGGCAACATTCTTCGGTGCTTCCCACTTTGTCACTGCCTCAATCTTCGCCGGATCCACAGCTACCCCATCTTTAGAGATTACATGCCCTAGAAAAGCCACTTTCTCTAACCAGAACTCACACTTGGACAGCTTAGCATCCAACTCATGATCCCTCAAAGTCTGCAACACGATCCTCAGATGCTCCTCATGCTCCTCCTTAGTCTTAGAGTAGACTAAGATGTCATCGATGAATACCACTACAAACTGGTCCAAAAACTGTCTGAAGATTCTGTTCATCAAATCCATAAACACTGCCGGCGCATTAGACAACCCAAACGGCATCACCACATACTCATAATGGCCATACCTCGACGTGAAGCTGTCTTTGGTATGTCCACCTCTCTAATCTTCACCTGATGGTACCCTGACCTCAAATCAATCTTAGAAAAGACTGTTGCACCACTCAACTAATCAAAAAGGTCATCAATCCTTGGCAAAGGATACTTGTTCTTTATCGTCACTCGGTTCAGCTCCCTGTAATCTATGCATAACCTCAAACTCCCATCTTTCTTTTTCACGAAAAGAATCGGTGCTCCCACTACGATACACTTGGTCTAATGTATCCCTTCTCTATCAAATCATCCAACTGCTTCCTAAGCTCCTCCATCTCCTTAGGACCCATACGGTACGGTGCCTTAGAGATTGGCCCCGTCCCTGGTTTCAACTCAACGGTGAAATCTATCTCCCTCTTCGGTGGCAACCCCGGAATCTCCTCTGAAAAACATCTAAACTCTCCCACCACCGGTATCTCATCAATCGTCGGACTCTCTATCCGGTCATCTCTCACATGGCACAAGATCAAAGGACATCCCTTCCTCGGATAAGACTTCAAGGTGACAAAATGAATCAACTTAACTTTGGGTTTGACTAGAAACCCACGATAAGACACACTAACACCCTTAGGACCTCTTAAAGACACTTTCTTTTGATGACAGTCTATCTTAGCTTTATACTTTCCTAACCAATCCATCCCGACTATCATCTCAAAACCGTTAAAAGGAAACTCTAGCAAGTCTACAGGGAAATCAACTTGCCCAACTATCAAAGATACATCTCTGAACAACCTCCCACAAGATACAGACTCACCCGAAGGTATGAAAACTTGCTCACTAACAGACTCATATACTCTCAAACCCAACTGTTTAACATGACTCGAAGACACAAACGACTGAGAAGCCCCCGAATCAAACAAAACAAAGGTAGGAATACCATTAACAAGGAATGTACTGGGGTGATAACGTGCGCATCTTCCTCACCGCTTTCTTCTCCATCATGAATAACTTGCATCGGTCTTCCGTCCACCTCCCCGACAAGATCTTGGTCAAGTAGTCGACTTAGCACCCGACCCTTGATTGTTGTTGTTGTTCGTTGGTGGTTTTCGATAAGAATTACCGCCGTTGCGGTTGCCTCCACTCTGTAACTCGACTTCCCGGTTTGGCCATGATCCAGCCCGGTCTGTTGCTCGCGAAGCTCTGTGCAGGTCTCTGGAAAGATCCTGGTGCACTTGTGCACTCATGTCTCTTGTGGCCTACACCACCACAGCTATAGCAGGTCACTCCCCAACTATTACTCACACTTCCACGACCACGCCCAAAGGAAGCCCCAAAGATCAACCTGGACCCGGAGAAAATCCCTTAGACTGATTGTGGTTGCCTTTCTTGTGATTCGATTGACCACCACCATCGCTCTCGATTTCCTCTTCTCACCACCTAACCTCTCCCGAGCCATCTCCACCAACCTCTCGGCTCTCCCGGCCCTCTCATAAGCTTCCTTAACATCGCAAGGACTCCCACGGGTAACTTATCCATAATCTTAGGGGTCAACCCCTCTCAAACCTCAATGCCGATTCTCCTCACTCAAACCCATATCCTCAAAGATACCTAGACTTCTCATTGAACAACTGTAGTACTCGACCCACGACATCTCGGCAGTCATCTTAAAACCATCAAACTCTTCTCTCAACTTACTCCTCACATGTTCCGGTACAAACTCCTTCCTCACAAACCCTACTAAACTCCTCCCAAGGTATAGCAGGTAAGCCTTGGTTTGTATATATCTCCTTAGCACTCACTTTCACCGAATCCCACCACTTGCCACCGCCTCCCTAAGATAGAACGCACTGTTCCACCCTCATCTCATCGGACAAGGAACCAAGTCTAATATGTTCTCCATCTCTCTCAGCCAACTATCAAGAAGATTAGGCTCCCCAACTCCCTTATATTCTTTCGGGTTAAACCTCGCTATATAGAGGCTGATTTTAGAGTGATCAACCTCCTTCTCCTTATCCTTATTCTTATCCTCATTCACTTTCTTTAGGGTCTCAGTAAGAGCATCCTGGTGTTCTAACATCTTAACGATGTCATCCATGGTCATAAGCTCAGCTCTCGCATACAAAGCATTCTTCTTGGGCGGCATCTTGAAACTATACATATATAAGAAAGGATAGATATGAACACACGTACTAAGCTTCAAAACACGAAAACACGTCACCTCAGGACCTACTCGATCGAGTGCCCAAACATACTCGATCGAGTAACGGGCTACTCGATCGAGTACCCTACATACTCGATCGAGTACCCAAACACCAGACCCTAAACAGACCTCCTGACCTCTAACATACTCGACCGAGTAGCTAGGCTACTCGATCGAGTGACCCCCTACTCGATCGAGTACCCCTAGTTACTCGATCGAGTGCCCCAAAACTCGATTCTGAACTCAAAACCGTCAAAAACCCACCCGATCGAGTCAGTCCCACTCGATCGAGTCATGCTAAATCAGAAACGCTACCCGCATGCTATATCATATGCTAACATGCTAAACTTTATAAAACCACATTACATCATAATAAACATGCTACGCATCTTTTCTACTATCTACGAGATCATTTCATCATGTGATTAAATGCCGCGTTGTAAAACATTCAACATGCTATCATTCCATCAACGGTTTCCACATATTTCATTAACCTTTAACATTCTCATCCTTCAACTTCGAACATCCAACAATTAACACATTTCATCACATTCTTACACAAGTTAACCAACACACATACGACTCGACAGACACTCCCCCCATGTGACCAGTTCAAAGTTGTAGGGCGACCCCGCGACTTTAGGACGTCTCCCAAGCCTTTGCATTAGCTCCTACAACTTTTACCCCGGGTTCATTTTAATTGACTCCCTATGTTCATTAGGTTCATTGGTTACAGGTTTCAGGATCGTCGCTCTGATACCATTTGTAACACCCCCATACTCCAAGTGCCTTACCAGGACCACTCAGGTATGAAGACATTACCATCTCGGTTACCCGAGGCAATGATAATCAAACAACAATGAAGAAACAACGTTTATTATAAATAATTAGCGAATAGTTACAATCCTCAAAACCAAACCAAAAGTACGATACATTGTTCTCAAATGACTGTTCTAACTGAAATGTAAATAAACTAAAAGCTACAATGAAGACTCCTATCATCATGTCGTGGCATCCTACCTATCCCGCACTCATCTCAATACCTGCTCAATATCTGCTCACCATCCCCGAATGGATCACCACAGGTTTACAAAACAACACCGGGGTCAGTACTAATCACACAATCAATATAAACAATAACAATAAGATAAACAGACAGCTTAACTGTCACACACACAAACAACCAACCAATTCCAATCATCTCAATATTGACTGTCCACTGGACCAGCCCTGCCAGTGGGGGACCGCAGCCGTACCCACTAAATCCCCGCTCCACATAGTGAGCGATAACCCTGTCCATTAATGTGCACATCCCTTCTCGTGGCGGGTTCCACGGAAAGGCGAAACTAGGGCGTGAAGCCACTCCCGCAAGTGACCCCACTCAGCCGAGGCCACGCCTCGCGAACCATCAACAACAATCACAACCACAATCACAATACAATTATATTATCAAACAACCAAATACAATACATCAACCAATATCCCATTATGGGACTAATACTGAGTAGGAAATCCTACCTGATATGCACACAATCAGACGGTCTCTACAGCTGAATCAAAAAGCCTCTTCTATGAACCCTCCTCCTATCATACAACACATAGAGGCTACCAAATCACATACTACACATAAAACCCCCAATCTCTAAATTAGGGTTTAACCAAATCAAGGGAAAGACAATAAAAAGGGTACATAGATCTTACCCTCGACGCAAGGAACTCAACGGTATAAACCGCGATAAGAACTGACCGTCTGAACTCCGGGAATTGCTAATTATGCGATTAGGAAGATGAACTTGTTTGCTTTCTCTCTTAAACAGAAATTTAGGTTTTGTAAAAGTGATTTAGAATAATGACGACGAAGTTTAAATACCTTAATCGCATAATTAACAAAACCCGAGAAAACTCCCAGAAAAACCTTACTCGATCGAGTACCCAAGGTACTCGATCGAGTACCCCCTTACTCGATCGAGTGCCCCAGCTACTCGATCGAGTACCCAACAGGTCAGAAACTATTTTATTTCTCAACTTACCCTTACTCGACAGAGTAAGGCCTACTCGATAGAGTACCCCAAGACTTATAAATACGGAGTATTACATATACGTATAGACGGATACCATTTCCCCTCACGAAATACCCATTTGCCATAAAGTGGGAAGCACATGGGGGGTGCCCCACCTTGTCCCCCCTACCCATTTTATTAGAGGTCTTTACCCGTCTATTCGCCCCACCCGTCTATACCAAGACCTATTGTTTTTTTAGTAGGTCTCCCTTGTGACGGGTCGGATCTTGCGACGGTTATTTTGTGAGTGGAAATAGGTAGAGGGGACAAGGTAGGCACCCACCCCATGTGCTCCTTCTCTCACCCCCTATGGGTTTTTTGTGAGACAATATGGTACCCGTCACAAGTTTGTGACGGATACCCTCCGTCATAAGGGAGAATTTGTGTTTTTTTATCTTGTTTCAAGTGGTGCATCAATGACTTGATATGACATACTACACTTACTTAGCACTAATATTTAGAGTACAAATTATTTATTTATTTAATTATAATTAAGATTACTTGTATAACCTTTTAATTATTAATATTAATATTAATTATTCAAGCTTTATATAAATGTCATTTTTTTGTCATTGATAGAGTTGGTAACCTTGACTCGGTCCAATCCACTCGACCTGATCCAAGCAAATTCGACTCGACAGAACCCAAAAATGTGGCAAATCAAACGTCCCAACGTAACTCGATGATAGCCCGTAATGATAACACCATATTTTACCGATTTTTAACCCACGTTTTATTCCTTATTTGATCTAATTAATAACTCGAGTTGACCTTATTCACTCGTTGTAGTATTAAATAGCACATTAGCCGATTAATTTTAAATAATGCTATTTCACATTCAGATTAATGATTAAATAAACCTGAAAACGAGTCAATTTGATCGGGTACGGGTCGGCTTAATTTGAGTCATGTATTTCAAGTATCTTTCTATTTTATGTTTAAAAAAAATCCGATTTAAGAAATGGTATAAAAAAGGCGTTCGAGACTAATTTGAGTCATGTTATTTTGACCCTAACTCGACCTGTAACCCGTATATCTGGTCCGTAGTTAACCTAATCCGTATTCGACTCAACTCGTATTCTAACCCAATCCATGTTATCTTTCTCTCAGGGTCAAGTTGTCAAAGTAGAACTCGTCATAGTATATTGTACGGAGTAAATTTACCTTTTTTCATTAAAAAAAATATTTCAATAATTAAATATGTTATCAGTACAAATCTCCATATAAGAAACTATGAAAATTACTCCCTCTCATGCAAATCAAATGTAACACTTGGTAGCTTTTTGGCATTATTCATGATCGTAGAGAATATTTGATATTATTCTTAATCTATAAGACAAAATATAGTCATGTGAGATATTGTTTGATTTGTCGTCATGAATATTATAAAAATATCATTTTTTTATAATTTTTATTAATGTGTAACTAAAGATATTTACGTTGCAAAACTCCTTTTGTCAAGTTTGATAAAACAACAGTTGATTTGAATGTGAGGAAGTAAAATGAGAGGTTCATGATAAGACATTAAATCATAACCAAAAATAGAAAATAAAAAAATAATAAAAGTGAAAAGAGACCTACAATGACAAGTTGGCAACTGAGTTGGAGACTACAATGACAAGTTGGCAACTACTGTCTAACACGTAGCAAGGGCAAAACAGTATTTTTTTTTACATCAGCGCCCTTTATTTAACTAGTGTACTGACATATCCCGTGGCTTAGTGGCTTAGTTGATTGTCCCCGCGGATACATCAGCGCCCTTTATTTAACTAGTGTACTGAAGAGGCAAAGAGGCCAGGTAGTTTTATCTGTTTGTTTTAGGAAAGTCCTGGTATTTGGAAAATTTAGGAAAGTTGTCAGAAATTAGTAGGACAACACGGTTGTAGGAATTTTTTGGTTAATTAGCGTTATTAAGCAAACTAATTAGGTAATTAGTGTTGAGTTGAAATTATTTACGTTTATGGTGTCCACGTCATCACTATTTCTTTTTTCGCAGATTTTCAACAAAGCCGCTAATATTCTTAGCGGCTTTCCTTCTTTTTTTACTACGCATCCATTTTCCACAATCCAGTGTACTGGACTCAAAAATTGCAAAAATAACAGGTAAAGCCGCTAAGAATTATAGCGGCTTCCTCAACTTTAAAAAAAAAATGGAACACCAGAAACCGCTAAGAAGTATAGCGGCTTTGCATGTGGATTTGGAAAAAAAAAAGTTTGCACAATCCAGTAGTACTGGACTCAAGAAATGCAAAAAATACAGGCAAAGCCGCTGAGGTTCTTAGCGGCTTTGTGTAATTTTCACAAAAAAAAAAAAAGCAAACTCCATAAGCCGCTGAGGTTATTAGCGGCTATGCATGTGGATTTGGAAAAAAAATGCTTGCACAATCCAGTAGGTACTGGACTCAAGAAATGCAAAAAATACAGGCAAAGCCGCTGAGGTTCTTAGCGGCTTTGTGAAATTTGCACTAAAAAAAAAACAAACCCCCTAAGCTGCTGAGGTTATTAGCGGCTTCACTTGCGGATTTGAAAAAAAAAAGTACCTTCACACATACATTCACCCATGCACACCTACAATCACACCTGCACAAACAAACCCCCAATGCCTAGTCCTTCACACCATCACACATACATTCACCCATGCACAAACTTTTAACATGATTTACACAATGCCCAAACAGACACTCCAAACACGGGATTGAAATCCGGAAATGCAATTCATGTCATTGATAACAAACTAAACCAACTAAAGTTCATATAAAATAAACCAACTAAAATTCATACAAACTCCACCAACTAAAGTTCATACAAATTAAACCAACTAAAATTCATACAAACTAAACCAACTAAAGTTCATACAAACTAAACCAACTAAAGTACTTGGCACATTAGCCTAATCTTGAGCGAGTCTTCTTTAGTCTTGAACTTGAACCGGTAGGTGTCTCCTCCTCACGGATAGGGGTTTCCTCCTCACGGCATTGCTAATAAACTCCCCCCTTAAATTTGGATGATCAAGAGATGGTTTCCGAACCACACATGACGTTTCATGTGGACCTTTGTATGACACAATTGTGAAAACATCCATGGAAATGTTTTTTTTACTCGCTCTCAAATACCAACTACAAGCTAAGGGTTGTCTATTACACTTATAAGTCACGGTGTGAGGTCTTGATTCGGTAATTTTATAAACTTGGTTTCTAAGAACATTGTAGGATGTGAAACCTTGTCGCAAAATCTCTTTGCTTGCAAATTCTTGCCCAACAATAAATTCCTCTCCATTCTTAAATGGAGCCACACTTGACTTATACCAACTATTTTCATAATCAATATCTAAAGCATGAACCTTGATGAATTGGGTGTTAGTACATGGTTGAGAAACAAGGTCTATCATATCATCATCATCACTCAACAACAACATTGCATCCTCCTCTTCAATCACATTTTCAATTTCATCTCCAAAAATATTACCATCAATGGGCGCTTCATCAACATTATTAGATGACAAAGACAAAAACCAATTTGGATCCTAAACTTGACTAAGCATATTTGTGAATGACAAATTAGAGGGTTGTGTAGTAGTTTAAGTTATTTCAAGAGGCATCAACTCAATAAACAAATCCATCGATGCCGTTTTCGATTGGCACACACTTGCCCACATAGCTTTCAAACTACGATCATTGATGCGTGTCATTTATATAATGTTTTACATCTCTTTTTACACGCATTTCAGAGCTCATTTGTTTAGTTTATGCTACATTTCTCCCTATTTCCGTCTACTTCCGTATTTTGTACTTTATTGCAGAAATGTGAAGAATTCGACGGGAAATCAAGCCAAATCCGCCCCCGAGTAATCTGCATTGCAAATGACGTAAAGGAATTGCTTAAGGAACGAGCTTGGTGCGCAATACGAGGCCCAAAGGACGAGTCCACGAGTTTAAAGAAGTCAATTAGCAGCTCAAGCAGTCGATCGACTAGTCCCATCAGTCGATCGACCAACTATCGGGATCCAGAAGCTACTGTTGCTGAGATCCAGTCGATCGACCTCCCTGCTTAGTCGATCAACCACATCGCTGCTCCAGACGGGAATTAAAAGTTTGAGAAACTTGAAGCCCGTGAAGTTGAGGTTTAGGAAATAATTGTTGCGTTAGTTTGCTATATAACGTAACCTAGAAACATCAGAATAGAATCATCCAGCTTTTATCGAATTACATCTGAGTTTTACCTAGTTTCACATTCAATTTAGTTTATCAATAATTAGGGTTCGGAGATATTGTGAGCATCGGAATTTTGTTCTTGTTCTTAATCGTTCCGCTGCAGTTTCGGTATTTCCTTGTTCTTAATTCAGTTCATCTTTATTGCATTCGTAGAAATAGATTTGCTAGTTAGTTTCCCGAAAGCCGTAATTATCATCTTATGCAATTTCTTTATACCGTTAATTCAAGCATGAATTCCTTAGTCTTAATCTTTAATGTTGTTATAGTTTTCATCATCGCCATGAGTAGCTAAATAGTTAGTGCTAGGATGTAGGGGATTTATGGCATAGGCGGCACTAGATTGAACACGGACTGAACCCGCGTGTCAGTCGATCGACTGACCTTGTCAGTCGATCGACTGACCTTGTAAGGTTATCCTTCGTTTTAATTGGTTTTAATCTCGTATTTAACAAATCGAATGCATGCGACCAGTTAGATACCTATTTTGTGACCGACCCATTAGATCGAAAGATAGGGAAGGTTATTTGACCGTCAATTAAATCGACTAAACTGTGCTAAGATCGAAAGATAGGTATAGTTTAGACCATTAGTCACTTTTCAGGACGAAAGTTAGTATTAGTGACATTAGGGACCTATAGCGAGATCGAGAGATGCTATTTGTTAGGAGTGGACCGAGAGGACCTCTTATTTCCCGCCTTACTTGTGTTTGATTCAGACCGACTTAGTTTGCTGCCCCCGAAGCTATAATGACCCGACCATCCTAGTACCCTTCTTTTATCTGTTTAAATCATATTTTTAGTTTATTTTCCTTTTATTGTTATTAGTTATAGATCAATTCAAATCAACCCCCATAATAGTTACCTCAGACTGAACATAAATCAACTAAAGTTTACAACTGCCTCCTTGCGGATCGACCCTGTTACCACTAGCCTAGGTTAGTCTTAATAGGAGATTATAAATTTTATCTTTGGTACTCACAACGACGGGTATCAAATTTTGGCGCCGTTGCCGGGGAGGCAATAGTCCTAATTTTAGTTGTTTTAATTTTTAGTCTTTCTTAGTTTAAGGAACATCCGTTCCTTAAACTGTTCTTATATTTTGTTGTAGTTTCCTCTTATGCGCAGGTCTCGGGGTGGTCCATTACGCCATTTGATCCAGAGATTGAAAGATCTTTGCACGTAAAGAGGAGATTATTTCAAGAACGACAACTGGAAGAGCCTAGTTCTCATTCTAGCTTTTACGAGAACGAAAGTGTTGAGGGAAATCCACCATCCGATCTTCACCCGTTTCTACATCTTCACCGAGACATTACTTCTCCGGAAATTTCAGTCATGGCCGAGGAAGCAAGTATAGCTAGTTTTTCTGAGCCGACAGTGACAATTTATACAAGGGGTTCGAGTTACCCGGAGATGCCAGAAATTCGAACCAAAGCCTCGCTTACATTACCATGGTCGAGAGAAATCGGTTTGGGGGAGCTGCAAATGAAGATGCAAAGAAGGCATATGGAGACCTTTATTGACTCTCGCTGCTCCATTCCCCCACCACCGGCGTGACCCGAGGATCAAATCAAAGAGACCATGTTCATCTTCTCCCTTCGTGATGCTTTGAGGGAATGGTATAGAGATTTGGACCGGACCGCTCAGAGATCACCGATTGGAATACATTGGCCTTGGCGTTCTACAAGAAGTACTTTTTCGCTTCGAGGACGATCGCTATTAGAGCTCAAATCACGGGCTTTAAACAAGGGCCAGATGAGAATTTTCACGAGGCATGGGTCCGATTCAAGACGTTAGTGCGAACCATACCGCACCATGGGTTTGAAAAGTGGAGTTTGTGCAATCATTTCTACAATGGGTTGTACGACGATCGAGGGCCATTTTGGATCTGCACCAATGGAAGATTCGCTGAAAATTTGGGAGCAACCAAGGGGTGGAAGATCATTGACGATCTAGCTACCCACAAGGCCGAGTATGGGAATTCGAGAGGGAACCAGAGGAGAGCTGCTGAATCTTCCTCTCTTTTGCCGCACTTGAGGCTCTCACCGCGAGATTTGACAAGTATGAGCTAGGAGGAGCCTCTAAGGGTGGGATATACCAAGTCAATGATGTGTCAGACGGTCCCTTCCTTTGTGAAAGGTGTGGAGTTGAGGGCCATGTCTCGAAGAACCGCCTAGTCCCTTTGAATCTTGTCTTTGCTTTTCAACACTACAGCGAACAACACCTACTACGAGCCACAACATCCAAACTTGAGTTGGAGAAGTCGAATGTTTTGAATCCAACTCAACCTCCGCCACAAAGAAATGAGCCATATGTGCCTCCGCATCAAAAGCAACAAAGAATATCAAAAGCCTCCTTATGTGCCGCAAAGAAAACAAACGCAAAATTCTGAATTTTCCGAGTCAAGAATCATTCTTGAAGGAGTCCCAAGCAAGAGAGGCCGGGATGAAGTTACTAGAGAGCCAAATAGCTCAGTAGGCTAGAAAAAGTAACACTCGAGCTCCCGGACACTTACCCACTCAACCCGAACAAAAGGAGACCCTACATGCCATCACCTTGAGGAGCGGGTCCACCCTTGAGGGTCCTGCCATGGTCGAGAAAGTCATTGAGAAGAATGAGGCGATCCGAGTCCAAACAAAGTCAGAACGAATAAATCAAAAAAAAGCCGTCTGCCCGGGTATTTGATCGATCGACCGACGTACCTAGTCGATCGATCAAACACGGGTTACTGAGCTTCGAATCGGCAACCTGATCGATCGATCGAGGAGGGTGGTCGATCGACCAATATCACTGCTGATGTTGAAGAATTTCGTCCTTTAATTCCAAATAATCTACGAGACCACTTGTTTCGGGGTACCACAGTCCCGAAAATTTTGGGGGCAGACCCGAGTGCTGATGGGTCAGTCCCGGCTCCGAAGTTCGATCCAATGACGGTCAATGGATCTCATCTGAGACGGTCTGAGGAAGGGTCTAGCTTCAACAAAGAAAAGGTGACGGACTTCCAGCCTAAGTCCAAGGATGTCGGCGCGCGCGAATTAGAGGAGAGGGCTAAGGTACTCCTTACAGCTCCATATCCGGAGAGACTCGTGCCAACCAAGGAACAGGTATTTTTCAGTAAGTTTGAGAAAGTTATTCGCAGTTTAAATGTTCAAGTCCCCTTCCTTGAGTTAGTTAACCAAGTGCCAGCATATACTAAGTTTATGAAACAGTTGTTGTCAAAGAAAAAATCGCTTGAACATGTTCATACTGTTGCGTTAACTAAAGAGTCTTGCTCCTACTTGTCTCACACCGCGCCCCATAAGTTAGAAGACCCGGGCAGTTTTTCGTTCCTTGCGGATAGGTACCTTTTCTATCGAAAAGGCTTTATGTGACTTAGGAGCTAGCATAAGTGTCATGCCCTTGAGTCTAGCTAGGAAGCTTAAACGGCCACTGGTTTTGCTATTACCGAAATGACAGTCCAGATGGCCGACCGATCTGCGGTCGAGCCCATAGGAGTCCTAGAGGACATACCCGTCCCGCATAGGGAAGTTTTTCTTCCCTGTCGACTTTGTTGTCCTTGATATGCCTGAGGATGACCATATTCCCATCATTTTGGGAAGGCCATTTCTGCACACTGCTGGTGCAGTCATCGATGTCGGTCTAGGTACCTTGACTTTCAAAGTGGGAAAACATTCTATTGTCTTTGCCCAGCCGGCTAAGAAAAAGGATCCCATGTGGCCTGTCACTTGTAACACGGTTTCTGAAAAGAAATCGTACTTTGTGCTCTCTAAATTACCTGTCCCTATTACTACTCGTCAGATTAACCCCTCCGCCCCGGATTGAGAGCAAGAAGGAGGAAGAATTTGTTGTTTTAGATAATGCAGGAGCTGGTTTGGGGAAGGAAGAGTCGTTGGATGCTCCAGCTGCGACAAAGCCTATCATTCAAAGAGGAGGTCTTGGATGCCTGAGCTATGGGACCGATGAGGAAGTGGAACATAAGCCAGCCAAGGTGAGATGGTCTGATTTGGAGTCTGACGATTCCAAGGAAATCCTTGATTGGGGAGATGACGAAACTGATCAGCTGAGTTCTCCGACTGTCGAAGCTAAGAAGGGTACAACTGATAACATGAGCACTTATGAGGCTACCTCTAGTAGCCAAAAGCCGACGAAGTGGGCCATACCTTGGTCCTTCTTGATCAACTACTAAGTTGATCAAATGCGTTATAAACTTCATTTTAATTTTGTTAAGACATTTTTTATTGCTTTTGTGTGCGCGAAAACTTCGCTTTTATTCTTTTTGCTTAGGATTTTTGTGCACTTTAGACTTCGTTCTGGGTTTTGCGCAATTTTTGGCGCGTATTATTGTGCTTTTGCAGGAATTTAGAGCTTATTAGCTCAAATCATTGAGCAATTACGAAGAAATAAGACATCAGAAGAAGGTGTTTTCGGGCGATCGATCGATCGGCACCATTGGTCGATCGATCAATTGCGGTTTACGGAGCTCTGTTTCACGTCCACTTGGTCGATCGACTGACCTTAGTGGTCGATCGACCACTGCTGCTGCTATATTCGTTTACGACCTCTCCCCTGCTGTGTTTGGTCGATATGCGGACCTAAGGGAGTCTTCTACTCCACTCTATTTTCCGTTAAATTATCTATTTCTTCTATTGTCTCATTTATGCACAATTTCACGCTTCAAAATTGCCTTCTTCAGTCTTATGCGTGGTATTTTCTGTCTTTCAGGCACTCTTATTGGTAGCACTGCTGGCTACTGAAACCTCCTAGCTCACGCTGGTTTGGGGAGGTTTCCTTTGCTGCGCTTAAAGTCTTGTGAGTTCCCAAGTCTTTACTTTATGTCATTATGCTTATTTATTTTCTCGCAAAATTCCCGTTTCTCTTTTCTTTCACTACATGATTTTGCACAATGGGGACATTGTGCGATTTGGTTTGGGGAAGGGTTTTGTGTCGCATTTCATTTGCTTGCATTCACGTTTACATTTCAGTTTTGCATTGCTCGTTTATTTCCTATATATACAGAAAAATTCAAAAAAAATTTGAAAAAATTTCAAAAATTCTCAAAAAGTGCACGTTTATTTTAGCATATAGGTCGAGTCGGAACGGTAGTATTTCAATGATGATTTAGCATTTGCACCTGTTTTGCCTGAGCCTTGCTTGATTAACATGTTATTAGTAGAATCGTAAGTGCATATCTACGAGTTTTCGTTACATTCTTGCTGAACTTGAGACTTGACTTTAATAATTGGCAACCTACATCATATTTCTGAGATTTAGAGCCTATAACTGGTGACATCTATGACCAGTTTATCTAGGAATGTGAGTAGTACTCCTTATGAGACATGTTTCCTTAATTTGCATAATTATGAATTTGATCTACTTAATACCTGTATGCATTCGGTTTGTGGTTAGTTGACACTTGTGGTAGAGGTTTCCCTTTTCTCATTTTACCCATAAGCTTCACACTGCCAAAAATATCCTTTTTGTCCCAATTGCTACATCCTATATTTAGCCTGTCCTTTGTCAAGCTAGTAGTCTGCGTTCTTGGGGTTGTTACTCATTTTTGGTAGTATTTGCTCTTTTGAGATGAAGTTTGGAAAATAAAATAAAATGAAATGGAAAGAAAGAAAGAAAAAAGATTCGAAAAAAAAACAAAGAAAAAAAAAGGAGAGTTGTTCTGTACTATTCAACGCAGTCGATCGACTGCCCAATATAGTCGATCGACTGCTGGACGAAAGAAAGAGAAAAAGAAAAAAGTCAATTCGCATAATTTAATCCTTATCTTTTGGCGATTTTTGCTCCCATGATTCATTTATATCCTATGGGGAGTTTATTGATTTGTTAGTTTGGAGCTTGTGAGTTTTGTGCTTGCTATAGCACCATTTTATTTGTTTATGGGAAGGAAGTTGGATGTTGTCCTTTGGTTCCGTTCTGGTACTAGCTTGATCACCTGTACCCCCACTTTACCATAAAATGTTTTGCCTCTTCTTACCCGTACCTCACATTTCCATAATTATACCTCGGCATGTGTCAATGGTCATCTGTTTGGTTGGAATGCATATGTACGGTCGTAGAGGTCATCTTCATAATTTATTGCTGGCATGTTTTCATAGGTCGCAGTTAGGTGAGAGTCACTACAAATTTATTCTTTCTATCTTACATATATATCACCTGCGCTTATTGAGTGATTTGAGTGACCCGTGAGAGTCCAGTTTGATAAGTCTTTGCAGTCAAAGGTTCAGCAGTTTTTGACGACGTCATAACTCGTTTGCATGATTCACATTACTAATTGATTGTTGGTTGTGCATTAAATTGGTTTAGGTCCTACAGTTGTCAATTCGCTCTGAGATTGAACTCGTTCCATTAGGTCATTAGATCGAGTCTAGTTCTTGCTTGGGGACAAGCAAGGTTTTGTTTGGGGAGATTTGATGCGTGTCATTTATATAATGTTTTACATCTCTTTTTACACGCATTTCAGAGCTCATTTGTTTAGTTTATGCTACATTTCTCCCTATTTCCGTCTACTTCCGTATTTTGTACTTTATTGCAGAAATGTGAAGAATTCGACGGGAAATCAAGCCAAATCCGCCCCCGAGTAATCTGCATTGCAAATGACGTAAAGGAATTGCTTAAGGAACGAGCTTGGTGCGCAATACGAGGCCCAAAGGACGAGTCCACGAGTTTAAAGAAGTCAATTAGCAGCTCAGCGATCGATCGACTAGTCCCATCAGTCGATCGACCAACTATCGGGATCCAGAAGCTACTGTTGCTGAGATCCAGTCGATCGACCTCCCTGCTTAGTCGATCAACCACATCGCTGCTCCAGACGGGAATTAAAAGTTTGAGAAACTTGAAGCCCGTGAAGTTGAGGTTTAGGAAATAATTGTTGCGTTAGTTTGCTATATAACGTAACCTAGAAACATCAGAATAGAATCATCCAGCTTTTATCGAATTACATCTGAGTTTTACCTAGTTTCACATTCAATTTAGTTTATCAATAATTAGGGTTCGGAGATATTGTGAGCATCGGAATTTTGTTCTTGTTCTTAATCGTTCAAATTGCAGTTTCGGTATTTCCTTGTTCTTAATTCAGTTCATCTTTATTGCATTCGTAGAAATAGATTTGCTAGTTAGTTTCCCGAAAGCCGTAATTATCATCTTATGCAATTTCTTTATACCGTTAATTCAAGCATGAATTCCTTAGTCTTAATCTTTAATGTTGTTATTGTAACACCCCCATACTCCGAGTGCCTTACCAGGACCACTCAGGTATGGAGACATCACCATCTCGGTTGCCCGAGGTATGATAATCAAACAACAGCGATAAAGAAACAACATTTATTATTAATCGTTTAATGAATGAATACAATCCTTGAAACCCAAACTGATAGTAAAATACATTATTCCAAACTGTCTACTCAAACTGAAATGTAAATAAAGCTAAACTACGGCGGAAGACTCTATTGTCACGTCGTGGCCATCCCGGCTATCCCGTATCATCTCTATACCTCGCTCAATATCTGCTCACCATCCCCGAATGGATCACCGCAGTTTTCAAAACAACACCGGGTCGGTACTAATCACACAATCAAAATAAATAACAACAATAAGACAAATAGACAAACAACCATCACACACACACAACCACATCCAATCAACCGTCTCAATCACGATCGTCCACTGGACCACCACGCCGATGGGGACCGCAGCTGTTCCCACCTAAGCCCCGCTCATCGTACGAGCGATAACCCCGTCCATTAATGTGCACATCCCCTTTCGTGGCGGGTTCCACTAAGGGCGAAACTAGGGCGTGAGATCACTCCCGCAAGTGACCCCACTCGGTAGAACGCATCTCGAGAACCATCAACAACACAACCACAATCACAAACACAATTACAATCAACAAATCAATTAACTAATTACAACACATCACCAATATCCCATTATGGGACTAATACCGAGTAGAAATCCTACCTGGAAAGCACACAAGGCACGGTATCTACAACTGCCTCAAAACGCCTCCTCTATGAACTCTCCTCCTAACATAAACATACGAATACTACTATTCAATCACTTATTCACAAAAACCCCCAATTACTAAAATTAGGGTTTCACTAATCTTATCAAAACGTTATAAAAATTATGCTAGAAGCTTACCCTCGACGCAACGAATCCAACGACACAAACTACGATGCAATCCGACCGTCGATCACCGGAATTGTTAAGGACGCGATTAGGAAGATGACTGACGCTTTCTCTCTTAAAACGGGTTTTAGGTTTTGGTAAAAGTGATTTAGAATAAAGACGAATTGGTTTAAATACCTTAATCGCGTAATTAACAAAACCCGAAAACTCCCCGTAAACCGACACTCGATCGAGTACCCAAGGTACTCGATCGAGTAAAACCCCCTACTCGATCGAGTGCCCCACTACTCGATCGAGTACCCATCAGTCGAAACTATTCTATTCTGCGACACACCCCTTACTCGACAGAGTAAGGGCTACTCGATAGAGTACCCCAAGACCATAAATACGAGTATTACAGTCTTCCCTCCTTAAAAGGAACTTCGTCCCCGAAGTTCAAACCACTACCAAACAAAGGTACTCCCATAAGCTTCCCGACTCGAAGGTCAAAAATAAACACAACGTAAAACATGCTACTAACCCACTTATCCCGACAAACATACCGACACAACATAAACAAGAGGGTGTAAAAACTCTTAAAAACTCTCGCGATCACCTCCTACCCCCCTAAAAGAAACAAGGTTACGTCCTCGTAACCATACATACCTGATCAAAAAGGAAAGGGTAACGCTCTTTCATGATATCCTCCGCCTCCCATGTAGCTTCCTCAGTCTCGTGGTTAGACCAAAGGATCTTAAGCAACACTGTCTCACCACTCCTGGTCTTTCTAACTTTTCGGTCTAGGATCTGCTTAGGCACCTCAAGGTACGATAAAGACTCATCCAGCTCTAAGCTTTCTGCCTCCAACACATGCGACGGGTCACTCACATACTTCCCGCGGTGCGATACATGAAACACATTATGCACTCTCTCCAAAGCAGCCGGTAAAGCCAAACGATAAGCCACTTCCCCAACTCGCTCTAAGATCTCATAAGGCCCTATAAACTTCTGACTTAGCTTGCCTTTCTTCCCAAATCTCATAACTCCGCGCATAGGAGACACTTTCAGAAGAACTTTGTCCCCAACTTGAAACTCTATGTCCCGACGATGTAGATCTGCATAACTCTTCTGTCGATCCTGAGCTGCTCTCATCCGTTCCCTGATCATCTTAATCTGTTCCACCATCTCATGTACCATCTCTGGTCCTAAAACCACTGCCTCGGCACTATCGTCCCAACAGATCGGACTCCTACATCTCCTCCCGTACAAAGCCTCAAACGGTGCCATACCAATACTAGTGTGATAGCTGTTATTGTAAGAGAACTCTATCAAGTCCAACCTCTGCTCCCAGCTACCACCGAAATCCATCACACACGCTCTCAACATATCCTCCAAGGTCTTGATTGTTCTCTCGATCTGCCCATCTCCGTCGCAGGGATGAAATGCTT
This sequence comes from Silene latifolia, assembly GCF_048544455.1. NCBI lineage: Eukaryota > Viridiplantae > Streptophyta > Magnoliopsida > Caryophyllales > Caryophyllaceae > Silene > Silene latifolia. Next base: position 20,433,717 of record NC_133533.1, on the reverse strand, counting down.
TGTACTCATCTTCAAATTTGTCCCCAACGATTCCTGCAACTCCTTCCAAAACCTTGATATAAACCTCGCATCTCTGTCAGACACTATGTCCTTAGGGACTCCATGTAACTTAAGCACGTTCTTTCGATAGGCTATAGCCAATTGTGCCTTAGTCCATGTATCTTTCATTGGAACAAAGTGAGCTGACTTGGTCAACCGATCCACTATCACCCAAATCATATTGTTACCTTGTTGACTCTTAGGTAAACCCACAATGAAATCCATGGAAATGGATTCCCACTTCCACTCGGGCACCTCCAAAGACTGAACCTTACCTTGTGGTCTTCTCTGTTCCCCTTTAACTCTCGGCATGTCAAACAACGGACACAAACTCACTGTCTCTTTCTTCATCCTGGCCACCAAAACGCTTTTCTTCGGATCTTTGTAAAGCTTGTCTCCACCTGGATGAATCAATATGGTGTGCAATGCGCTTCTGTCATGATTGTCTTTTTCAACTCCTCATCATTAGGAACACACCACCTACCATCAAACCTCAAGCTACCATCTGTATGAATGGAAAACCGGGACACTGTCCCTTTCTCTACTCCAGCTCTCCACTCCACCATCTTAGGATCCAAAGCCTGCTTATCCCGAATGTCATCATAAAACTCAAGCTGTACTGTCATATCACTCATGGTATCTCCTTTCTGCATCATATGAATCCCAAAGCTCGCTACCTCCTCTCTCAACCTCATCAAGGATAGAGCTGTACACAAGGAATGTACACTCTTCCTACTCAAAGCATCAGCAACAACATTGGCCTTCCCTTCATGGTAGATGATTTCCATGTCGTAGTCGCCAATCAGCTCCATCCACCTCCTCTGTCTCATGTTCAACTCCTTCTGCGTGTAGATGTACTTGAGACTCTTGTGATCCGAAAATACCTTAAAGATTGCTCCATAAAGGTAGTGCCTCCAAATCTTGAGAGCAAACACCACTGCCCCCAACTCCAGGTCATGAGTAGGGTAGTTCTCCTCATAAGGCTTCAACTGCCTAGAAGCATAGGCAATTACTTTACCATTCTGCATCAACACACATCCCAACCCATTCTTCGAAGCATCGGTATAAACCTCAAAATTCTCGCTCCCTTCAGTAATGCCAAGACAGGAGCTATGGTTAAACGCTCCTTTAAGGTTTGGAACGCCTTCTCACAACTCTCATCCCAACGAAACCTGTTCTCTTTCCTCATCAACGCCGTCATCGGTCTAGCTATCTTGGAGAAATCCTTCACAAACCGCCCGTAGTACCCAAATAAACCCAAGAAACTCCTTACCTCGGCCGACATTCTTGATGCTTCCCACTTTGTCACCGCCTCAATCTTCGCGGATCCACACTACCCCATCTTTAGAGATTACATGCCCCAGAAAAGCAACTTTCTCCAACCAAAACTCACACTTAGACAACTTAGCATACAGCTCATGATCTCTCAACGTCTGCAACACGATCCTCAGATGCTCCTCATGCTCCTCCTTAGTCTTTGAGTAGACTAAGATATCATCGATAAACACCACCACGAATGGTCCAAGTACTTTGTCTAAAGATCCTATTCATCAAATCCATAAACACTGCCGGCGCATTGGACAACCCAAATGGCATCACCACATACTCATAATGGCCATACCTCGACGTGAAAGTCATCTTCGGTATGTCCACATCTCTAATCTTCACACGATGGTATCCCGATCTCAAATCGATCTTAGAAAAGACCGTTGCACCACTCAACGATCAAACAGTCATCTATCCTTGGCAAAGGATACTTGTTCTTTATCGTCACACGGTTCAGCTCCCGGTAATCTATGCATAACCTCAAAGTCCCATCCTTCTTCTTCACGAAAAGAACTGGTGCTCCCCACGGCGATACACTTGGCCTAATGTATCCCTTCTCTATCAACTCATCCAACTGCCTTCTGAGCTCCTCCATCTCCTTAGGACCCATACGGTACGGTGCCTTAGAGATTGGCCCCGTCCCTGGCTTCAACTCAACGGTGAAATCTATCTCCCCCTCGGTGGCAACCCCGGAATCTCCTCTGGAAAGACATCTCATATTCTCCCACCACCGGTATCTCCTCAATCTAGGGCTCTCTATCCGATCATCTCTCACATGGCACAGAATCAGAGGACATCCCTTCCTCAGATACGACTTCAAAGCGACAGCTGCAATCAACTTAACTTTGGGTTTGACTAGAAACCCACGGTAAGACACACTAACTCCCTTAGGACCTCGTAGGGACACTTTCTTTTGATGACAGTCTATCTTAGCCTTATACTTTCCTAACCAATCCATCCCAACTATCATCTCAAAACCATTAAAAGGAAACTCTAGCAAGTCTACAGGGAAGTCGACTTGCCCAACTATCAAAGACACATCTCTGAACAACCTCCCACACGTTACAGACTCACCTGAAGGTATGAAAACTTGCTCCCTAACGACTCATATACCCTCAAACCAATCGCTTTACATGACTCGAAGACACAAACGACGAGAAGCCCCGAATCAAACAAAACAAACGTAGGAACGCCATTAACAAGAAATGTACCTGATAACGTGCTCGTCCTCCTCACCGCTTTCTTGTCCATCATGAACAACTTGCCACTTGACTTCGCCCACCTCCTGGACAAGATCTTTCGATGCGGTCGGCTTAGCACCCGACCCTTGATTGTTGTTGTTGTTCATCGGCGTCTTCGATAAGAATTACCGCCGTTGCGGTTGCCTCCACTCGTAGCTCGACCTCCACGGTTTGGCCATGATCCCGCCGGTCTGTTGCTCGCGAAGCTCGCGCAGTCTCCGGAAAGATCCTGGTGCACTTGTGCACTCATGCCTCTTGTGGCCCACGCCACCACACCCAAAGCAGTCACTCCCACCAAGCTGCTCACACTCCCACGACCTCTCCCAAAGGATGCTCCAAAGACTAAACCCGACCCGAAAGAAAATCCCTTAGATTGATTGTGGTTGCCTTTCTTGAAATTAGATTGGCCACCACCCTCGCTCTCAGACTTCCTCTTTTCTCCACCTAACCTCTCCTTGGCCATCTCCACTAGCCTCTCAGCTCTCCCAGCCCTCTCATATGCTTCCTTCACATCAGTAAGGACTCCCACGGGTAACTTATCCATAATTGTCGTGGTTAGCCCTCTCTCAAACCTCAAAGCAAGATTCTCCTCACTCAAACCCATATCCTCGATATCTGGATTTCTCATTGAACCGCTGTAGTACTCACCACAGACATCTCGGTAGTCATCTTAAACTTGTCGAACTCCTCCCTCAACTTACTCCTCACATGCTCTGGCACGAACTCCTTCCTCACCGCCCTACGAAACTCCTCCCAAGGTATAGCAGGTAACCCCTGGTTGGTATATAACTCCTTGGCACTCACTTTCACTGAGTCCCACCACTTGCCAGCTGCCTCCCTCAGATAAAATGCAGCTTGATCCACCCTCATCTCATCAGGACAGCGAACTAAGTCTAGTATGTTCTCCATCTCCCTCAGCCAACTATCAAGGTGGTTAGGCTCCTCAACCCCCTTGTACTCCTTCGGGTTAAACCTCGCGATATAGAGGCTGACTTTAGCATGGTCAACCTCCTTCTCCTTACTCTTATCCTTGTCTTCATTCACTCTCTTCAGGGTCTCCGTAAGGGCGTCTTGGTGTTCCAACATCTTGACGATGTCATCCGTAGTCATAACCTCAGCTCTCGCGTACAAAGCGTTTCTCTTGGGCGGCATCTTGAAGCTATAGAAGAAAGGGATAAACATAAACACGCGTACTAATCCTCAAAACACGAACACGCGTTGCCCAGAACCCACTCGATCGAGTATCCAAACCCACTCGATCGAGTAACGGGCTACTCGATCGAGTGCCCCCATGTACTCGATCGAGTACCCAAACTCCAGAACCAAACAGACCTTCTGATCTCTAACCCACTCGATCGAGTATCTAGGCTACTCGATCGAGTGATTTACTCGATCGAGTACCCCTAGTTACTCGATCGAGTGCCCCAAAACTCGTTTCTGGACTCAAAATCGCCAAAACCTACCCGATCGAGTTAGTCTCACTCGATCAAGTACCCCAATACGTCATGAAGCTACCCGCATGTCATTCGTATACCAACATGCTAACTTTATCAAACCTCATTATATTCTAACAAATAGGCTACGCATCTATTCTACTAATCAACAAAATCAATTCATCATGCTATTAAAGCCACATTATAAACATCCAACATGTTATCATCTCATTAACATGTTCCACATATAATTATTTCCTTTCACATGCTCAACTTCCTATTTCAACACCAAACAATCAACACATTCATCACTTTGTTGCACAAGTTACTAAGCACACACAAGACTCAAACACATTTTCCCCACGTGACCGGTTCAAAATTGTAGGGCGACCCCTTGCGACTTTAGGACGTCTCCCAAGCCTTTGCACTAGCTCCTACAATTTTTACCCCGGGTTCATTTTAATTGACTCCCTATGTTCATTAGGTTCTTTGGTTACAGGTTTCAGGATCGTCGCTCTGATACCATTTGTAACACCCCCATACTCCGAGTGCCTTACCAGGACCACTCAGGTATGGAGACATCACCATCTCGGTTGCCCGAGGTATGATAATCAAACAACAGCGATAAAGAAACAACATTTATTATTAATCGTTTAATGAATGAATACAATCCTTGAAACCCAAACTGATAGTAAAATACATTATTCCAAACTGTCTACTCAAACTGAAATGTAAATAAAGCTAAACTACAAATGAAGACTCTATTGTCACGTCGTGGCCATCCCGACTATCCCGTATCATCTCTATACCGCTCAATATCTGCTCACCATCCCCCAGAATGGATCACCGCAGTTTTCAAAACAACACCGGGAGTCATTAATCACACAATCAAAATAAATAACAACAATAAGACAAATAGACAATTTGAATCACACACACACAACCACATCCAATCAACCGTCTCAATCATCGATCGTCCACGGACCCACCACGCGTTGGGGGACCGCAGCCGTTCCCACCTAAGCCCCGCTCATCGTTTGGCGATAACCCCGTCCATTAATGTGCACATCCCCTTTCGTGGCGGGTTCCACTAAGGGCGAAACTAGGGCGTGAGATCACTCCCGCAAGTGACCCCACTCAGCCGAGAACGCATCTCGAGAACCATCAACAACACAACCACAATCACAAACACAATTACAATCAACAAATCAATTAACTAATTACAGCACATCACCAATATCCCATTATGGGACTAATACCGAGTAGAAATCCTACCGAAAGCACACAAGCGACGGTATCTACAAACATGTCTCAAAACGCCTCCTCTATGAACTCTCCTCCTAACATAAACATACGAATACTACTATTCAATCACTTATTCACAAAAACCCCCAATTACTAAAATTAGGGTTTCACTAATCTTATCAAAACGTTATAAAAATTATGCTAGAAGCTTACCCTCGACGCAACGAATCCAACGACACAAACTACGATGCAATCCGACCGTCTGATCACCGGGAATTGTTAAGGACGCGATTAGGAAGATGACTGACTGCTTTCTCTCTTAAACAGGTTTTAGGTTTTGGTAAAAGTGATTTAGAATAAAGACGAATTGGTTTAAATACCTTAATCGCGTAATTAACAAAACCCGAGAAAACTCCCCGTAAACCGGACACTCGATCGAGTACCCAAGGTACTCGATCGAGTACCCTACTCGATCGAGTGCCCCAGCTACTCGATCGAGTACCCATCAGGTCAGAAACTATTCTATTCTGCGACACACCCCTTACTCGACAGAGTAAGGGCTACTCGATAGAGTACCCCCAAGACCATAAATACGGAGTATTACAGTTATAGTTTTCATCATCGCCATGAGTAGCTAAATAGTTAGTGCTAGGATGTAGGGGATTTATGGCATAGGCGGCACTAGATTGAACACGGACTGAACCCGCGTGTCAGTCGATCGACTGACCTTGTCAGTCGATCGACTGACCTTGTAAGGTTATCCTTCGTTTTAATTGGTTTTAATCTCGTATTTAACAAATCGAATGCATGCGACCAGTTAGATACCTATTTTGTGACCGACCCATTAGATCGAAAGATAGGGAAGGTTATTTGACCGTCAATTAAATCGACTAAACTGTGCTAAGATCGAAAGATAGGTATAGTTTAGACCATTAGTCACTTTTCAGGACGAAAGTTAGTATTAGTGACATTAGGGACCTATAGCGAGATCGAGAGATGCTATTTGTTAGGAGTGGACCGAGAGGACCTCTTATTTCCCGCCTTACTTGTGTTTGATTCAGACCGACTTAGTTTCTTTGCCGCCGGGAGCTATAATGACCCGACCATCCTAGTACCCTTCTTTTATCTGTTTAAATCATATTTTTAGTTTATTTTCCTTTTATTGTTATTAGCTATAGATCAATTCAAATCAACCCCCATAATAGTTACCTCAGACTGAACATAAATCAACTAAAGTTTACAACTGCCTCCTTGCGGATCGACCCTGTTACCACTAGCCTAGGTTAGTCTTAATAGGAGATTATAAATTTTATCTTTGGTACTCACAACGACGGGTATCAATCATTACTCAAGGATACTACTTTATAACCTCTTACACTTGGGAATTTCATTTTGATATTAATCTCATATTTTGTTTTATCTACCTCTAAAGACTCATATATTTCACTCTTGAGCTCATTAAGACTAATAGTACTATTAACAATAACAAAGCTTTCACAACGACCCTTATAACTAATATCTTCACCATTTACCTCTACTTCACCATTCCACCAACAAGTCAATGGATAATTATTTATCTCCATTGTAAATAATCAAACTAAATACAAACTATATCAACCAAGCTACTAATTTGAACTATCAAAGTAACAAACTAAGCTAAAAACAATTACAAAACTAAGCACAAAATAATTACTAAATTGAGGGAAGAATTACTTAAGTATGCACGAAAATTAGTAAATTAGGGTTGAATTATTACCTTTAGATGAATATAGGATGAATTAGGTTGATGGAGATGAATTGATTGAAAGAAATTTGGTGGATTTTGGGTGAGAAATTGGGTTTTTCGCACAACTAGGGTTCCGGGTTTGAAGAGAGCAATTGGGGATTTTTTTGTTCAATAGGATGAATGAAGATTCCCGTATTTTTTTTTATATAACCAGCAAAGCCGCTATACTTCTTAGCGGTTTCTGGTCCGTTTTTTTTTTTAAAGTTGACAAAGCCGCTATAAACCTTAGCGGCTTTACCTGTTATTTTTGCAATTTTTGAGTCCAGTACACTGGATTGAGGAAAATGGATGCCTAGTAAAAAAAAGAAGGAAAGCCGCTAAGAAGATTAGCGGCTTTGTTGAAAATCTGCGAAAAAAAAAATAGTGATGACGTGGACACAATAAACGTAAATTGTTTCAAATCAACACTAATTACCTAATTAGTTTGCTTAATAACGCTAATTAACCAAAAAATTACAGTTGTAGCATGGTTTCCTAAATCGACTTTTGTTAGTACAAATACCCTTTATGATTGTCTAAATTCTAATGTTTTCACATCCACATCCACATAATTATAATTCCGAGTCTGTTGTGGTCTTGATTGAACTAACAACGTGTTAATTACTCGAGTGATCTTTCGAGTTTTAACGTCCAATATGAGTGTTGCATCAATTGAAGACATTCTAAAGAAATTAAGACTGATATCTTGTTTAGATGCAAATGGGTTTCGAAACATTGGAATACTACATCAACCATACAAGCATTCTTGCTGAACCACTCTTGTTCATACGATGAGCATTCAAAACTAGCCTTTGTGGCACTTGCACCGTCACACTCAGCAGTTTGGAGATGTAATGAGATTATCTCGTTCGAGCTGACTGATATCAACACCACGACTATGACTGTACCAAAGGCGACAACAATGAGTGTAACTATTGTGTGGGATAATTTTACAGGCTCCGGGATAAACCCGAGTACCGAGGAAGTATTCTTAGGGTATCAGAAATATTTCACTGATCATCTCATGGCCTGCAATGCTTACATGTCCAATCTATGCAATGACCTAATTTGTCTATATGATGAGTCTTCAACTAGTGTCGGTCTTTTAAACGTAAGAACCGAGGATTATATCCATCTTCCTGCAATAACTATGGATTCTGTGGATCAATTCATCAGATTTTGGTATGCATTAGGGTTTGATCCTGTGAATAAGGTATTCAAGGTTCTGAGCATTAACAATCGAAGCAAAGGGTATGGTACCAAGGCCGCGATACTGACACTTGGATCGGATAATTGGAAAACGATTGAGTATGAATGTTTACCTTGTTCAATGACCGTGGACTCGCGTCATTGGAGTAGCAACAATAGCTTTTGTCTTGATGGAGTGATTTATTGGGTCAATGAAACTGAAATTGATCGTTATGCTATTATGTTAACCGTTGTTGCTTTTGATCTAAATAGCGAGACGTTCAGAGATTACGAGCTGGTTGTCGAAGATGCTGGGACATTTAGATACTATTTGACATCCTTGAAAGGGTGCCCGACTCTGTTCATTTGGAAGGAGGAAAATGACGAGATACAACAGTTAACATTCTTTAATCATAAAAATCTGAATGCTGCTTGGAGCCGGAGGAGTTTTACTTCACATGATTTTTCGAAAATCTTCAATCACGGCAGTCCATCGACTTGTGTTGCAGGAGGCAACATTCTGCTACATCGTGTGAGGCCGATTCAGAGTTTTGTGGAACCTCCAGAGCAGAATTATTCATCGTGGTCAAAGTGGTATTGGTATATATAGTCTGATCTTGAGAAATTCGCGGTTGAGTAACATATATCGTCGTATTGGTATATGATCCCTATTTGATATTGATGATCAATATTCAACAATATAAAACTTTGAATGTTTATTTCTTTGTATCACCAGCAATGTTTTATATTGATTATTGAAGTACACACAAATTTGTCATACACGCATGTATACGAACTTTTTTTTTTTTAATGTTTTTAATTAAACTAGTTCATAATCTTTAGTTCTCTATTAATTTTATGAGAGTGATAAACAAAATTATCGGTTTCCGAACTGTGCTAGAATAATTAAGGAAAGAATAAATAGAATAGTGTTGAAATATGGTTTCCAAAAGTTACCTACCTTGCCCTTACGTCATAGGCCATAAGCTAGTACAAATAGTCTTGATAAGGTTTAGAGAATTACGAAGAACGTTTTATTAAGTTAAGAATTGCATTGATTATTTACGATTCATGAATACAACTTATATACCAGAGTACGAGGCTATGATTCTAGGGTTACATAATTACAGAATGAGGAAAGCGAAATATACACAAGATACGGACAAGATACGACACTAGAACTACTAAATATATATACCATAAACTACCTAGCTAAATATATTAAAATTCAGATTGAAATCCAGAAATTCTAGGGTTTAACGTTGAATATGAGTGATGCAACATTTGCAGACATTCCGGAAGAAATTAAGATTGAAATCCTGTCACGGCTGCCACCCAAGTGGTTGTCAATATGCAAGTGTGTTTCGAAACACTGGTATGATACATTAACCATACAAGCATTCTTGCTGAACCACTCTCGTTCGTATGATGAACATTCAAAACTTGCCTTTGTGGCAGTACCACCTGACCCCACGGGCTGGGGGTTTGGGAGATGTAACAAAGTTATCGCATTCGAGCTGACTGATAACAACACCAGCACAACGACTATGACTGTAGCAAAGACCACAACAATGAGCGTATTCATCGATTATGGTAATAATTTCATAGGTATTCAAGGTTCTGAGTATTATTTATGATTGAAACAAAGGGTGTGGTAGCAAGGCCGCTATATTGACTCTTGGATCGAAAAATTGGAAAGCAATTGTGGATGAATGTTTTGTAAGATTAACTTTACGATTTCAATAATGAAATCAGTCCCAAGATACAATATAGATTTGAATTAATTCAACCCTAATACAATCAATAGACGAAATAAAGGACTAACCTTGGTCCATGTCTTACAGACGCAATCAATTCAATAAGAAGTATAAGACGATTGATTCTCCTCCTTAACCCTTTTCTTTACTGTTTCTTGATGATGGAGAAGAAACTGCCTTTCACTTTCAATGTACGTATGTTTGTGTATTTTGTCGATGAATCGTTTCTGTGTATTTTCTCTATCATGTAGATCCACTTATTTATATAATGGGCTACGTACCTTTTCGCAAAAACAAACCCGATCATACCTTTTCATGAAAGACGACTTATTAAGGTAAGGTAAGAGGGAATAATAATTACATTAATCGGGACCGATCCATCACGATACCGTCTTTTATATTAAAGTCTCGTAATAATGTGAACTTAACTTTTATTAAAACCCGAAACACATAGGCCATACGAATATTATTAATTATTCTAACATTCTCCCACTTGGCCTTTGTGTTGACTTAATGGTTTAATAACTATAATGTGCACTTTTATGTTAAAGTCACTAATTGTCATATCCTTAATCGAAATAGAACTAATTGGATCATGGCGGTCACACGTCATTTACTAATCGACATGATTCCTTCCATGTATCACAAATCAATTCCAAATCTAGGTAAAACTTTAATTTGAGAAGAACATTAATTCTCACAATTAGTCACATGTAATCTAATAACTGTAATGTATACATATACTATAATGATTAACATGTCTATTATAACAGAAACAATACTATAAGTGAATTCTAGATGTCATATTTATTACAAACATATTAACTTTATAATAACAAGGCCTTTGATACAACACCCATGCGTTCTACGTACATGGCCAATGAACGCCTTGGGTGGTAATCCCTTAGTTAATGGATCTGCCGCCATTTTATCCGTTCTTATATGCTCAAATGACACTCTTTGCTTCTGTACCTCCTCTTTGACCGATAAGAACTTTAATTCCATGTGTTTAGCACCCTTGGAGTATTTATCGTTCTTAGAGAAGAAGACGGCTGCAGAATTGTCACAATAAATTCTCAGCGGCTTGGCAATACTATCGACGATCCCAAGTCTCGAGATAAAGTTTCGCAACCACAATGCATGAATAGTGGCCTCAAAGCATGCCACAAATTCGGCTTCCATAGTAGAAGTAGCAATGACAGACTGCTTCCCACTTTTCCATGATACTGCCCCTTCAGCTAAAAGGAACAAGTAGCCAAATGTTGATTTTCTACTATCAACACATCCGGTATAATCTGAATCTGAATAACCAATCACCTCAAGATGATCGGATCTCCTATAAGTAAGCATGAGCTCCTTAGTGCCTTGTAAGTACCTAAGGACCTTCTTCGCAGCTTTCCAGTGGTCTATCCCGGGATTACTTTGGTACCGACCCAACATTCCAACAGCAAAGCTGATATCTGGTCGAGTACATGTCTGAACATAGTTCAAACTCCCAACCACAGATGCATAGGGAATTCTCTCCATTTATTTTCGTTCCAGTTCATTACGGGGACATTGCATTTTACTAAATTTGTCCCCTTTTTGTATAGGAACTATCCCTGCAGAGCATTCATTCATTCTATATCTCTCTAAAACTTTGTCAATGTAAACTTTCTGAGACAACCCTAACAATCTTTGTGATCTATCACGGAAAATTTCAATTCCGATCACATAGGATGCCTCACCCATATCTTTCATTTCAAAGTTCTTAGATAGATATTTCTTTACATCATGCAACATGCCTAGATCATTCGCAGCTAGCAAAATATCGTCAACATATAAGACTAAAATAACAAATCTGCTCCCACTGATCTTAATGTAGATACACCGATCAACGGTAATCTCTACAAATCCATATGATGTGATGGTATCATTAAACTTTAAATACCATTGTCTAGAAGCTTGTTTTAGTCCATATATCGACTTCCTCAGCCTACACACTTTATCTTCATTACCTGGGGATGCAAATCCCTCAGGTTGGTCCATATATACTTCTTCCTTAAGCTCACCATTTAGAAAAGCGGTATTTACATCCATTTGGTGAAGCTCTAGATCATAATGAGCTACCAAAGCCAAGACAATTCTTAAAGAATCTTTCTTTGACACTGGAGAGAATGTTTCTTTATAGTCAATACCGTCTTTCTGAGTAAAACCTTTGGCAACAAGTCGAGCCTTATACCTTTCAATGTTACCTTTAGAGTCCCTTTTGGTCTTATAGACCCATTTCGACCCAACGGCCTTAGAACCCTCAGGTAACACTACTAGGTCCCATACTTTGTTGTCATCCATAGATTTCATCTCCTCTTTCATGGCAATTAACCACTTTTCAGAATTATCACTTTCCATGGCCTTACGGAATGAGACGGGATCCTCACTAATGCTCAAGTCACATTCAACGTTATATGTCTCGTAGTCATCTGGGATGGCTGATCTTCTTTCTCTTATAGATCGCCTTAATTGTTCCTCTGGAACATTGACTACCCTTCTTCGCCTTACAGGTTGCCTTGACTGTTCACGTGACATATTATTCTCCCCTTGAATTGTGACTTGATCATCATTGTTATTGTCATTTTGTGGGTCTTGCACTTCATTTCGTTGTTGTCCCATTATGTCATTTGACTGTGACGACACGATTGGTACAACAATTTCTTGTGCAACTTCAGGAGAAGAAGCTTCAACCTGAATTTCTTTAATGTCCACTTTTCGTGGTTCAATGCTCCCACTAGTTTGACCGTTCTCAATGAATCTAGCATTTCCAGTCTCTACTATTCTCGTACTATGATTAGGACAGTAAAATCTATACCCCTTTGACTTTTCAGGATAGCCAATGAAATAACCACCGACTGTCCTAGGATCTAGCTTCTTTTCATTTGGGTTATACAACCTTACTTGGTGGGCAACCCCAAATTCGAAGATGTCTTAAACTCGGTTTCCTTCCCGTCCACAGTTCATAAGGAGTCTTAGGAACTGCTTTACTAGGAACCCGATTTAAAACATAGGTTGCTGTCTTTAATGCATAAATCCATAGTGAAAGAGGTAAAGAACAATTACTTAACATGCTCCTAACCATTTCCATTAAAGTACGGTTCCCCTTTCAAAGAACACCGTTCTTGCAAGGTGTACCGGGCATTGTATATTGTGCACAAATACCCCTACTTTCAAGTAACTTTGCAAATGGACCAGGACATTGTCCATTTTCAGTAAACCTTCCATAAAACTCACCACCTCTATCCGATCTCACAATTTTCACTTTCTTTTCTAGCTGCCTTTCCACCTCATTTATGAATATCTCAAGGACATCCACGGAATGAGCCTTTTCATGCAACAAATAAGTGAAACCATACCGCGAGAAATCATCTATAAAAGTGATAAAGTACTTTTCACCACTCCAAGATGGAGTGTCAAAAGGTCCACAAATGTCGGTGTGTATAATTTCTAAAAGCCGAGAGCTTCTTGTAGTGATTTCTTTCTTTGTATGTTTAGTCTGCTTACCTTTAATGCAGTCTACACACACATCTAAGTCACTAAAATCCAATTGAGGTAGAATTTCATCTTTTACCAACCTCGTTAACCTTTCTCTGGATATGTGACCTAGCCTTTGATGCCACAAGTAAGCTGATTTTTCATTCGATGCACTACGTTTAATACCTTGACACTCAACATAAAATAGGGAATCGGAAAATTTAATATCAAGATTGAACCTATAAAGTGAATCAATCAAAGTACCACTACCATAAAAGTATTCATTACGGTACATAGAAAATACACCATGTCCAACCTTGAAATTAAAACCTAAATTATCCAATTTACTTAATGATACAAGATTTCTAGCACAATCGGGTACATAGAGACAATCTGTAAGATCTATATGACAACCAGTGTCTAAGATTAATCTGTAAGTCCCAATGCCCTCAATGCGTGCTTTCATCCTGTTTTCCATGGATACAAACTGTTTAGCTCTTCTTATGGGCTGGATCATACGATATCCCTGTTTAATGTGAGAAATATGAGTAGTTGCACCAGAATCTAACCACCAAGTATTACTAGGTACTTCTATAAGATTTGATTCAAAGCAAACAAAACTATAATGTTTACCTTTCTTTTCGCACCATGTCTTCCTTTTAGGACGGTCCTTCTTGAAGTGTCCCGTTTTCTTACAAAAGTGACACTTCTTCTCTTTCTGGATCGCACTTTCAGGTCCCTTAAAGAAAGACTTTCTCTTCTTACCATTCTTACCCTTCTTACTCGGTTTAGCCTTGCTGCTGCTGGCACCATCATGACTTAGGAAATGAACAGTTTGATCTTTCATCTTCTTTAATCTCCCCTTCTCCTGTATAAGCATGGCTTTTAACTCTTGATAGTTCCATTTATCTTTTATGGTGTTATAGTTCACCTGAAACTGGCCAAACTCATAAGGTAGAGAGTTAATGATGAATTGGACCAAAAAAGTATCACTTACGTCCATTCCTAAAGTCTTCAACTTTGTCACCGTTAGACATGTGTGTCACATGATCATGAATCGGTTGAGACCAGTCAAACCTTTTAGTAGTTAGCTCACTCATTAAACTACCAACAATTGACTTATCATTCAAATCCGATTGTGAACACTCCTTTACTTTAAGCATGAATTCCCTTGCTTTCTCTTTTTAGGCATGGAGGGCTTAATGTTATCACCATTGTCATCCTCATGAGGTGTAAACCTTACCGATAGATTTCTCCCTAGCCTTGATAATGACACTTTTCGGAGCTCGAGGTGTAATTTCGGTTGGCACCTCATATGTCGATGACAATGTCCAAAGCCATTATACCCAGTGTATACTGGATCTTTAATGCCCACTCATCATAATTAAGCCCATTAAACTTTACAAAAGAGTCAGCAGATGCAAACATAAATGGAGATGCTGCAAACATTTATACATGTTACCAATTACTGCTTTGAAAAACTATCATACAGATTCAAATAATATTATATAAACTTTTATACATGTATTTAAATGACCTTTGGGCAACAATTAAATACAAGTAGCTATCATTGATGTTAATGTATACTTTAACAATTAATTATAACACACATGAATCAAATAAGAATGATATCTTTGGATATACATACTATTAGACCCAATTTATGAATAATTAATCCTTTTATATCATCAACTATATTTAATGACCCACCTTTGGGCGATCTCCCAAAATATAGATGACAAAAAATAATTGATCAATCTATCTATAATGTCATTTATACATCCCTTTTAATCATGATCAATTAAAAACTTTAATTTCAAATGTTTAAATGCAATATTATAACAAGGCCACTTTGGTGACTAACATGTAATATATATACAAAATAAACATTTAAAGTTAATGGTAAATATATTATCTTAATATGTTAACAATTCATAACATGAATTTACCCATTACTTTAATGTGAGTCATTCTATTGTCTAACTTTATGTGTGTCGGAATAAGTAGAAATATGTTAAACATTTAATCTCCAAAAACACAGCCGAAAAGCAATAGTTACAATACCATTAATGAACATTGATCTGTTATCAAAGTGCAAAATTGATCATTATCATTCTGATCCATATGCAAACAAAAATATAACAGACCATAAGTTCAGCCCAGGGGTGTCTAAGGCCACGGGCAACCACGGGCGGTGGAACCGGGCCTCCGGTTTTGGTCACCGAATTTAAAAGCTTTATTGATGCAATTCAATACAAATTACGACATATAATACACTTGTCATTCATATTTGGGGCCTCATTTTTTATCTGTTGCACCGGGCCTCCGTTTACTTTAAGACGCCCCTGGTTCAGCCCTAATAATTACTTACATGCCAAAACCTTGAAAGCACAAACTTTAATGCATAAATAAATTTTGCAGCGGAAACAAACATTGGCCTGTCATTGCTTAATAATGCATATTAAGGTGCAAAAATTGGTTGTCACAACTCCAGAAAACAAACAAACAAAAAAAAAAAAAAAAAAAAAAACCCAGAAAGCAACTTGGAATTCATACGGATCTGTGTACACCATTATGATATATCTTTACTAATCACTTAAATTCCATAAGCCCGATAGTGTGAACTTGGTCCATTCATATGCAATTATAGAACAATGTTCCATAGAACAGTCTGAATGAACATAATGACAAACAAAAAAGGACGTTATATCCGAACATTACATGCACTGAAACATCTGAATATTGCATGCACTGAAACATCTGAATGTTGCATGCACTAAAACATCTGAATGAACATAATGACAGACAAAAAAAGACGCAGCGGCAAAACCCAGTGAATAAGCATATGATATAATCATATATTCATGATGATAGTAAACCAAGCGGAAGAACATTCACCGACAATTGATAAACATATCAAATAAAAATCAGTGAATCAATTAAACGTATCTTTAATGGGTAAATTAATCAAATTTATAGTTGCTCTGATACCAAATGTAAGATTAACTTTACGATTTCAATAATTAAATCAGTCCCAAGATACAATATAGATTTGAATTAATTCAACCCTAATACAATCAATACACGAAATAAAGGACTAACCTTGGTCAATGTCTTACAGACGCAATCAATTCAATAAGAAGTATAAGACGATTCCTCCTTAACCCTTTTCTTTACTGTTTCTTGATGATGGAGAAGAAACTGCCTTTCACTTTCAATGTATGTTTGTGTATTTTGTCGATGAATCGTTTCTGTGTATTTTCTCTATCATGTAGATCCACTTATTTATATAATGGGCTACGTACCTTTTCGCAAAAACAAACCCGATCGTACCTTTTCATGAAAGACGACTTATTAAGGTAAGGTAAGAGGGAATAATAATTCCCGGACTTTAATTACATTAATCGGATCTATCCATCACGATACCGTTTTTTATATTAAAGTCTCGTAATAATAATGTGAACTTAACTTTTATTAAAACCCGAAACACATAGGCCATACGAATATTATTAATTATTCTAACATGTTTACCTTGTTCAGTGACCGAGGAATTATGTCATTGACAAATAACAAAAGCTTTTGTCTTGATGGAGTAATTTATTGGGTAAATGAAACTCAAATTGATGATTATGCTATTATGTTAACCGTTGTTGCTTTTGATCTGAATAGCGAGACGTTCAGAGATTACGAGCTGGTTGTCGACGATGCTGGGACATTCGGATACTATTTGACACCCTTGAAAGGGTGCCCAACCCTCTTCATTTGGAAGAAGAAAAGCGATGAGATACAACAGTTGACATTGTTTAACCATAAAAATCCGAATGTGGCTTGGAAAACGAGGAAATTTATTGTACATGATTTTCCCAGAATCTTCAATTACGGCAGTCGTTCAACTTGTGTTGCAGGGGGGAGATTCCTGCTACATGGTTTGCTGCCGATTGGAGCTTTGCGTGAAATTTCCGAAGAACTCCCAGATCATGTGTCTTGGTCTTGGTATGTATTGTATGATCTTGAGAAGTTCGCCTTAGAGTAATACTCCGCATATATATCCTCTTATACTGTCTTCATTTGACTTTGATGCTCAACTAAGGTAAAACTTCGATAATTTATTTCTTTGTATCAAGTAAGTCCTAGATATTTCGAATTGGTTCAGGGTCTTTCAGAGAATCAGATCATTAAGTATCATGTTTACTAGTTACTGTAATAGCATTACCTGCACAGTCGCACAGTTGAGACAATTGAATTACCAGCACCGCTGACGACTTCCGAGATTTTAGTTAAAAAACTTTGTTTTTCAACTGGATTGAAGGCATTTCAGAGTATCAGAGCATTAATTGTCAGGTTAACTTTTTTCTGTACTAGTATTACATTCCTATAGAAACATTAAAAACTTCAGTAATGCTGACGGCTTAGATCGAAGATTTTCATTCATAGATGCTCAAATTCATCGCATTTGTGAATTTGAGTTGTGAGTACAAACAACAAAGTAGAAACCACTAGAAAAGGATACAATAAAATTGTGTGACCCGAGTCGATTCTAATAGTAATTTATTTGGATGGTCCAACTTATTATTGCCACAGAAGTACTGCAAATTCTATGATCAATCAACTGAGACTGGTTGCATTTTCTCGGCCTCTTCCCGCAACTCTTGGAACAAGGCTGACGACAGGTATCGCTCTCCAAAACTCGGGTGGATAGTCTATTATGATCAATCAAAGCATATATGTAAAGTTGTAAACCATAACCATTACAGCCAGTAAAAAAATCGGTCATTAAATCAGGATTTTGTAATCTAAGTCTTACCACAATGAGTTTGCCCTTGTTTTCTGGTCTTTGAGCAAGTTCCAGTGCTGCTACTGTGTTCGCTCCTGACGATATCCCAACCTTTATAATTCAAGTGTCAAAACTAACATCAGTTTTCCAGAAACATCAGCTAAATTTAGAACATTTCACGTTACGAATCTGCAATGAATTCTCAAAGTCGGATTATAGGATTTTATCAGTAAGGGACTGCCAAAAATAGATGACATTTTACGATAAGGCCAATAATTGACTGATAGTTGGTTGCAGGGCCGCCTAATAAGGTGTTGATTAGGCTCTCATGGACAGAGCCGGGATCCCTCAAAAATTGGGTCCCTGATTTATACGCGTAAGAAAAGTTGTTTCATTATGGCATAATCATGACAGTTGATAAGACCGGTACTAGATGGACACAGAAATAATCTGGAATAAAGCGTGGCACTGAACGCAGGAGGTCACACTACCTCAGCAAAGTACACTTTTGTGAGTTAATACAATGCAGCTAAGGCTTGCGATATTCGACCAACTAGTGATGTAAATTAAATATGTGTAATAAAATTTAAGTGTTACCATAAGTCCTTCCTTTAGAGCCAGCTGCCTCGCCATTTTTACTGCATCATCACTCTTAACCTGTTACAGTTTTTGCAGAGTTTGAATATTGCCGGGTAAAACATATTTATACCTTGATTCTACTATATTATTGGAAGAGGATAGAAATTTACCTCAAGAACTGCATCCATAACATCCATATCTAAAATATCCGGTTTGAATCCAACGCCATTGCCAGTTATAAGATGAGGCCCTATTTACATCGGAACCAAGGTAAGCAAGTATTCTTTTGTAACTGGCAATGAATGTACTATTATGGGTCGGTCACCTAGAACTACTGTTGAACAGCTTATTCAGGTACATATGACCCCTTTACCTCTACATAACCGAGAGCGTTTGAGGCATTTAGGTAATCTTATTTCGAAAATAAGAAGGTGCAGGTAAATAGTCTACATACCTGGTTTACCTCCATTGAGTACATTGCTTTCAGCTGGTTCAACTCCATAAATCTACACCACCAGTAAATATTTAAGTACAGCAAAAAACGGCAATAAAAATTTATAGTTAATAGAAAATCCACCTTGACATTGGGGTTTTGAGATTTGAGATACTGTCCTACACCAGAAACAGTTCCTCCACTACCGATCCCCATCACAAAGATGTCTACTTTCCCTTGAGTGTCATCCCATATTTCCGGTCCTGTCGTCTCAAAATGCACCTGTTTTCATCCCCATTATGATATACTCCCTCCGTCCCGGTCATTTGTTGTCCTTTTCCATATTGGGGTGTCTCAGTCATTTGTTGTCCTTTCTATTTTAAGAATGAACTTGAAGAGTAATTTGATCATTCTCATTCAATTTGTTCCACTTGTCATTTAGTTATTGGTTCTCTCCTCTTTCCTTGGTCTTTGTGCCAAAATGAAAGGACAACAATTGACCGGGACGGAGGGAGTATGTTAGATTTCATATTTACTTGTTAAATTTCAGAAACAAAGAAACATTGCGCGTTGTCTGACTACGTCATAATATAAGAAGCATAAGCAGTTTAGTAAGCCATATTTTTTTATTCAATCATATTCCTCCGTTACAAACGCACATTACTTACTACTTGTATATCAAACCTCAAAACCGGGTTTCAAGAAGAGAATGACCTGAGTGTTAGCAGGATTAGCAAATTGCTGAAGCATGAAAGCATCAGGAGTAGAATCTAAAAGCTGGTAAGCCTTCTTGACAGTACCTCCCATTCCTTTCTCCGGGTCAGTGAGAATTAATTCGGCACCAAATGCTAACATGGTCACCCTTCTCTCTAAGCTAGTGTATGACGGCATTGTCAATACCATCTTGTATCCTTTCATTGCAGCAATGAAGGCCATGCTTATCCCCATGTTCCCTGATGTTGGCTCTATCAGAACTGTCTGAATTCCGAGAAAATCTCTTGGGTTAGATCAAACTAAAATTTATAGGATTATTAAAAAAACAACATATTAATAAATTTTTTCCCTTATATGAATTCTGACCTTCCCTGGTGTAATAAGTCCTCTTTTCTCGGCATCTTCTATCATTGCTAGAGCTGGTCTGAAGCAGTTATAATTGTGAGTTCTTTTCTGATGCTACAACATTTATGCAAAACATTTGCTTTCAAAGTTTGAAAGAAACATAGTTCAGTACAGTTCATTTGAGTTCAGATCAGTTCAGTTCAGTCCAAAAGAACCGGGCCAGTTAAGTTATTTTCAACACTAGTAGTGTCTAACATGATCTGATACTTAAACCTCATCATCGTAGCCCAAAAACACGACAGTACCATCAAAAATAGCAGTGTCCGACACTAGTACATGCACCCGAGTCCAACTTGTGCATTACACAGACTACACAGTTACTAAGCATAAGCACAGCACAAGTGATTGAAGAAATGAAAGTTATAAACCCGAGATGAGAAACATGCCTGTCTTTGATACTAGCAGTAGGCTGCATCATCTCCTGTTTGACGGCGATGTATGCTCCACATCCTTCACTGATCTTGTTTAAGAAAACCAAGGGAGACTTTCCTATAAGCTGTTGATTGAGATTGTGTGATATCAGTTCACTATTCCAATGGCAATGACATTATTCAGGATTTCAGGGTCTCTGGTTTCGGATAGTAAATGAGTGTGTACCACCAGAGAAGCAATAACTGATTACTAAATCTTACTCCCTCAGTCCCGGTCATTTGTTTACCTATTCCATTAATATGGGTGTGTCATTTATTTGTTTACCTTTCTATATTGAAAATATTTTTGAAGAATAATTTAATCATCGGCATAACCTATGGTTCACTTGTCAGTCAATAATAATACCTACAAATGGTCCCCTTCTATTTCTACCGTCTTTATGCCAAAATCAAAGGTAAACAAATGAAAGGGGACGGAGGGATTATGTTTTTACCAACAAAATAACAACAATATTAACCGTGTTTCTGGGAATTTCCTACTCTTATAGAGATTTTATTGTCAACCAAACAACACTAAGACATTTATAAGACACTTTTATACAAATACTACAGAAGCAATACTTGTGTAAGGCGGGTCTTACATATGCAAGTATATTGTAAAATAGTTGTTTGACAATTAGTTTAACATTAATATATATGGGTATTTCTAACCAAATGACAACATGAAAAACAAGTGAAGAAAGGAAAGGAAACAAACATGGGAAACATGATGTTTGATATTAGTCCCTGGAAAAGCAGATGGAAAATCAGAAAAGCTCCTGAGAGATGGTGCAGCACTGGCAGTAGCACTAGCACTGCTGGAGAAGTATCTCACTGTTTTTGTGATGAATTCAGTTGATGATCTTGATCTTCTCATCATGTTTCTTATTACATTAGTTGCCATCATAGATTTTACCAATGAAGGAAGTAAGCACTCAAAATGAACAAGTTTTTTAAGTCAGTTGTTTGTTTTGGGTAGTGCATGTGTTTGAACTTGTGAGTTTGTTTGGTCTTTATAGTATTTTTTATTCAGGTAAAAAATCCGGTTTAGTTTGGATCTGAGTAAATTGGTTATTTGAGATTCGAGAATCCAGACATTCGAATAGTTTTTAGATGGGTTATGATTGAAGAGTTATATTGAGTCGTTTTGAATTATAATTAGCTCAAGATAATATTGGCTAACCATTAATAGAACGAGTATGGGACAGTTCTTTCATTATTGTCTTACGACTGTTTCCACATTTTCAACATGTTTTGTTTTGTTTTTTTTTTGTTTGTTTGTTTTTTATAATAAACCGAGAGAAGATTCAAGACACAAATCCAGCAATTTTTAATTTAAATTAACAAATTAAATGTAAAGTAAACTTCTTTGTAATCAGATTTTAATTGTGCAACTTGTGTCGATTTTAAGTAGAGTTGGTCCAGACTAATAAAAAGGCTATTTAGATGTATTAAGATGAATTTTGTCGTAGATGTGTTCTTAATTCATCAAATTTTTGATTTACGAGATCATATTTCAATCAGTTCATCTAAATGTTACAGTAATTTATTAGGACCACGAAGTCGATAAAACTCATTATCTGGACGACTAAAACAACCCATTACATGATTGTTTTACCTTTTTTGAGTGTAGTGGGTATACTACATTGCTTTAATTGATTTTACAATTAATAGACGTAGAGTAATTTGGCAAGAAATGCATATAATATGGGAGTGTGGTCTTAACTTTGTTGAGGAGATACTTTAATTAGACAAATAGACCAGATACATGAGACATTGATTAGAGTCAAGGAAAGAGAGCTCAAAAAGTTGGATGTATACAATGTTTGCAGAACCTAGTATTCATTATTCTACTACGTCATGTGGTATGTATGTAGTGTTGCCACTTAGGTTGTCTGCTAGACATCCAGAGATCTAGGATGGTCCAACTACAAGCGTACAACCTTCTAATTCATCAAAGCGTCTTGCTTGTGACGGGCTAATTCCGTCACAAGCTGAAGACCTCTCACAAAAAGGGAGAGGGGATAAGGTGGGTCACCCCTCAGGTACTTCCCCACTCACCTCTCATAAGTATTTTGTGAGAGGAAATGGTATCCGTTACAAGCTTGTGACAGATATCGCCGTCTTCAATGAGATTTTGTACTAATTCATTAGGCTCTGTTTTTTCAGACTTATTTTCTGCTAATTTTAGTTCAATTCAGTTTAATTTCGCTCAACATCATTCAGTTCAGTTCCACCCTCTCCGACCAGCCTTACTTTACACAACAATAGACCCCATATAAGGCTACATTTGACCATCGTGTTGATAACCCCTGGAAAGCATTTATTTCTATCTTTCCAACGAGTCCAAGAACACCTCAAATCGATCTCGTTTGCTATCTCAAACATCAATTGAAAGTTACCCCATTGCAAAATGTTGAATCCTCCGGCCAAAATGTCGTGTTTGACAAAAAAAAAATATTAAAAATTGTTTTCTACAATTTTTTTTTAAAGGTGGTGTTTGAAAAAAAAACTTTTTTATAAAGTTTGTGTTTGACAAAAAACCCTGAAAATTAATAACATTATTATTAATAAGGTTATTTCATGAGAATAATTCATACTAAGGCTCATCTTCTCATATTAATCCAACGTATATTTTAACTGAGAAAAAACCGATATTTGAAATCATTTAACTTTGAGTGAACTCAGGCCATTATTTACCTCTTATTACCGGTTTCTCAATAGGTCATATTTTTTTTTATGTATATTTTCTTCTTCCCATTTATTTCTTCATTCTTCATCCTCTCTTCTAATTCTTCATTCCTTCTTAATCATTATCTCTTATTCTTAGCTTTTCTTTCTAAATCTCTCTTAATTTTCTGGTTCCTCATTTTTCCCTCTCTTTTAATCTCCTGCTACATTTCCCCAACTCTTTGCACAACATCATCATCATATGATTAACATCTTGTTATCAGGCCAGACAATAAACCCACAATTTTTTCCAAAATCAAGCCCGTATATAAAGCCATGTGATCTCCACCACCTCAGCCAGCCATTAAACTTGAAACCATTTACAAGCCTTAAATACCCAGAAATTCAACTTCTAGTATATGCAGCAAAATCGACATTAATAAACGCACAAATTCTTCCAAAATCAAGCCCAGAAATTGATCCAAATTAAGCCCAAAATTCAAAAGCAAATCAATGGATTTTAATTTGATTCACATAATTTTTTTAAAGAATTGGGATTTTAGATGAATTTTTAGGGTTTGGAATTTTGATTTTTCAGAGTTTATTTGGTTGGACCAAAAACCAATTGAGAAATTGCGAGACAAAGTGACAATGGACGTGTCGAATTTGGTAATAAAAATTGAAAAAAAATTGAAACTTAAATGTTTGAAAGCGGTTTTAGCATTAAAGGAGAAGTGACGGCGCTGATAAGAACTCCAGGTCAAAGACGGCGGTGCTATCTGCTAACCGGCAGCTTCTCGACACCATCGCTACGTTCAACGCTGACGCCAGAGAGTGTCTCCTTTCTTTAACGCCCTCTCTTCTCTTACTCTTCAACCGAGTAATCCCTGATGTCGGAGCAGCGCTAGTTTTGAAAAGTTGTCAGAGTTCAGCGGAGGTATGGTGGTGTTTTTGCCGGTGTTGATTTTGGAGGTTGTTGAGTAGTGGTGATCGGTGAATGGAATTGTGATGGTGATCAGGAAATTACATGCTTGAAACCATTTACAAGGCATAGATACCCAGATAACATGTTGGGTGAAATAAAGTTTGTGAAAATGAGGAAGTTTTACAGGTTATTAGGATTAATATTCAAGAGAAACCGGTTGTCAAGGTTGCCCTTCCACCAGTTTACTAAAAGTTAAATAAGGTTAAAGATTGGTTTTTTCTCGATTAAACTGTAGTTTAGATTAATATGGGAAGAGTAGCCTTCGTATGGATTATTCCCATGAAATAACCCTTATTAATATTATTGATGGTGCACGCCCAATCGACTTGACCCACTAGCCAATACGGGTCATACATGTCAACACCCGTGGTGGAGCTAGGGGCTAGCAGGGGCGCTCGCCCTTGCTGGCAGATGGAAATCGCAAAAGTTTTAGTTAGAATTTTCGAAAAAAATTCGAGTTTCCCTTATAACATTACCCGTTTGCCCCCGTTGAAATTTTTCGCCCCTGCTGGGTTCAAATCTTGACTTCACCACTGGTCAACACACTTGCCAATATGACTACCGGATTTGCTTGGTACCTTACGAATCACGAATCGTTAAAAGCGAATTTTATCAAGTTGCTTACTGAAAACACATATAATACACTTTCTATAAGAGCGAATCGGTAAGGGCGTATTCATAGCCAATCTGGTAATCATGCTTGTCAAGTCGTCATTTGAGGTACACATAGAATCCTATAAATACCTCATTATTCATCAATCAATGGTAAGATACTTCTCACCAACAACTTCCTCTCTTTAGTAGTAAGACTACTCGAGCTACTATGAGAGGGCATCGAGACTTTAGGTTCAAGCAAGGTCCCGACTATCCACCAGTACCATAAGACATCAGAGAAGGGCCCCTTAAGGCCCTATTTGTTATGTGTGCAAGATCCATCAGAAGAGCGCAAACATTGCCTCGAGGGGCCATCTAACAGGAGCGCATTGACCCGACCTGGATTCGAGCAACGCTTACTTGATTGTTTTTATTCGAAACGATTATTTTTACTAATATCATTATTAATACTAACATTATTATTTATTATTGTTATTAAAAATATTATTAGTAAAAAATTACTATTTTTTCATTATTATAATTAATGATTATTCATATATAATATTATAATATTTTCTTATAAATATTAATATTATATTATTATGATAATTTCAGTTTAGTTCAGCTCAATTCAGCTTTATTCAGTTCAATTCAGTTCAAATCAGTTCCATTCAGTTCAGTTTAGCTCTTATTAGTCGGAAAGAACCGGGCATAAGTCGAGTAAAAATCAAAGCAACAACAGTTGTAAAGAATTGATTGAGATTGTATGGATGGATGTATGAATACAATGTTTACAAAGGTAACTATTTATACAAAAGTTAGTAGCTAAAATTAAGCTAACAACAATAACACCTAGCTACAAAATAGGAATTACAAAGACTAAAGACTAGTAACAATATATAAAATCTAGGAGAGAATTAGGGAGAAGAAATAGGCTCTTGTTGAGTCGGTTGTTACCCTTGGACAAGGTTTGTTGGTGAGACCATTTATTATCCTTAACACACTTCCGTAAGATGAGCGATTGTAGCATTAATCCAATCTTGGAAGCCAATGAATTAAAGTGCGGTCTGAACAATGGCTTAGTAAGAGTATCGACAATTTGGTCGTCACCATTGACATGTTGAATGCGAACGGTCCATAAGTGAACTTGTTCTCGCACAAAATGGAAGCCGAGAGCAAGATCCTTCATCCTTGAATGAAAAATTGGATGCGCCCAATAATTAGTTGCCCCGAGATTATCACAAAAAATAAGCTATCATAGACAGTTGTGTAAACCCTTGGCTATGGAGTGTTTAGGTAATGTGTTGAAGTCAGGCAATCTAGTGGTGCCTCTAGCCTTCCATCCGGAGGCTCCAATTGTGTTCTTTTGGGTTAAGTCATGGATCGTTGCTTATGATCACGACAAGGACACGTTTGACACAATACCGTATTCTCCATGTCTTGCTTCTCCCGTGATTAAAAGAAATGGTCCGTTTTTTAAATATTCACAGGTATTAAATACCGTGATGCGTTAAGAACTCAAGTGATCTTTCACTTGTCAGAATGGGTGTATTAAGTTTACCAATGACTATACTGCATTTCTTAGTTCCCTTTAATTTTTCTTCTCGCTGCCCTAACTAAAATTGTTTCGTAAGTTCGTAAGTTGTATTTGAAGTCTTTTTACTTCTCCGTTAGTCAGTTTAGATGACTAGTAGGAAAAAGTTGCTACTTGGGTTCTAAATTTGCTCAAATTTCGTCATAAAAAGTATTTCGTATTATCTTACCATGGAAGCATCTTCTACATGAACACGACAGTAAGTTATCGTGAAGGTATCGACCTTTACGATCTCAACTGTAGTTCATAAATGTGTGATTCACAGACCACTAAATAATTATATTTCATAGTAGAAAGCCTAAGCAACGGAATACAAGCTTTCTCCAATCTAATGTTATTCTAATCATGCTGAAGTATATCCACATCATCATAAATCATACTGGCTGTCGCTCGGTCTGTATTCCTTATTACTGCAGGGTACCGCATGATTAGCAACCATTCCATACTGTTAGGACAGGTATGGACAATAACTCCCAAAAGGACGCCGGAGATATCCTATAGCTAGGTAAACAACAGCTTGAAGAATATCAGCGATGATTGACTTGATAGAGATTGATGTTTTTTCGACATCCTGCAACCTGCATTCCTGCAATATTAAGTTTAAACTGTCAGATGAAATATGGACATGAAGACCTTCCTCAGATGCCCAGATGGCACCCTTATAAAGGGCAATTGCTTCTGCCTGAAGGGGAGAAGAAGCCTAGAAGGTGGAATCATGCTGATGGGAAGAAGGCTTCACTGGAAGAGTATTTGATAGGATTTTCCAATGATAAACCTTCCATTTGTCCGGAATATGAAGGAACCACAACTTTTCCTGCAGAAAAGGACTGTTGCTTAGTCCATTCCGTTTTTTATCCTTTCTGGTTGCAGTCCTAAGCATCTCATCCTGAAAAGCCCTAGCATAACCCGTCTTGACACTATAAGTCCCGTCTTCAGTAGGGAACCAATAAGGGGTGTCTACAGAAGGATTAGTAGGGATTCTTATTGCTTTTATTAGGCCAAATACGTTTGTTGACGGGATCTTTTTTGAAAAATTCCATAGTCGTAGTGTGCAAGGCTATAACGATTTCTATTATCTTCACCTAGATTACCAAATTCACTCGATTCCCAATGAATCGCAGATCAATTCAACTGTCCTCTATCATGGCACATACATAGAAATCAATATTACAGACACTATAAGAGAGTATTGCGTATTGGATGTGGCGTACACATACGTCTAATAGACTGGGTTATTATTAAGTACTCCGTATTAATGCAGGATAATAACATGTATTTACCCGGCTTTTACCAGTTTTTGTCTTTTTTGGTAACAGAAGCCACAATGGTTGTTAAAGGCGAAGTTTTGAACCCAGATTACAAGCACCGCCGCTAAATGACTTGCCCAACAAAGCTACATATGAGCTTTTGGCTGAAATTGACAATTTCCCAAAATACTGCAGTGTTTTATAAAGACAGAACTCAGAGAAGCATGGAAACAAAAACAACCAGAAAGCCATGAACTTCCTTCATATTTAACAACTACGGGTCTACCATGGGCAAAGGTTCACTCTTATGCAAAAAACGTATTGTGTTTTAGGAGATTAACATGTAAAGGAATAAAATTTACTGTGACAAAATGTCTTATGGCTGAGATGTTGATCCGAAATAGGTGTGTAAAACCGCAGGTCAGACGCCCTAAGGAAATCTTCAGATGGGATAATATTGTGCCCTATGCAAGGAGCACTGGAAGCGCACTTTTATATGGAATATACAAGAACTACTTGTAGGTTGTAGCACATTTCAAAATCCAGAAGCGATGCCTAATCTTATTGTCCAGAAAGCATAGAAGTATGCAGGACATCTCCTTGAAAATTATACAAGGGCACCAAGAACTCTATCCAATATCCCATCTGCTCTTTATAAAGGCCAAACAATTATCAGCTTGTGACACGGGTAATGAGAGACGAAAGTAATGAAACAAGCAACAACTGTAGAGCGACTGGTTAAAAAACTGGAAGGAATCCCGGCATGTAAAGTCCCCATTTTCATGTACTAGAGTTAGCACCATTTCGGCAGTAAGATGAAAGAATAAGGCATCACATTCCCTCCAAGATTACCACTTCCATTGTAGAATACGACTGTACTGGATGTGCCTTACTCATAAGGAATTAAGCAACCTTGACAACATTGTAGAACACCAGACAGTAGAAGTACCTTAATACTCTTATATCATTAGCATAATATTTGTAGTACACCGATGTAAAAGCTCATGAGCTCACTCGAGGCAAACATAACATAGGTTACGAATTATGCATAGCAGTAACACATAAAATATACTCCCTCCTATTCTAAATAACCTTCCTTATCTCTTTTTTCGTCTATTCACAAAACTTTACCTATTTCTTTTTTTTGCTAAAGTTTTATGTTTATTTTATTCACCTCAACCCCACAATACCCATACTTTATACTTATTTTAATCACTTCACTCTAGACCTGTCAAAACCTGACCCGACCCGAAAATTGATCGTAACTCGACCCGCAAATAACCCAGTTTTTTCAACCCGAACCCGTTTTGACCCGTAATAGCGGGTCGAAACTCGACCCGTAAGGGTTGACCGTAGGTCAAAGCAATATATTTTCCTTAAAATTGATAATGTCAAATACCATCACCTCGAACCTTATGCCACGTCATCACATTAAAGTGTGTCACCTCGTCACTTTCATCATATTACGTCGATCCATATTCTAAGTCAGCACTGGCATGTCATCATTTCCAGCGACATGCCACGTCATCACCTTGAAGTGTGTGCTATGCCATTACTTTCATCGGGTTACATGGAACTGCATTCCACGTCGGCACGGCCACGTCATCACTTCGAAGTGTGTGCCACACCGTTACTTTCATCGTATTACGTGGAACCGCACTCCACGTCAACACTGCCACCTTATCACCTCGGATCACATGCCACATCATCATTGTCATCTTATTTGAAACTTACTGTCGTACTTGGCGAGTTAGTGGGGGTAATGATGATGATGACAAGGTGGAGATAGCGAGAATGGTGACAATTAAGTTGACTAACACAAGCAAGAGGAGACAAAATGTATAAATGGTAGGAATTACGATAAAGAAGTTTTAAAAAATGACATAAAAAGATCTTGATCGACCCATTTTTTTACCCGAACCCGCCCCAAAACCCGTATCAAGCCGTTCGTATAACGGTGTGATATTGAATATATTAAGCAAAAAATGTTTAATCTTACTAATATCATATATATTAAACTAGATAATAATAAAAATTTAAGAATAATTAAGTGTTTCTAAGTAAAATTAAAGAAAATAATTTTTTTTAAAAAGAGGTTAATCTAACTTTCTTTCAAATCTTATACCTAAAATAATATTTTTTCTAAACTTGATACCAAATTTTAAAAAAAAAGTCCTAAGTTGACGATTTTGCCCTTGCTAATTTGATGGTTTTTAGTGTTGGTAATTGACACGTCTGTCGTGTACCTGTCAAAAATAAACTAACTAAACTAACTATATAGCTAGGGAAGTCAGGTCGATCTCCACAGGGAGGCAAGATATCTGTAGAAGTCCGTCTATTTGATCACAAATGGGAGGGGGGGGTTGTTGAATTGTTTTCTAAACTACGAAGTATAAAGGAAAGAGAAATAAAGGCAAGAGCAGTAAAGGCAAGAAATGAGTTTTAAACTATCAGAGAGAGAGGGACATGTCAGGATTTCGGTTCACTACGGTAGTCCAGTGACTCAGCTGTAAATAACTCAGACGAATTAATGTAAGACGGATGTTGAAAGGTCCTTTCAGTCCACTTTCTATCCTAAAATACCACTAACTTAATTTTCATTCTCGTCAGGGTAGTCTACTGTTCATAGCAGGCCTATTTAGTCCAATCTTTCAATCTAGGATTAATTTTAGCCAGATTAAAGAATAACTCAGAAGCGTGAACTCAACTAAGTCGAATAAATACAATTAAATTGCTATGGTGACAGAGACTCGTAATCAATTCATCTGTTTCATTTACTACATCGTCATTTTCCTACCGCAGATCCCCTAATCCCAACATGAAAGGGGTTTAGCTACTCATGTCGCTAATTAAACTAACAACAGATAATATTCCAGCAGTAAACATTATGACATAAACAATTAAAAAGCATAAAAGAGAAATTAGGGCAGAAATTAAATGTAACGAACGAAGAATTAAAGCAAGCAAAAGATTAATTATTAATAAAGGAAGATAAAGGAACTACAATCCAAGCGAATCCGGCGTAAAGAACACAAAATCCGAGTGAAATAATCCCAAGAACAAAGTTACAGTGAAGGAGAATGTTTAACGCAGTAAAGTTTGATAAAAGCTAAGTAGTGAATAAATCTCATGCTAATGACCTAACTAATGCGTGCTTAAATAAGAAATAATTAAGTTTTTGCGGAATAAAACATAACACGGGCTAAATAAAAGCCCATAACAGCGAAACCACTCGATCGAGTGCATTAAAACCACTCGATCGAGCAAACCTCCAGCATAATCTACTCGATCGAGTAGAAAGTTACTCGATCGAGTAACTCGTCTTTCTGCAGCTTAAGGATCGAGTAGATTTCTACTCGATCGACCAACCATGGACGTAAAAACTACTCGATCGAGTGGTAAAACTGCTCGATCGAGTACTTCGTCTTCAAATCAGCTCAAGTTCGTGCCGAAATGCCTCGTAATGCGTGCCATGACGCTTGCAAAGGCAGTATCTCACTCTGGAAAATCCCGTCTCCTCTAAATGCATGCAAAAAGGACGAAAAAGAGTACGATTCCACTACTTTCACGTTCATTTCTACAAAATGGACAAAACGAACCAAAGTAGCCAATTCGGGGCAAAATACCATAAAAACAGTATAAAAATGCATAGAAATACGTGCTGAAATAGGCTAAAAAGACTATATATTATGCACGTATCAAATCTCCCCAAACCGAACCTTTACTCGTCCTCGAGTAAACTAAAATGCAACTAATGGAACGGAAATGATAACTCAGAGCTAGCTTAACTTGTCTACTTGAACCAATTAAATGCAACAAAGATTAACAGTTAAAGCTAAGCAGTCAATACGCAAACGAGTTATAAGCTGTTCAGAAATATAGCCAACCTATCGACC
The DNA here is from genome assembly GCF_048544455.1 of Silene latifolia. NCBI lineage: Eukaryota > Viridiplantae > Streptophyta > Magnoliopsida > Caryophyllales > Caryophyllaceae > Silene > Silene latifolia. Next base: position 20,401,918 of record NC_133533.1, on the reverse strand, counting down.
TTGCAAGACCAACAAAATCGGACTCTCTCGTGGTCACTCTTCTCTCATGAAGCAAAGGGTGAATGTTATATGTAAAAGAGAGAAGAAAAGACAGTCACTCACCTAACTGCGACCTACATAGCATGCATGCAACAAAAATGAAAGACAATTCAAGTACTAATGCACACACTCCAACCAATAATGTCCGTCATAGCCGAGGGCTTACAAATAATTTGGGAATAGTGAGGTTCAGGTGAGAAAAGGCAAAACAAGTTATGGAAATGTGGAGGTAAAAGCGTCAAGCTAGTTCCTAACAGGACCATAATGAAACCATCCGAATCTCAACTGACTGAAAAAACTAAGTACAAGTGCCCTTCATTCGGCACACAACTCACTAAACTCAAACACAATCTCCTAAAAAAATATGGGATAAAACGGAGGAGTCAGACGGTCACAAACTTCCCTTTTTTAATACCGTCTGAATGAACTAACTGAAACAAATCAACTTTTTTTCAAACTTTTCTTTTTTTTCCCTTTTCTCACGTTCCAGCTTCTTTTCCTTTTCATTTTTTTTCTTTTTTCTTTCACGTTTTCCTCTTTTTTTTTTCTTTTTCAATACTTTTTTTTCTTTTTCCTCCTTTCATGATTTCCACCAACTCCATACAAAAGATATACGGGCCAAACTGCAGACAGAAAACTCATACCATAAAAGACATACTAACTAGCTTGACTAGGCAGGCTTAGTTTAGGATGTAGCTAATGGGTCAAAAGGCAAGTTTTGGCTTATGTTGAGCTAAATGGGTGAAAAATATAAGGAAAGGGAAGTTTGCAAGCACCACCCTGCATGTGACACCAAGCACAAACCCGAATATGTGCATTTGACGAGAAATTGAATATCATAAATGTGCAAAAATAATGAACATGCTATGCAAGGAGTACTACTCTCAGTTCCTACATGAACCGGTCATGGATGTCACCAGTTATAAGGCTCTAAAACTCAGAATTTATCAAGTAGTTTGCCAATTTATCAGGTCAAGTCTAAACAGCCAGCTATATTTGAACAGAAACTCGTAGACTATGCGTATGACAAAACTAATAACTATCAATAAAGTGCAAGGCTCAAGTAAAATGACAAGTTATAGTGCATTATCATCACGGAAATCTACCGTTCCGACTCAACCTATATGCAAAAATAAACGTGAAATTTTTGAATTTTTGAAATTTTCTATTTTTTTTTGGATTTTTGGATTTTTTAATGAAATAAACAACAATGCAAGCTGAAAAATAAACGTGAATGCAAAACAAATGCAAATGCAGACTCAAAAGGATGCAATACTCTCCCCAAACAAAAACGGACAACGCCCTCGTTGTCCTCCAGCATACACCAGCAGATATATACAGGGGAACGGGAATATACAACCAATAAATAAATAAAAACAATAAATAAAAAGGAGACAAAATAAAAGAGTAAGAGATACATACAAAATACGAACTTCCCCAAACCAGCCAGAAAACTGGGGAAGTGAGTAGACCAGTAGCTACTCGTCGTCGTCGTCACTACTGTCACGGATCTTCTCCACCCTGAACTCCGGATCTCTCTCCTCCTCTCTCTTCCTCTGCTCCTCAGCATGAGCTCCTCCACTGCCACCTCTGGGTCCTCGTCCTCCTCCTCGTCAGCAGACTCCGGGTACCCCTCAGGTGGGTACCGGTAGAAGGAAGGGTGTGGCCAACCCTCTGGAATCGGACGGTGTCGCTGCAAGTGGTACTCGTACAGAGGGTGTAAAGTAAGAGCCAAATCTCACTCCATACGAGCCTGACGCTCTGCGACCTCAAGCAACAAACCGTAAACGGCGCCCCCTTGGTCCATGACCGCGGGCGCCACAAAGGGAGGAGGTTGTACGAAAGTAGCCGGTATGACCGGCTCAGTCTGTGTCTGGTCAGTGGGAGTGGGAGTAGGAGTAGGAGTGGTAGTAGTAGTGGGAGTAGGGGTCGGATCGGGAGTAGCCGTGGAAGGCTGGGTACTCCCTGAAGGTGTAGACCCCTCTCCAGTCTCAAGACGCCGCTTCTTGGCGGCGGGTGCAACAGGAGTAGGTCGGAGTGGAAGGAGAAGGTCAGGCAGTGGTGGCAGACGGGTGCCCTTAGCAACAGTGGGCAAGGGCTCAAGACGGAGGAGAGTGTCACAAGGTAAGTCTACAGACAAGGAGCCGTCAATCTTCCATGTCTGGTAGTCTGGGGTCAGCCAATGCTGAGCAAGAATGGCATCCAGACTCAGTAGCCTCTCTCCCGCGAGGTACTGCAAGTCACGAGGCCAAACGGGGAAAAGGCGACGGGCAAGAATGGTGGCTATGCCACCGCAAGCAATAGTTCCCGTCTCCTTCATCCCCTGGCTCTGAAGGTACTGGGCGGTCAAGTAAGCTATGTTGAGGGAAAAGGACCCTCGCAGTCTATGTTCAGGTAACCGCCCAGGATGGAGAGCTCGGTGTTTGTCATGTTGTTCGGCTCCTTTCGACCGAAAATAGTGCTCCCCATCAGTCTAAGGAAACAACGGACAGGGGGAAGGTGGACCTGATGGAGCTTTCGCTCCGCATAAGTGGTCTGGGCCAGGGTCCTCCAAAGCTGACGGACGACCCTCCTAGGTGGGGCAGTCTCGCCCGTAGAGGTAAGGCCAAGTAACCTACCAAACTCCCCTAAGGTCATTGGAAAAGTCCGGTTAAACAACCGGAAGGACACTGAAAGACTGGTGGGGTCAGCATCGTGTTCCCCGGAGGAGAAGATAAAAGAGCAGAGAAACTCGAGGCTCAGCTCTAAAAAGGTACGGCCGCTCATAGTGATGAGTCCGGCCATCCCCGTGCCCCGTAGTAAAGTACAGACCGACTCGTAAATGCCGAGTCTCTCAAGTGCCGATTTCTCTAGAAATCGGGAAGGTACATGTACACAGCCTAGCAGGTGATAAAACTTCTTACGATGTAAAGCGTTAATAAAATGTACCTGTGGATAATCTGGGTGAGAGACAAGGGAAGTGTCCCCTCGGACTGTGACCGTGCCAGAAGTAGAAGGAGCAGCAGCTGAAGTAGAAGCAGCAGAAGTAGAGGTGACTGGAGCTGGCGTAGAACGGGACTGTCTATGACCCCGGCCTCTGGAACCCGAAGTAGTAGCCCGTGCAGTGACAGTGTGAGGGACCAGGGCTGCTCTAAAGGCAGCTGCGGCTGCTAGCGAGTCCACCACAGGTGTAAAAGTATTTTGGCTGGAGAGGTAGTGGCTGCAGTGGCCACCACTGAAGAGAAACTAGCAGCAGTGCTAGCAGTGGTGGTAACCGTAGAGGAAGTGGTAGCCTGAACTGAGCTAGCAGCTGAGCTAGCTGGAGTGAAAACTGTACCTGCAGCTGAAACTAGAAACACTGGGGCTGCAGTAGTGACTAAAGTGGAGGCAGTGGCAACAGCAGGGGCCACTGTCTCAGACAGAGACGGACTAGAGGATGAACTAGTAGAGGGTAAAGAGCTAGAATCCATCCTGTATACAAAGGGTAAGGGGTATGATAAGAAACAGCGGCTAATAGTGGCTAAAATCCGCGCGAAAAACCAGCAGAAACAACATGTGAAACCCCTACCAGTCGAAAATTTCGACTTACAGCACACAATTTCCAACAATTCCTCAAAAATTTCGAATTACAGCGTGTAAACAGCGGTAGGGAACGGGATAGCAGGTAATGAAAGCAACAATTAACAACAACTGAGGTTAATTAAATCATGGCAGCATATAACCCGTCTGACAGTCGAAAAGTTCGACTAAAACAACCCTAATCGCGAAAATCTCGCGCAAAATTCGAATTGATCATGCAACAACAACGAGGAATGCGGATATATCATCAAGTAAGACAATTAAGGGCAAATAGAGACAATTAAGGTCGAAAATTCGACCAACAATGGATATTCAAACCCTAGTTTCAATTTCACCTCATAAAATTCAAAATAATCGAAATTAAAATGCAAAGAGGGTGTAGAAATCACTTACTTGATGGGAATGGACCTACAATATGCAATTAATCTTCAAAGAAACAAGCAAAACAAGCGATTTTTCGATCTCAAAACCGCAAACCCTAACCCGCGTTAAAAACCGTGAAAAAGAGCGCAAATTAAAGGGAAATTAGGGGGCTTTGAAAGATTAATAAGCAGGCAACAGATTGTAGGTGGCGGATTTGGAGATTGGGCAAGAAAAAAGGGGATTTGGGGTGAGTTTGATCGCAATTAGGGATGAGGGACGAAAATTTGGGGATAAATGAAATAGAATTAAGAACAAAAGAGTTTAAGTTAGAAAAACTCCCTGCGTCCCTTTGCATTTACTCGATCGAGTGGTTTTAAACTACTCGATCGAGGACTTTGGTAATCCAGCTGCTCGATCGAGTAGAATTCTACTCGATCGAGAAGTCCCCTTTATTGCTTTACTCGATCGACTGAAAGGAACACTCGATCGACCATTTTTTCACTCGATCGAGTACAAAAAGTACTCAATCGAGCTCTTTTCTCACGTAAGCTCTTTAATTTCGTCAATTCTTCCCTTGGAATGCGTAAATCTTCCCCAAACCTGCATAAAAACACGTGCAAAAATATCCCAAAATACCAAATACGCAGAAGAACAGTCTATAGTCTTAAATCTACGCTAAAAACAGTCTAAAAGCTAATTGTCCTAATTAAAAGCAATAAAACAAATTCAATGGAAAATTCAAAAATTATTTATTACAAAGTGTTACACGGGGCATTTCCCCGCTCAATTCCCAAAGCAATTCAGTAGCCCCTTGGAGGGCTCCTGACTGGAGGACGTCACCTCAGCAACATTGACCGTCCTCTTCAACTTCCATGAGCTTGAATTTGAATCATTTAATTCTGTAGGAGAGGAATAGTTCACATCCACATAAGCTTGAACCTTCCTCATCCTTGCTCCTCTATCACCAGCTGTAGCGTCATCATCTCCAATTTGATTGACAGTAATTGCACCATGTCCCTTGACAGCTCCTTCATTGCTTTCATCTGTACCTGCAGCAAGGAGAACATACGAACTTTCCTCCTTTTTGCTCTCAACTGAGGCGGAGGGGTAACAATAAGCAGACAATACTCCAAATTTTCATCTGGAGTGTCAATAATAGGATCAATAGAAGATAGGGCATTGCAAGGCTGAGCTTGCATGGGAGCCCTCCGGAACTTAGACTGATGAAAAATCAGCTCCTCGTCCCCTACCTGAAAGGTCAAAGTCTTACCCCCGACGTCTATAACTGCACGGGCAGTAGACAAAAATGGTCTCCCTAAAATAATAGGGGTGTGTGAATCTTCGGGATATCTAAGACAACGAAATCAACGGGAATAAAGAATCTCCCGATCTGAACAGGTACGTCTTCTACTATACCTAGTGGCCGTGATACACTACGGTCGGCCATCTGGACTGTCATGTTGGTGCAACTCAGCTTTGTCAAACCAAATCTCTTAGCAAGAGACAACGGTAAGACACTCACGCTAGCGCCTAAATCGCATAGTGCGTTATCAATCAAATGGATACCGATATGACACGGAATTGAAAAACTACCCGGGTCTGACTGCTTAGGAGGTAACTTATTTTGAAATAGGGCTGACCCCACCTCAGTTAAAGCTACGGTCTCACTATCACTAATATTCCTCTTACGCGATAAAATTTCTTTCATAAACTTAAGCTAGATAAGAGGGTACCTTTGTCAGCAACTCGGTGAATGGCACAGTGACTTCCAAGCTTTTCAGAAGTTCAACAAATTTGCCGAATTGTTGATTGGCCTTGGTATTCTGCAGACGCCTAGGGAAGGGAACTGTAATAGGTATCTCAAGTCCCTTGTTTCTCTCCTCCAATGTATCTTCCGCTGCAAGCTCTGTATCCTTTGGACGCCTCTTACCTCTCGAACGAGGTCTTTCCGGTGATTTATCGCTTAAACGAGCACTAGCAGGCTCTCGAATAAGCTTCCCGTAATCAAAACTACTCGATCGACCAAAATACCCATTCGGTCGAGTAGAATCTTCATCAATATCACTCGATCGAGTGGAATTTTCACTCGATCGAGCAACTCCATTTTGCTCTTCACTCGATCGAGTAGAAAAACTACTCGATCGACCAGTCTGCTTTTCCTGTTCACTCGATCGAGTGGAATTTTCACTCGATCGACCACTTTCTTCACCAAATCTGCTTGATCGACCATTTTCTTCACCAAATCTGCTCGATCGACCACCAGAAACCAGTCGATCGAGCACTTTCTTTGCCGTGAGCTCATTTTCTTCGCCAGAACACTGTTCACCATCAGTCTTAGTCTTCTTTGGGTCTGATTTTTGCATTTCCGGTCCCTCATATGAACGACCGCTTCGCAGATTGATGAAATTTACCGTCTCATGTGTATTTTTCTCATTTTGAGTCGGTAATTGACCCTGCTTCCTTGTGGATTGGTTCATGGCTAGTTGGGCAACTTGAGTTTCAAGTGCCTTAATGGATGCATCTTTCTGTTGATCACTCAGCTGAAACTGCTTTGTAAAATCTTGCAACATAGACTTAAGCTCACCAATTTCACTCACCCCACCGGAAGATGATGCACCGTGATTAGGAGGAGTAAAGGAAGGAGGCTTTTGAAAGCCTTGTTGATTCTTGTGTGGAGGAACATAAGGCTGCTGCTGGTGCGGAGGAGGTGTAGGATTGAGCACATTTTGGCTAGTCCACCTCAGATTGGGATGGACTGCCCCCTGATTGTTGTAATAGGAACCCCCTCCTTGCCTATATTGCTGAAAGGCAAGGACTTGTTCCTTCTCCACAAGACAGCCAACAGCAGTGTGGCCATCATTACTCCCACATCTCTCACATGTGACGGTCTCTCCCCTAGTAAGAACATGGACCGTCTGAGGCTCCCCAGCAGCTTGTAATTCCAGCTTGTCGAATCTAGTATTCATGGTCTCCAGCTGAGCCAAAACCTGCTTATCAACTGCATGAACTATTCTATTCCCATCCCTCGGGTTTCCATACTCAGCACTATGATTCGCCATCTCTTCAATAAGGGACCATCCCTTATCATCATCCGTATTCTCCTGGAATCTTCCACTGGATGCCGCATCAAGTATGGCCCTTTGGTCATCATATAGCCCATTGTAGAACTGATTAGCTAGAAATCATGGGTCAAAACCATGGTAAGGAATAGACCTCACCAACTTCTTGAATCACGACCACGCCTCATAGAAACTTTCATCGGGAGCCTGTCTGAAACTGGTAATCTTGGCCCTCAGCAGGTTAGTGCGTTGTGGAGGGAAATATCTCTTGTAAAATGCAAGAGCAAGAGACTCCCAATCTGTAACCCCAGCAGCTGTGCGGTCCAAGTCAGTCAGTCACCCCCTAGCTGAATCAGCTAAAGAGAAAGGAAATAGAACCTCCTTAATCTTATCTTGAGTTACCCCCTTAGTGGCGGGGATAGTAGAACAATAGTCTGTAAAGACCTCCATATGCTTCCTCGGGTCTTCACCAGCCACACCTCTATAGATATTCCTCTCCACCAGATTGATATAAGAAGGACGGATGTCCAATGTATTCCCATCCTCAGTCTGGAGATTGAAACCTTTTGGAATAGAGGAGGCTTTAGGCACTGAATGACTAGAAAGTTTAGGCATCTTTACTGTAGAAATCGGACTGTCTTCGAAAAGAGAGTGATGTAGGTCTGGCTCGAAAGTACTCAAGTCTTCCTTTCGTGATTTCCTCTGCAGACGGAGTCTATGCCTTAATAGTCTCTCTGGCTCTGAATCAGCTGAAACTAATTCAAACCTGTCAGAACTGGGCATAAACAACACTGAAAGAAAATGTATAAGAACTGCCTCAAGGAATAAAAATTCCATGAGACGGATAAAATAAACGGAACGAAAACAAATAGGGCAATTGCCTCCCCGGCAACGACGCCAAAATTTGACACGTCTGTCGTGTACCTGTCAAAAATAAACTAACTAAACTAACTATATAGCTAGGGAAGTCGGGTCGATCTCCACAGGGAGGCAAGATATCTGTAGAAGTCCGTCTATTTGGTCACAAATGGGGGGGGGGGGGGGGGGGGTTGTTGAATTGTTTTCTAAACTATGAAGTATAAAGGAAAGAGAAATAAAGGCAAGAGCAGTAAAGGCAAGAAATGAGTTTTAAACTATCAGAGAGAGAGGGACATGTCAGGATTTCGGTTCACTACGGTAGTCCAGTGACTCAGCTGTAAATAACTCAGACGAATTAATGTAAGACGGATGTTGAAAGGTCCTTTCGGTCCACTTTCTATCCTAAAATATCACTAACTTAATTTTCATTCTCGTCAGGGTAGTCTACTGTTCATAGCAGGCCTATTTAGTCCAATCTTTCGATCTAGGATTAATTTTAGCCAGATTAAAGAATAACTCAGAAGCGTGCACTCAACTAAGTCGAATAAATACAATTAAATTGCTATGGTGACAGAGTCTCGTAATCAATTCATCTGTTTCATTTACTACATCGTCACTTTCCTACCGCAGTTCCCCTAATCCCAACATGAAAGGGATTTAGCTACTCATGTCGCTAATTAAACTAACAGCAGATAATATTCCAGCAGTAAACATTATGACATAAACAATTAAAAAGCATAAAAGAGAAATTAGGGCAGAAATTAAATGTAACGAACGAAGAATTAAAGCAAGCAAAAGATTAATTATTAATAAAGGAAGAGAAAGGAATTACAATCCAAGCGAATCCGGCGTAAAGAACGCAAAATCCGAGTGAAATAATCCCAAGAACAAAGTTACAGTGAAGGAGAATGTTTAACGCAGTAAAGTTTGATAAAAGCTAAGTAGTGAATAAATCTCATGCTAATGACCTAACTAATGCGTGCTTAAATAAGAAATAATTAAGTTTTTGCGGAATAAAACATAACACGGGCTAAATAAAAGCCCATAACAGCGAAACCACTCGATCGAGTGGATTAAAACCACTCGATCGAGCAATCCTCCAGCATAATCTACTCGATCGAGTAGAAAGTTACTCGATCGAGTAACTCGTCTTTCTACAGCTTAAGGATCGAGTAGATTTCTACTCGATCGACCAACCATGGACGTAAAAACCACTCGATCGAGTGGTAAAACTGCTCGATCGAGTACTTCGTCTTCAAATCAGCTCAAGTCCGTGCCCGAATGCCTCGTAATGCGTGCCATGACGCTTCCAAACGCAGTATCTCACTCTGGAAAATCCCGTCTCCTCTAAATGCATGGAAAAAGGACGAAAAAGAGTACGATTCCACTACTTTCGCGTTCATTTCTACAAAATGGACAAAACGAAGCAAAGTAGCCAATTCGGGGCAAAATACCATAAAACCAGTGTAAAAATGCATAGAAATACGTGCTGAAATAGGCTAAAAAGACTATATGTTATGCACGTATCAGTAATCGTGGATGTGTAGGTTAATAGGTGGGGGAAAGGATGGTGAAGTTTAAATAGTAAGGGCAAGATCGTTAATTCAAGCCTTTTTTCGAGATTTGGTATCAAGTTGAGAAGAAAATGTTATTTTTAGGTATAAGATTTTAAGAAAAGTTATGTTAGGTATAAGATTTAAAAAAGAGAGTTATTTAAGGTATAAGTTATCAAAAAACCCTAATAATAATAATAATAATAATAATAATAATAATAATAATAATAATAATAATAATAATAATAATAATAATAATAATAATAATAATAATAATAATAATAATAATAATAATAATAATAATAATAATAATAATAATAATAATAATAATAATAATAGACCTTACGCGTCAGACTCTTACTAATAGTTTGACTGTTTATTCCAATGCCGAGAGTTCTTTGAGACGGATGGGGCTCTGGTTGTGTGGGGTGTGTTTTAAAACCCGTACTACTCGAGCTAGATGTCGGCATAGTCGGGGTGATATTGTGATGCATCCGGAGTGTGTTGATGGCCTCTACACCTTTTATATTTATGGTATTCCGAGACCTTTGGCTCCTTCTACTTCGGTTTCTTCTGATGATAGTGTTGAGTTTGTGCAGTGGTCTATATCTTCGCTTGATCGTTTATTGTCGTTAGGCCTTCGCACCGTGAAATCTATTCCTCCTAAGTGCCGTCTTGGGTTTGCTCGGGCTTTGAAAGGGGCCATGGATGATGTGGCTGATTCCCCTAGTGATCTCTCCCGTTGGGTTCGTTTGCTTGTTCTACCGCTGTGTCTGCTTAAGACTTTCGCTCCTCGGAGTAATCATGAGTGTATGACTGCTATTCGACGCCAGCGTCAGGAGGAGAGTATTGCCAGGGCTATCCTTGCTTGGGGGGTACCTGGGGGGGTTGCAGCTGTTGCAGGAGTGTTTCGATGAGGGTCCTTCTTCATTTACTGTGGACGAGGATCTGGATTTGAGTGAGCTTAACCTCCGCCAATGTCTGCGACAGATTTGTGATGGCCACTATACTGCTGATGTCCGGGTGCTTTCTTCCTCTGGGGTCGCCCCCTACTCCGATCCACTCTTGTGGCCTTGCGTGAGAAGCATCCTGTCGCCCCGCCTCCTTCATTGCCTCCTTTGTCTGGAGATCATCATCCTCTGGTTGCCTCTTCGACGGTGGTTTTAGATATGATTCGTAGCTTCCCACACGGTACTTCTTGTGGGCGGGATGATTTTCGTGCCCAGCACCTTATGGATTGTTTGAGTGGCGCTGCTGTGGCTATCTCTGATGATTTGATCACTTCTCTTACTAGGGTGGTTAATCTTTTTTTCTTGAGGGACGGTGTCCTCTTCCTCTGGGTGAGTACATTGCCAGCGCCTCTCTCACGCCACTCGTTAAATCGGGTGGTGGGGTTCGTCCTATTGTTGTTGGCATGGTCTGGAGACGGCTTGTGATGCGTGTCTTTTATATAAGGTTTTCACCTCATTTTTACACGCATTTCTGTGCTTTTTATATAGCATCTGGCTACAAATACCCCCGAATGTTCTACTTTGGTCTATTTATTGTAATTTGCAGGAATTGACCGAGGAGGAGCTAAATCGAGCCTTAATTGTCCTAACTGTATGCATTTACGGGAATTGAGGAGCCGGAGTTTAGGAATCTTACATTTGGAGGACGTATGAGCTGAGTCAAGGAAGTTATTCAAGTCCTGGTGCGCCTATATAGCTCGATCGAGTACTTTGCTACTCGATCGAATGCTTTACATACTCAAGGCTGGTCGATCGACCAGCTGAAGGAGTCGATCGAGGAGGACCAGCGAGCAGTGCTCGATCGAGAGGTTTTCGTGTGCTTTTAGTCTTTTTCCGCCTAATCTTTTATGGACTTTGTTAATCAGCCCATAGATTAGGTTTTAAACATTTTTACAGTATAAGACTGAGGAGAACACTACGTTACTCCTATCTTCTTTACTACGTAGATTGTCTTTCTTGTTACTATCTCTCGTTTTCTGGAATTTATTTCTTTACTTTGCCACTCAAATTCGGTATCATCAATTAATTTACTTCTTTCCGTTTTTATTCTTTTAATCCCTTTTCTCTCTTTAATTCATAATTGTTTAATCAATTAGATATTTCATTATGTTTAGTTTCAATTGTTTAGTTATCGTTATTGTTAATCCGTCAATTATGAGTAGCTAATTCCCCATGCTAAGACTATAGGGGACCCATGATTTGAAGGGAGAGTAATCGAATTACTAGGTTAATACCGTATGTCTTTGTTGTTAAAATGCTACATATAACTGTAATTGCCTAATTGAGTCGACGCAATTAGACCCTTATTCTTAGTGGACCTTGACCTGGACCGAAAGGTTGGAAGAGGGAGACTAGTAGCGAACAATAGGGTATTGCAGCGAGGGCGAAAGTTAAACTGTTTACGCTTTAGGGTGAATTAAGGACCGAAAGGTGACGTTCACCCCCCTTAGATCGTGCCGCATTGACTGGGACCTAGATTACTCAACCGGACGATTGTGGTGAACCGCTTGTCTTAGCTGTTCTCTTTTATCTGTTAAACCCTCTTCCTTTATTTCTCTTTCTCTTACTCTGTTAGTTTAGAATTCACAACTAAAAACCCCCAAAATCGGTTACTTAGACGAGCCTAGTTTAGCAAACAAATTCCTACCTCTCTGTGGATTCGACCCGACTTCCCTAGCTATATTAGTTAGTTGGAACCAGTTGGTTTATTTTTGACAGGTACGCGACAGACGTGTCAAATTTTGGCGCCGTTGCCGGGGAGGTGGCGCAATTTTGTTGCTTAAATTAAGTTTGTCTTTTGTCTCAAGGAATTTATTCCTTGAGGCTGATCTCATTTTCTGCAAGTTTTGATAAGTTTTGCAGATTAGCCGTTTGCCAAGATGCCTACGACTACAGAGCATACAGAGCCATGTGGAAGATGTGGTGAAGAAGGGCACGATCTCTACGAATGTGTAGCGAGTATAGAGCGCGCTCTCGCATATAAGAAGTTCAAGCAGGGAGTTCCTTTCTCCCAGCTATATGAAGAGATAAAGAGCGTTGCTGCTCCTTCTACGCCAAGATATCGACGACCGCTTCTCCTCTTCAAGAGAAGAAATTGCCGAGTTGAAGTCCATTATGCTGAGTATGTCACAGAAATCTGATTCAGTTATATCAGAATTGAAGGAACAAGTCGCACAGTTGACACAGGCCACGGATCAAGCCAAGTTTTTTCCAATTTGTGACCCAGCCAGTGCAATGAACTTCCATCATGAAGAAGACAAAATATTGGCAGCTAATGATGATTCAGACGATGATTTAGACGAGTTCCTGCAGGAAATGCTTGCTGCGTGTGAAGTCACCACTCGATCGAGCAACTCATCCACTCGATCGAGCAGCTCTAATCATCCAGTCACTCGATCAAGCGGCAGTAGCAGTCGATCGAGAAATAGAGAACTCCAAGTCACTCGATCGAGAAATAGAGAACTCCAAGTCACTCGATCGAGAGACTATGCTGAAGAAGACGCTCGATCGAGCATCAAGACAGGTCGATCGAGTGATGTTGAAGAAGAAACTGGTCGATCGACCAGTGAAAGTGTTCGATCCAGTGCTGTAAGTGGCGGAAATGCCAATTTACTACCCAGTACCACCACCGTGTCACCTTCCCCTGCTGTGGAGACGTCACGCATTGATAAGGGTAAAGGAAAGGTTGTGGGACCGCTCATTGCTACCAGGGTACCCTTCCCAAGTCGTCTGAAGGACGCAAGGATCGAGCAACAGTACGGTAAGTTCGTGGATATCGTGAAGAACCTTCAGGTAACTGTTCCTTTCTTCAACTTGTCACTCAGGTTCCTACTTACGCTAAATTTATGAAGGATATTGTGACGCGTAAGAGGAATTTGAGCGAATTTGAGACGATTTCGTTTATGGAAGAGTCTAGTAACCTACTGTTAAATAAGGCCCCTCCAAAAATGAAAGACCCGGGCAGCTTCTCTATTACCTGTGTCATAGGTAATTTGGTTATTGATAACGCCCTTTGTGATTTGGGTGCCAGTGTCAGTGTCATGCCCCTTCTTGTTTGCAAGCAATTGAAGATGAGTCACTTCAAGGTGACTAACATTACCCTACAGATGGCTGATAGATCTGTTAGGAGACCTTTAGGTGTCTTGGAGGATGTGCCTGTGAAGATAGGCAAGCTTTACATCCCCGTAGATTTCATTGTTCGGATATAGCCGAGGACACCCTTGACCCAAATTATTTTAGGGAGACCGTTCTTTGTACAATGGGCCGTCATTGATGTCGACAAGGGCGTCGACTCTTGCGTGGGGATGACGCTATTACATTCGGTTTGCCCAAGATTTTTAGCCCACCCAATGATAGAGGACACACGTTATTCGGTCGATATCATTGATGAGTCTATTTATGACTTCCCCTGGTCGGGTTCCTTTATGAAGGACCCACCGAAGCTCTCATGCTTTTTGATGAGTGTGCGAGATAGCCCGAGGACGATGACGCTGCGTTGGATTTGCTTGTTGATGATTTAGATGAGCGTGAGGGAGAGCAGGTGGAACAGATGATCAGCACTCTTTGCTCCATTGAGGTAAAGGTACCGGAACGTAAGCCTCTCCCATCTCATCTTAAATATGCTTTTCTAGATGATACAGAGCAGTATCCAGTTATTGTCAGTGCCAAGCTTAGTGATGATCAAACTTCTTTGTTAGTCGTACTTAAGAAAAACAGAAAGCAATGGGCTATTCATTGGATGATATCACGGGGATTAGTCCCGATATTTGTATGCACAGGATAGAGCTGGAGGAGGATCACAAACCTTGCAGGCGGGGTCGGCTCTCACTGAACCGGAAGATGCGGGATGTCGTGATGGCTGAGGTAATGAAGTCGCTGGATGCGGTATTATCTATTCGGTAGGTAATTCTAGATGGGTAAGCCCAAGACAGTAGTCCCGAAGAAAGGAGGGACAACTGTAGTTAAGAATGAGAAAAATGAATTAATACCTACCCGAGTAGTGACTGGTTGGCGGATGTGTATAGACTACAGACAGCTGAATGCCGCCACCAAGAAAGACCACTTCCCCCTTCCTTTTATTGATCAAATGGTAGAAAGGTTAGCTTCTCATAAATTTTTCTCGCTATTTAGATGGGTATTCGTGGTTCTTTCGCATCCCTATCCACCTGCATGATCGGGCCAAGACTACATTTACCTGTCCTAAGGGCGTTTTTGCGTATCGCAGGATGCCTTTTGGTTTGTGCAATGCCCCTGCCACCTTCCAAAGGTGTATGATGGGGATATTTTCAGAGTATATTGAGTCTATCATGGAAGTTTTTATGGATGACTTTAGTGTATATGGAAGTGATTTTTCTAACTCGTCTGTCTAACCTTGAGAAAGTGTTGCGTATTGTATTGAGGTTAATCTTGTCTTTGAATCGGGAGAAGTGCCACTTTATGGTCAACGAGGGAGTTGTCTTAGGGCACTTAGTTTCTGATAGGGAATAGAAGTTGACAAAGCAAAGGTGGAAGTGATTCAGAAATTACCACCTCCTGTTAATGTTAAGGGGGTGAGGAGCTTCCTTGGTCACGCTGGCTTTTATCGCCGGTTCATCAAGGATTTCTCCAAAATTGCTAAACCACTTACACAGCTGTTGATTAAAGATGCCCCTTTTGTGTTTACTGACGCTTGTCTTTCTGCTTTTAACAGGTTAAAGCAGGCCTTAGTTTCTGCGCCGATCATACAGCCTCCCAACTGGGACTTGCCGTTCGAGATCATGTGCGACGCGAGTGACTATGCACTAGGAGCGGTACTAGGCCAGCGGAAAGACAAAGCCTTGAATGCTATTTACTATGCGAGCCGAACTCGGATGAGGCTCAAGTGAAGTACACTACCATCGAGAAGGAGCTCATAGCTGTAGTTTATGCCTTAGAGAAGTTTCGTACTTATTTAGTTGGGTCGAAGTCACTGTTTTTACCGACCATGCAGGCTTTGAGGCATCTCCTCGCTAAGAAGGAGGCCAAACCGCGGCTATCGAGATGGATACTCCTTCTTCGGAGTTTGATTTGCGAGATCAAAGACAAGAAAGGAGCCGAGAACGTTGTGGCGATCACTTGTCGCGGGCGATGCGACAAGAAGGGGAAGATTCTCTCCCTATTGACGATTCTTTCCCTGACGATACTTTAATTGTTGTTATATCGTCTATTGTTGACCAGGAACCCTGGTATGCGAGATATAGCTAACTTCGTTGTCGGTGGCAAGTCGCCGCCCTGATCTTTCTTCTCTCGTGAAGAAGAAGCGTTTTCTCTATAACGCTAAACAAGATTTCGGGATGATCCTTACACTTTAAGGAATGTGCCGACGGTCTCTACAGACGGTGTATTCCGCAGTGGGAGACCAAAATAGTTCTGGAAGGCTGTCACTCCTCTTCATATGGTGGTCACCACGGTCCATCGCGCACCGTGGCTAAGGTACTTCATCTGGTTTTTACCGGCCTTCTTTGTTTCTCGATGCCAAATCTTTTGTTGCGACTTGTGATGCATGCCAACGATCCGGGAATATTTCGAAGAGACATGAGATGCCACAAAACGGCATCCTAGAGGTTGAGGTTTTCGATGTCCGGGGCATCGATTTCCAAGGACCGTTCCCATCCAAAGATAAAGGTAACAGTACATTTTAGTAGTTGTAGACTATGTGTCAAAGTGGGTTGAGGCAATTGCTTCACCCCATTGTGACGGTAAGACCGTGATAAAAATGTTCAAAAAGATCATATTCCCCCGTTTTGGTGTCCCTAGGGTCGTCATTAGTGATGGGGGGATGCATTTTAAGGAAAAGAAACTCACTTCCATACTGTCTAGAGTTGGTGTCCAACACCGGCGTGGTTTGGGGTATCATCCCCAAACTAGTGGTCAGGTCGAGGTCTCTAATCGCGAGCTGAAAGAGATCTTGTCCAAAGTAGTTTCTAAATCACGGAAAGACTGGAGTCTTAAGCTAGATGACACATTATGGGCTTATAGAACTGCCTTTAAGACACCGATTGGTGCATCACCTTATAGGTTAGTTTATGGGAAATCGTGTCACTTACCTGTTGAGCTGGAATGTAAGGCCTGGTGGGCAATTCGTGAGCTTAATTATGATCCTAAATTGTGTGGTCAGAATCGTCTTTTGCAGCTTGATGAATTAGAGGAGTTTAGGCTCAATGCTTATGACAGCTCACGCATTTACAAGGAAAAGACGAAGAGATGGCATGACAAGAGGATCATACCTCGGGAGTTCCATGTGGGGCAGAAGGTGTTGCTGTTTAATGCCCGGTTGAGACTGTTTCCTGGAAAGCTGAAGTCCAGATGGACTGGTCCATACACGGTGACGGCCGTCACCAAATTTGGATCCGTAGAACTTGAGGACTCCGAGGGCCACAGATTCAAGGTGAATGGCCAATACGTGAAGCATTACTATGAGGCGAGTGAAGCGGACAACCCCGTTGAAGTCCTGCACTTCGACGAGCTCGACGCGCCAGTAACTTGATACCAGAAAGGTCGTGCGGGACCTCTTAAACCAGCGCTCTCCGGGAGGCAGCCCGGACAGTTTTATTTGTGCTTTTGTTGAACTTTTTGTTTTTTCTTTTTATTTGTTTTTCTTTAAACCTTAAGTTAACTTTAGACGCTGCTTTTGAACAATTTTTGTTCTTTCCTTGCTCTCATGCGTCCTTTGCAGGCTGGAAGTACTCGATCGAGGGGCTTTTGAGCTCGATCGAGCAAACTCTGATGCGGCTACCATTCGATCGAGGAATGATGTCCTCGATCGATCAGATAAATAACCAGACCCACTCGATCGAGTGGGTTATCGGTCGATCGACCCCTTCTTTACACCTGTTCACTCGATCGACCTGTCCCAGCTACTCGATCGAGTAGCTATGACTTCCAGCCGCTGTTTTTACGTCTGCAAGGCTGCTGTTTGACTTTCTTTGACCTCCCATGTTCATGGTCGGTTTGGGGAGGTCCCGCTATTTGACGTTTTGTAAGTTTTCCGACTCCACTCCTCTTTTTCTTTTTAGTTTGCATGTCTTTCCCTATTTTTGGTACAATGAGGGCATTGTACGGTTTGGTTTGGGGAGATTGCATCCATATCTGTGTCTGCATGTTTCTTGCATTTTTGCTTGTTTTAATTTATTTATTTCCGCATGCATCGTTGTTTTAATTAATTCCAAAATCATAAAATTCTCCAAAATCATAAAATTCAAGAAAAATTTTTAAATTTTCATGTTTAAATTGAGTCGGAACGTTTGATCACTGACGCTACTTTGAATCCTTACTTGAGCCTTGCATATTCTTGACTTTTAGTTGGCATGACTATGTGCATAATCCACGAGTTTTTGTTTCTCTTTTGTCTGAACGAATAGACTTGATTCTTTATGTCGGCAAGCTACAATAACATTCTGAGGTTAGAGCTTATTAAACTGGTGACATTCATGACCGGTTTCGTTTAGAATGTGAGTAGTACTCTCTTTAAGACATGTAACATCAATTTGCATAAGCATGAGTTTAGTCTTCTTAATACCTGTATGCATTCGGTCTGTGGATGGTGACACGTGTTAGGAGAGGCAGTTCCCCTTATTTCATTCTACCCATGAGCCTCACATAGCCAAATTGCCTTTTTGTCCTATCAACTACTGTCTATAATATTTCCTACCCTAGCTGAGCTAGTAACGAGTAGTTTTTTGGAATGTTATTGCAATATGGTTATTTCATCTGATTTCAGAAGACGGTGGAAGAATTGAAGGGAAAAGAAAAAAAAATGTGTTGAAAGAAAAAAAAAAACAAAAAAAAAAAACGAAAAAAAAAGGAAGGAAGCGAAAAAAAAGAGACAGGAAAAGTCAAATGAAAAAAAAGAGAATGAAGAAAGAAAGAAAATCGAGAATTGTACATTGTTTCACACTCCCATATCTTATTTCTATTTTATGGGGAGTTGACGACTTTTTGGTATTTGGTGAGTTTAGTGCACAATTTTGCACCGTTTCATCTTGCTGTTATGAGTACGAAGTTGGGATGCAGTCTATATTTGGATCCACTGTTGCTAGCTTAGCTATTAACCCCATGTATCCAAATTCATTTTAGCCCCTTCTTACCCATTACCTCACTAACCCAAATGTAAGTCCTCGGCACGTGTCTTGGTCATTAGTATGGTTGGAATGCGTATGTACGGTTGTAGAGGCTCTATTCATGTTAATTGCATGCATGTTCTTATAGGTCGAGTTAGGTGAGTATCTTGCTTCTTCCTATCTTTCACATATATACTCACCCTATACCTGATTTTGAGTGACGAGCGACCCGTGAGAGTCCGACATCTTTGAATCTTGCAAGGTCGACGGTTCGGTAAGATTGAAACATTGATTTAACTCGTTTGCACTTTTCGGTTACCACTTTGTCATTTTGTTGCATTAAATTGGTTCCGGTGGATGATTTGTAGCTGATGTGTTGGTCCCGTTCTTTTGTTCACCCTTAGTTGCATTCATATTTGCTTGGGGACAAGCAAAGGTTTGGTTTGGGGAGATTTGATGCGTGTCTTTTATATAAGGTTTTCACCTCATTTTTACACGCATTTCTGTGCTTTTTATATAGCATCTGGCTACAAATACCCCCGAATGTTCTACTTTGGTCTATTTATTGTAATTTGCAGGAATTGACCGAGGAGGAGCTAAATCGAGCCTTAATTGTCCTAACTGTATGCATTTACGGGAATTGAGGAGCCGGAGTTTAGGAATCTTACATTTGGAGGACGTATGAGCTGAGTCAAGGAAGTTATTCAAGTCCTGGTGCGCCTATATAGCTCGATCGAGTACTTTGCTACTCGATCGAATGCTTTACATACTCAAGGCTGGTCGATCGACCAGCTGAAGGAGTCGATCGAGGAGGACCAGCGAGCAGTGCTCGATCGAGAGGTTTTCGTGTGCTTTTAGTCTTTTTCCGCCTAATCTTTTATGGACTTTGTTAATCAGCCCATAGATTAGGTTTTAAACATTTTTACAGTATAAGACTGAGGAGAACACTACGTTACTCCTATCTTCTTTACTACGTAGATTGCTGCTGTTACTCTGGTCTGTTCTTGGAATTTATTTCTTTACTTTGCCAATCAAATTCGGTATCATCAATTAATTTACTTCTTTCCGTTTTTATTCTTTTAATCCCTTTTCTCTCTTTAATTCATAATTGTTTAATCAATTAGATATTTCATTATGTTTAGTTTCAATTGTTTAGTTATCGTTATTGTTAATCCGTCAATTATGAGTAGCTAATTCCCCATGCTAAGACTATAGGGGACCCATGATTTGAAGGGAGAGTAATCGAATTACTAGGTTAATACCGGTACCGTCTTTGTTGTTAAAATGCTACATATAACTGTAATTGCCTAATTGAGTCGACGCAATTAGACCCTTATTCTTAGTGGACCTTGACCTGGACCGAAAGGTTGGAAGAGGGAGACTAGTAGCGAACAATAGGGTATTGCGCGGGCGAAAGTTAAACTGTTTACGCTTTAGGGTGAATTAAGGACCAAAGGTGACGTTCACCGCCCCTTAGACCTTTGCATTGACACAGGACCTAGATTACTCAACCGGACGATTGTGGTGAACCGCTTGTCTTAGCTGTTCTCTTTTATCTGTTAAACCCTCTTCCTTTATTTCTCTTTCTCTTACTCTGTTAGTTTAGAATTCACAACTAAAAACCCCCAAAATCGGTTACTTAGACGAGCCTAGTTTAGCAAACAAATTCCTACCTCTCTGTGGATTCGACCCGACTTCCCTAGCTATATTAGTTAGTTGGAACCAGTTGGTTTATTTTTGACAGGTACGCGACAGACGTGTCAGCTTGTCTCTAAGGTTGGTGCTTTTATGGTTGGTCCTTCTTTATCTTCCTATTTTGATGGACTTCAATTTGGGGTGGGTGTGTCCGGTGGAAGAGAGGCTATCTTGCATGCCTTGAACCGGCTCATCGAGGCTCGGGGTGCTGAGGTGGGGCTTTCTATGTTGCTGGTTGATTTCCAGAATGCGTTCAACCTTGTTGATCGTGCGACCATGCTTCAGGAGGTCCGCCGTCGTTGCCCGGTTCTTTCCCGTTGGGTGGAGTTTTGTTATTCCATCCCGGCCCGTCTTTTTTATGGGGAGCACTGCTTGTGGTCTTGTCAGGGTGTTCAGCAAGGTGATCCGTTGGGCCCTTTGCTTTTCGCTTTGGTTTTGCATCCCTTAGTATGCAAGATCCGGGACACTTTTGACCTCACTATGCAGGCGTGGTACTTAGACGATGGCACCATTGTGGGTGATACTTTGGAGGTGGGGAAGGTCTTGGATTTGATTATGGTGGATGGCCCTCGTTTTGGACTACATCTTAATGTCTCCAAGACGGAGGTCTTTTGGCCTGTTGAGGATCCTCAGAGTCGGCTTCCTGGGGTTTTTCCCTCTTCTATTTCTCGGCCTTTGCGTGGTGTTACAGTTTTGGGTGGACCTGTCAGTACTAGTCCTAGTTTTGGCAGTGAGATTGTGGCGAAGAGAGTAACTAAGACCGTTGAGCTAATGGACTTGGTTGCGAGGATTGAGGACCCGCAATGTGAGTTGCTTCTACTTCGAGCTTGTACTGGTATTTCTAAACTCTATTTCTCACTTCGTACTTGCTCCCCTAGTGTTTTTGGGTCAGTCCATCTTCCTTTTGATGCCGCTCGTCGTTCCAGTTTGGAACGTATTGTCACCGTGTCTGGGCCGGGTTTTGGGGATTGGCAGTGGCGCCTTGCTACATTCCCTTTTTATCTTGGTGGTCTTGGCATCTATGCGGCGGGAGATGTTTTATTTTATGCTTTTATTGTGTCCCGTTTGCAGCCTGCTGGTTTGCAGGCTAAGCTCCTCGGCCCTTCTGGTATTGTAGCTGCTGGCCCTGCTTTTGATGATGCCGCACATGTGTTTACAGCGACTACAGGCTCTGGTATATTAGGTAACTCTAGTGAAATTGCTGCCCCCAAACTTATGAAGAAATTGGCAGACATTTATTTCGCGACGGTTGCTGCTGCCTCAGAGTCTGTTTTCACCTTGTCACCACGACAGCTTGCTTTATGGCAGTCTCAGCAGGGTTCTCACTCCTCTGATTGGTTACGTGCGGTTCCTATCTCGGGGTTGGGTCAGACTATGAACGGGAGGACTTACCGTAGTGTGCTTGGGTATCGTCTGGGTGTTCCGTTATTCACTGTATTTAGGCCCTGTCCTGCTTGTTCTCGGGTTTTGCTGAGGATGTTTTTGGGGACCACGCTGTTTCTTGTAATGGTACTGTGGGCGTTAAACATCGGCATAACCTTGTCCGGGACACTCTTTTCGACATCTGTTATAGATCTGGTATTACTGCGGGAAAGGAGGTTGATATCGGTTTGGTTGATGGACATGGTGGCTTTCTTCGTCCTGCGGATTTGTTGCTTTATTCTTGGGACAAGGGGCGTGATGTGTGCGTTGACTTGACAAGTTCTTCTCCTTTGACTCAGACTGGGATGACGGATTTTGTGCCTGGCCGGGTTGTCGCTGATACTGCTCAGCGAAAGTGTGCTAAGTATGGGGATTTGTGCGCGACAGCGGGTTATGGTTTCCTTCCTTTCTGTTTCTCTTCACTTGGGGAGCTGGATTCGGATGCTGTTGCCTTGCTCAAGCGGATCCAGGAATTCTCGGTATCTCAGGATGCGGGGCTCGGGTGGCCGCTTACATTTTTATTAGACTTAGCTTTGCTGTTGCTAAGGGTGTGGGAGCCCAGATTGTCTCTCGGCTCCCCACCAATTTCATGTAATGAAAGCTACGTGCATCCTTCCATAAAAAAAAAAAAATAATAATAATTGATAAGACATATAATGTAACCTTAATTAATAATAAAACTCTAAGATCCTCCTCCGTTAATTTTCCTTATCTTCTGAGCAACAGTATCATCATCATCATCATCATCATCATCATCATCATTATCATCATCATCATCATCATCATCATCATCATCATCATCATCATCATCATCATCATCGTGGGTGGCGATAGCAGCATAATCATCTTCTTCTCCTTTTTCACTACCCGCAGCCGTCCCACCACTAACACTATTATCATCACCACCTTTTTTCTTCATTATTTTCATCATCTTCACCACCAGCACCAGCCTAACACCTCCAGTAGAATTACCACCATCACCCAGGCGCGGATCCAGGAATTAAAAGTATGTTGGGCTAGGCCGAAGTCGGTGGTCATTAGTTATGGGAAGTCGTAAGGTTGTGCGTATAAAATTTTTTTCTTTAAAAATGATATAATATTGAAGTTACGGGATATCTAATAAAAATATGAGTTAATATTACAAAATATATACTTGTATAAATTTTTTTACAATGCAATTCATATTTCTCTTAATCATTTTACTACGCATTTACAGTTCGTAATGTGACGAACAATTTAATTACATAAATTATTGAGTAAGACTGTCTCATACTATGAAACGGTCCATGTTTTTAAGAAAAATATTCACTTAATGATAATAAATAAGTGATCTTTTAATACAATGGGATTGACTCATAGTATAAAATCGTCTCTCATAATTATTGATTTCCCTTTTTTTTTAAAGAAACATAACTATTGATTTAATTAAGGAGCAACTAACAATTTACAATTGCCAACATGTGCGAGGATGAACAACTAATATATTAAATACATATAGCTGTTAAAAACTGAAAATGTGTTCACATATATAGTTTGTGGAAAAAAAACAAAAAGATAAAAAGTGTTAAATACATAAATGTTTTAAAAAGAAACAAAAATATGCTCTAACAAAGGTCGAACCTGCGTCGTTAGACCAAAAAACCTTCAATTATTTTGTTTATACCAGCTAGACTACTTTGCATCATTGACTACATTGTAATCTATTTGGTTTTATTTCTGAAATTAGGTTGGCTGTAGCCTATACAGCCCAATAGCTAAATCCGCCCTTACCATCACCACTTGCATCACCTCCTTCTTCTCTGCCTTCTCATCCTCATCTTCTTCTTTTTCTCCACATCATCTGTCTTCTGATGCTGATTTTTCTAAGTTCTCCTGCGATGACGGTGTTTTAGGTTCAAAATCTGAAAGAGCGTCGTTACTTGGATAGTCGTCGACATAGTATGCGGAGACAAAAGACTGATATGGGAAATAATAATTTGCTTCATCGCCAGACATGCTGTGGAATGTGTTTCTTGTGATTTTAATCAATTCTATAATATAAATAGTGTAAAATGTAATGTACTAGCGTTAGGGAGTATGAATGTATCATGCATGATATGATATTTGAAAGGGGTCAATAACTAACGAATTATACAATCTCTGCTACTCCCAACTTCTACAATACTACATTGCTACTCATGCTCTATTTATTTTTACTCATATTCTACATGTTCACTCTATAACTAACGGATTTTATAAACTCTCATTTTTATTTGGGATATGTTGGTTTTACTTATACTTATGTTAAATTAAACTTAAACACTAATATATAGTGATGAGACGATATTTGTATCACTAATTCTTGTTTCAGACGACCACTTTTTGTCTGAAGTTTCAGACGGATATATGTCACCCTTTTATATTAAACTAGCTTTATTATCCGTGAAATTCACGGAACTGGTTATGTTGTCACATTGGTGGTGCTATGAAAGTCCGGATTGACGATCACAACGGGCTCTGGTGACAAAAGACCTCGTAAGAAAACCTTTTTAATAATCAGTGCGCATATCATCAAAGATATTTATGTTATGTATATATAGCCACAATTTACTAAATCTGTCACGGATTATTGGTATTTTGCCACGAGTATTGTTACGTTTGTTAGTATTTTCCTACGATTATTGTTATTATTATTGTTATTGTTGTTGTTGTTAACTTTGATTTTGTTTTTCCTCTTTTTATTTTATTGTATTTCCTCTGTCCCGACAATTTGTTTATCTCTTATTGTTCTTTTATTAAAAACAGTTAGCTACGTAATTAATTCAATCTAAAAGAAGTTTTTCAAAATAAATTTTTTTATATTTTTTTTGCGAACTATAATTCAATGTAGATTGAATGATTAACATTATTTTGAAGAGAACATGGTTGGTATAAGTTATAATGATACCCACCATTATAGAAGGGTAATGAAAGAACATGATGAGAATTATAAATGTGGAATACATAAATGATGATTTTGTCAGTAAAATTTATACTAACAATAAAACCTAAAATTTATGTAATATTTGTTTTTATGTATTTACTTTTAGAATGAGAAACCTGTAAGATTAACTTTATGATTTCGATAATAAAATCAGTCTCAAGAATCAGTATAGACTTGAATTAATTCAACCTTAATATGATCAATAGACGGAATAAAGGACTAACCTTGGTCCATGTCTCATAGACGCACTCAATACAATAGTATGAAGTATAAGATGATTTATTCTCCTCCATAGCCCTTTCCTTTGATGTTCTTTGATGATGGAGAAAGAAACTGTCTTCAGCTTTCACTTTTTACAGTACGTTTGTTTTGTGTTTTTGTCATGATGATTAATCAAATTCTTTTAACTACCAAAATATATGTAATGGGTTACGTATCTTTCCGCCTAATCAAACCCGATCGTACCTCTTCCTGAAAGATGACATATATTAGAGTAAGGTAATAAGGAATAATAATTCCCTAATTTTAATTACATTAATCAAAATCGATCCATCACGGTGTCATCTTTTATTTTGGTCACCCGAATATTATTAAATATCCTAATATTCTCCCACTTAGCCTTTGTGTTGACTTGATGGTTCAATAACTATAATGTGCACTATTATGTTAAGCTCACTAACTTTTATATACTTAATTGAATTAGAACTAATTGGATCATGGCGGTCACATGTCATTTATTAATCGACATGATTCCTTCCATGTATCACATATCAATTCCAAATCTAAGTCACCTTTAATTTGAGAAGAACATTAATTCTCACAATTAGTCACATGTAATCTAATAACTATAATGTATACATCTACTATAATGACTAACATGTCTGTTATAACAGCAACAATACTATAAGGTAGCGTTTGGAAACACGGAATTGATTTCGTTTTCATGATTTCAATTGTAGAAATTCAAATGTTTGAATTCAATTCCAATTCCAATTCCAATTCCAAAATTGCGTTTGGGAAACCCATGGAATTGGAATTGGAATTGGAATTAAACTTGGGCGAGACGGATATGGCTCGAGGTCATTGGATGTTTTATATTTGAAAAAATTAAATATTGTCTCGAAAAATATTTGCGATCGGAAAAAATATCATAAATAAAAATATTTTGATGAAATTTTCATCACAAAATAAAACGTAAGAAGTGATGGAATTGAAATGACTACCATATGGTAGGCATTTGAGAACCTCAAATTATAATTAGCATGGAATTGATAAGGAATTGAGTCAATTCCAATTCCAAATTCTTGGCGTTCCCAAACACTTGAAATATCTCAATTACGGAATTCAATTCCAATTCAAGGTTCCTAAACATAGCATAAGTGAATTCTAGATGTCACATTTATTACAAGCATATTAACTTTATAATAACAAGGCCTTTGATACAACACTCATGCGTTCTACATGGCCAATGAACGCCTTGGGTGGTAATCCCTTAGTTAATGGATCTGCTACCATCTTATCCGTGCTCAAATGACATTCTTTGCTTCTGTACCTCATTCTTGACCAATAAGAACTTTAATTCCATGTGCTTAACACCCTTAGAGTATTTATCATTCTTAGAGAAGAAGACGGCAGCAAAATTATCACAATAAATTCTCAGCGGCTTGGCATTACTATCGACGATCCCAAGTCCCGAGAGAAAGATTCGCAACTACAATGAATAAATAGTGGCCTCAAAACATACCACAAATTTAGCTTCCATAGTAGAAGTTGTAACGACAGACTACTTTCCACTATTCCATGATACTGCCCCTTCAGCTAAAAGGAACAAGTAGCCAAATGTCGATTTTCTACTACCAACATATCCGGCATAATCTGAATCTGAATACCCAATCACCTCAAGATGGTCGGATCTCCTATAAGTAAGCATGAGCTCCTTAGTGCTTTGCAAGTACCTAAGGACCTTCTTTGCAGCTCTCCAGTGGTCTATCCCGAGATTACTTTTATACTGACCCAACATTCCAACAACAAAGCTGATATCTGGTCGAGTACATGTCTGAACATATTTCAAACTCCCAACCACAGATGCATATGGGATTCTCTCCATTTCTTTTCGTTCCAGTTCATTACGAGGACATTGCATTTTACTAAATTTGTCCCCTTTTGTATAGGACCTATCCCTGCAGAGTACTCATTCATTCTATATCTCTCTAAAACTTTGTCAATGTAACCTTTCTGAGACAACCCTAACAATCCTTGTGATCTATCACGGAAAATTTCAATTCCGATCACTTAAGATGCCTCGCCCATATCTTTCATTTCAAAGTTCTTAGATATATATTTCTTTACATCTTGCAACATGCCTAGATCATTCCCAGCAAGTAAAATATCGTCAACATATAAGACTAAAATAACAAATTTGTTCCCACTCATCTTAATGTAGATACACCGATCGACGGTAATCTCTACAACCCCATATGACGTGATGGTATCATTACACTTTAAATACCATTGTTTGGAAGCTTGTTTTAGCCCATATATCGGTTTTCTCAACCTACACACCTTGTCTTCATTACCCAGGGATGCATATCCCTCAGGTTAGTCCATATATACTTCTTCCTCAAGCTCACCGTTTAAAAAGACGGTCTTTACATCCATTTGGTGAAGCTCCAGATCATAATGAGCTACCAAAGCCAAGACAATTCTTAAAGAATCTTTCTTTGACACCGGAGAAAAAGTTTCTTGGTAATCAATGTCATCCTTCTGAGTGAAACCTTTGGCAACAAGTCGAGCCTTATACTTTTCAATGTTGCCTTTAGAGTCCCTTTTGGTTTTATAGACCCATTTTGACTCAACGGCTTTAGAAACCTCGGACAACACTACTAAGTCCCATACTTTGTTATCATCCATAGATTTCATCTTTGCTTTCATGGCAATTAATCATTTTTCAGAATTGTGACTTTCCATGGCTTTATGGAATGAGACCGTATCCTCACTAATGCTCAATTCACATTCAACCTCAATGTTATATGTCTCGTAGTCATCTAAGATGGCTAATCTTCTTTTTCTTATATATTGCCTTAATTGTTCCTGTGGAACGTTGGTTAATCTCCTTCACCTTACTGATTGCCTTGACTGTTCACGTGACATATTATTCCCCTCTTGAATTGTGACTTGATCATCATTGTTATTGTCATTTTGTGGGGTTTTCATCTCATTTCGTTGTTGTTCCGTTATGTCATTTGACTGTGACGGCATAAATGGTACAACAATTTCATGTACAACTTCAGGAGAAGGAACTTCAACCTGAATTTCTTTAATGTCCACTTTTCGTGGTTCAATGCTCCCACTAGTTTGACCATACTCAATGAATCTAGCGTTTCCAGTTTCAACTATTCTCGTACTATGATTAGGACAGTAAATTCTATACCCCTTTGACTTTTCAGGATAGCCAATGAAATAACCACTGACTGTCCTAGGATCTAGCTTCTTTTCATTTGGGTTATACAACCTTACATCAGCTGGGAAACCCCAAACTCAAAGATGTCTTAAACTCGATTTCCTTCCCGTCCATAGTTCATAAGGTGTCTTAGAAACTGCTTTACTAGGAACCCGGCTTAAAACATAAATTGATGTCTTTAATGCATAAATCCATAGTGAAAGAGGTAAAGAACAATTACTTTACATGCTCCTAACCATTTCCATTAAAGCACAGTCCCGCCTTTCATCAACACCGTTCTGCTGAGGTGTACCTGGCATTGTATATTATGCACAAATACCCTTACTTTCAAGTAACTTTGCAAATGGACCAGGACATTGACCATTTTCAGTAAACCTTCCATAAAACTCACCACCTCTATCAGACCTCACGATTTTCACTTCCTTTTCTAGCTGCCTTTCCACCTCTTTTATGAATATCTCAAGGACATTCACAAAATGAGCTTTTTCATGCAACAAATAAGTGAAACCATACCGTGAGAAATCATCTATAAAGTGATAAAGTACTAATTTTCACCACTCCATGATGGAATGTCAAATAGTCCACATATATCAGTGTGTATAATCTCTAAAAGCTGAGAGCTTTTTGTAGCTGGTTTCTTTACTGTATGTTTAGTCTGCTTACCTTTAATAAAGTCTACACACCCATCCAAGTCACTAAAATTCAATTGAGGTAGAATTTCATCTTTTACCAACCTCGTTAATCGTTTTTTGGATATATGACCTAGCCTTTAATGCCACAAGTAAGCTGATTGTTCATTCGATGCACTACGTTTAATACCTTAACTCTCAACATAAAATAGGGAATCGGAAATTTTAGCATCAAGTGTAATACCCCGTATATTTGAAGACTTAGTTAAAGGATTGTCAACGGTAAAATGTGAGGGAGTTACATTTATTAAACGACTTTTATGAATTTAATTTATTAACATATATTTAATGATAATTATTATTACTATTTACCAATTTATACTTTTAATGAGAAAATGTGTTTTGAGACGGGAGTTCATATTTTACGCTTTTTTGTTATATTAATAATAATAGTGGTAGTAATATTAGTAATAAGTAATAATAGTTGCAGTAGTTGTAATAATAATAATAATAATAATAATAACAATAATAATAATAATTATAATAATAATAACAACAACAACAATAATAATAATAATAACAATAATAATAACAACAACAACAACAACAACAATAATAATAATAATGATAATAATAATAATGATGATGATAATAATGATGATAATGATAATAATGATAATGATAATGATAATGATAATGATAATCATAATCATAATCATAATAATGATGATAATAATAATGATAATCATAATAATGATGATAATGATAATGGTAATAATAATAATAATAATAATAATAATAATAATAATAATAATAATAATGATGATGATGATGATGATGATGATGATGATGATGATGATGATGATGATGATGATGATGATGATGATGATGATGATGATGATGATGATATTAATGATAATGATAATAATGATAATGATAATGATAATCATAATCATAATCATAATAATGATGATCATAATGATAATGATAATAATGATAATGGTAATCATAATAATGATAATGATAATCATAATCATAATGATAATAATGATAATAATAGTAATAATAATAATAATAATAATAATAATAATAATAATAATAATAATAATAATAATAATAATAATAACAATAATAACAATAACAACAACAACAACAACAACAACAACAACAACAATAAGTCAATAATAATAATAATAATAATAATAATAATTGGATTCTTTCCTGGTAAGTCTGGGGTCAGGCAGGGTGATCCTATTTCTCCCTATATTTTTGTGTTAAGCATGGAAATCCTCTCTAGACAGCTTAGAAGTCTTCATCTCCTTCCCAATGTTTCCTCTTATCCTAAGTGTGCTCAGTTCAGGTTAAACCATCTGATCTTTGCTGATGATCTCATGGTATTCATGAGAGGGGATGTCCCTTCTGTGGTTGCTGTTGCAGAGAGTTTATGTCATATTGCAAGCATTTCTGGTCTTCATGCTAATTCTTCCAAGACTAGCATCTATTATGGAGGGGTAACTGATGATATTAAGCAACAAATTGAGGCTGCCAATGGGTATTCTGAGGATAAATTTCCATTTAGGTACTTGGGGTCACTTTGAACCCAGGTAGACTTGCCCCTGATATGTTTAGAGGCATGATGGATAAGATTCAGGCTGCCATTCACCATTGGACTGGTAACCTTCTTTCCTATGCTGGTAAGCTTCAACTCATTAACTCAGTTTTATTTGGGCTTGAGAATTTTTGATGCTCTGCTTTAATCTTACCAAAGGTTGTCATTAAAATGGTAAATAAGCTTTGTAAGGATTATTTTTTGGGCATTCCTCTGGGCAAACGCAAGATGATATTTCAGAGTTGGTCTTCAATGTGTTTACCCTGGCAAGAAGGGGGGGTTAAACATTAAAGAGTTGTTGAGTTGGAATAAAGCATTACTCTGCAAATGGGTTTGGCTTCTAACACAAAACAGAGAAGGGATCTGGGACCAATGGACTAAGTCCTACAATATGGTTCACTCCTCTATCTGGACAGCTCAGAGTAAGCCACATCATGGTGAGAGTTGGAGATCTATCCTCAAAATGAGAGACTGTCTGCTGGAACTATCAGGTGGGCAGAGTGGTGCTGAGGCAGCCTTGCTCTCTTGTGTGGTGAAAGGACAGTTTATTGTGGGGAAGGCTTATGGCATTTTTAGGAGGAAACGAGGTAAGCTAGGGTGGACTAAACTTCTGTCTCATCCAACAATTCTACCTAAGCACACAGTTTGTATTATTCAGGCTACTCTTAAGGTGCTCTCTACTATTGATAGTTTTTGCACCCGCGACTATCCTATGGTGAACCGTTGTTGCTTGTGTGAGGGAGCCATGGAATCTCATCGTCACCTTTTTTTCAGATGTTCTTACTCTGGGCAGGTTCGAAGATTAATGCTGCAATGGCTTGGCTTGTCTGGTACTTACTCAGATATTGACTTGAAGAACTGGTTGTAACTTTTGCTTAACCTGGGTTTACCTACTTGGAAACGAGTCTTGGTTGTTAGTTGTCTTGCTGGCTTGGTTTTCTCAATTTGGGAGGAAAGAAACAATCGAATTTTCCAGGATAAAAAGAAGGGCCCTGAGGTTGTTGCTAAACACTTGCAGTGGGTTTTAAAAATATGCCTATCCGTTAGTCCTATTATTCAGTTACGCTCTTGGTTTGTAAACAACTAGAGTAGTACTCTGCATTCCTAGTGTGTTATTTGTGGTGTTTGGTTTTTTGTAAGAGCTCTCTCATTTATTTTTTCCCTACATGGATGAATATAGATGAGTACACCTTTCTTTCAAAAATAAAATAAATAATAATAATAATAATAGTAATAATAATAATAATAATAGTAATCAATGTATATATATATATATATATATATATATATATATATATATATATATATATATATATATATATATATATATATATATATATATATATATATAAAAGAGGCTTTTTTCAGGCATTGTGAGAGACTCCAACTTTTCTAAAATACTTAATGATTTTTAAATTATAAAAAAATGAATTAGATAAAAACTAAATATGTGAACTAATAAAGATATAAGCTTGATAAGATAAACCAATAAGAATAACTTCTGTACATAGGAGACTTTAAGCCAAATTCTATTTTTTTAACCGTATTAAAAAAAAACTAAAATAAATTTTAATACTAGACCTTAATACTATATATAAATAGAAGGGTAATTCATCCGCATGCATCAAATTGTTACAAATACTTCTACACCCTACCCTTTTTCACGTCTCTTGAATATTTTGTAGTTTATTTTCTATACGTTTAATACCCGTGTTTTTTAATAAATTGTGCGATTTATACTTTGGTAAACATCTATATTATTTTGTTTGCAGGTAAATATAAGTTGCGATTACAGCAAAAGTAATCTAACTTATTAACGTAAGACTATCAAACTTTTGTTTTTATATTGTGGTTTGTTTTGTTTGTTACACGCCGTGGCTTATTATGTCTTAATTAACAATTTAGTGCGTGAAGCAGGAATTATGCGCTGGAAACCACTCGATCGAGTACTATAGTGTTCGATCGAGTAGTTTAAGTCTTCGATCGAATGGCTTCTTTTTGATAGTGTTCGATCGAGTACCTAAAGTACTCGATTGAAAGGTTTTGCTAGAAGTTACTCGATAGAGGAGTTTTAATGTACTCGATCCAGTATTTTTCTTATTAACACGAGATTTTATTCCGTGATTAGTTAATCTTTTAGTTAATAAATGCTTTCCTATATAAGGTGAAGGCGGTCATTAGGTTAAACTATCACTTTACACTCTATTATTCTCTTAATTACTCTGTTAAGCAGACTTCTTCTTTCTCTCTTTTGGGCGACGTTGCTCTTGCTCTCTTTTTCCGGATCTTATCTTTGTAATCCTTCTTCACTCTTTACTCTTAATTTAATTCTCCTTGTCTTCTCTTAATTGCTCGTTCCTTTAATCTTTCTATTATGTCTTCTACTAGTTTATTTAATGTTGTTATTGTTTATGTCATTAATAGCATGAGTAGCTAAATTCCCTTATGTTAGGATTAGGGAAGCCATGGTAGTTAATTGACGATGTTGTGAATAAGTTAGATGATTGATTGTGAGAACTATCTTATGACAATATAACTGTAATCGTTTAGTTGAGTACACGCTTCTAATCTCGTTAAATTGGTTAAATTCAATCGTAGATCGGAATATTGGAATGAACAGACCTGTTATGAACAGTAGACTACTCTAATGAGGACGGAAGTTAAGTTAGTTGTATTCTAGAGTGGATAGCGGACCGGAAGGACCTTTCCCTTACCCTTCTCACATTAGATCGTCTGAGCTATTTATGACTAAGTTAATTAATTGCCATGGTGAACCGAATTCCTAGCATACATCTCTTTATCTACTTTCGACCCTTACTTTTATTAGTTTAGTTAAATTACTCAAACCCCCAAATTGTGACCGTAGACAGACTGAATTAAAGAGTAGATAGTGACCGCCTCCCTGTGGAGATCGACCCTACTTCCACTGGCTTCTGTTAGTAGTTTTAGGTATTTATTTTTGATACTAAACGACAGTATCAAATATTGGCGCCGTTACCTGGGAGGCAACTATTTTATTTACTTGTTTCTTTTTGTCTGTCTCTAGCCTCAAGGAATTTATTCCTTGAGGCAGTTCTTATCTTTTTCTTTAGTGTTGTTTTGATAGGCCCTACAGGTTCTACCTAGACAGTTCTAGGTAAAAGATCATCAAAGGGAAGGCTTGAGTACCTTTGATCTTCCACCTATGTTCCATCCCATGGCACAACATGTGGTTTATTGTGAGAGATGTGGTGTTGTGGGGCACAATGCTGTTATTTGTTTGGCAGAGAACTACGAAGTCTATGCGTTTAGGCAGCATAGACAAGCTAGTCATTCCTTTACATATGTGCCGCCACATCCGTTTCAGCAACGAAGCTGTCAAAAGCCTCCATTTATCTGGACACCGCAACAATAAACACCTCCTCCCGTTAAAAAGAATGAAGAAATTGCTGAGTTGAAGTCTTTGGTGTAACACCCCGTAAATTTGAAGACCTCTATTATATTTTAAAATTAATATTTTAATCTATTTTAATTTAATATTAATTTATTTGAAATAAAATTTATTTGATAAAATATAATCTTATTTTATTTTGAAGAAATGTAATTATTTTTGATAGTTTAAAAATGTTTAAAAGTGATTTAAACTATATTTAAACCTTTTCCTTTGATAAAATAGATTTCGGATAAAAGTCGTAAAATTGGGATTTTTCCCATTTCTTACGGTCGTTGGGTAAACGAGTTTGGATATTGGGCATATGAGTACTTAATCTTTTAGTAAAATCGTGTTTAAGAACTTTAATTTTCTCGGAAATCGCGTTCGACGAATATTTCTAATTTCCGTCGAAACGAACCAAAACGTAAACAATTGAAACTCACCCAAACACCCTACCCCAAACCATGCACCCTCCATCCTCCATGGGTCTCCACTTCATCTTTCATTTCCTCAATTCTCGTTCTCTCTCTTTCTTTCACCAAACACCAAATTCATCTAAAAAAAAATACTCCTTACAATCCCTAAATCCTTCATAAATCCTTCATTCCTCCACCAATTTGCATAAAAATTATATATTTGGAATCCTCTTTTCATCCTTCATCTACTAGTAAGCTTTATTTTCATTTTCCCCAATTTTTGTTTAAGACACTTTTTTTTAGGGTTTCGAATTTAAGCTTAATAATTGTGTTTTTGTTGTTCTTATAGGTGAAGAATTTGAAGATGAGTTAGGTGACTCATATATTGTAGAAGATGATGCATAATTTTGGGTTTTAGAAGCTTTCTCAAGTTATTACTTGTCTCTTTGCTAGCTTAAGGTAACTATTCCGAGTTACTCGACTAATTAATGTCACATTAGTAGTTGTATTTGTTGTTTGTTGTTGTTTGTTGTTGTTGTAGACGATCTTGTTGATAAATGAATGGAGTAAGATGAGTATGCTTATGTTTAATTTATGTTACCCATTTGTATATTATTGTTTGGAACAAATTTGGATGAGGAATTATGTGTTGTGACAAGTCCGCGTGTTGGCTGGAACGCGTCATCACTGACCGAGACGGTTTCCAATGTTTCCAAAAATATGACAGATTGAACGGCATCGAAAAATTAGGTGGTTTAGCCACTTGAATCACTCCATTCGGAGTCCGTATGAGTAAATGGCGTCGTTTTATCGATTAAAATTTATAGAAAAGTTTACCCTTGTGTGAGACGGTTATTTATGCTATTTTATTATGCGAGAATTTTGTGGAATTAGTTATTTTGTAAGTTGGAATATATTTCCTTATGTTGATAGTTTTTCACATGATAGAAATTGGAAATGGCATGAGAATGATATTGTAATGAATTTTGTGATTTGGGCCAAAGTAGGCCAAGACTCTGAGCTGGGCCAGATTGATCGAACGAGTTTGGTCAAACTAGGATTAAACCGGTCAGCCTCGATTTGACCGATGACCCGTCGCGGGACTCGGGTCGAGGGTTTGTCTTTGAGGTGAGATTGGTTGTTATTGGATGTTTTATGTTATGCCTTGATGTTTGTAATTATCATTTCACATGTTGGTTGTTGGATGCTTTGGATGCCTTATGCTTGAGTCTTGTTGCCTCTCTGCCATTTTAGCTTGTTCTCATGGATTATGGTACTGTTGGTTAGCTGGAATTTGGATTATTATTGATATTGGAGATATTGTTGGATTGTCAGCTGAATATGCTCTTGCGTAGTCTTTCATATGCTAGTGTGTGTATGATCATTTGTGTGTGTGCAAGTTTGGACTCTTTGCCCCTCTTATGGTTAATTGGGTGTCCTACTTGTCTTGTGTGGTGTGGGCTAAAGTATTCAAGCTGGGACTAGGTCCTAGGTGAGTATTTCGGCCTTCGTCATAGATAGGCCCTTATAGTCTTTGACGAGTGTATGTTCACAGCTTAATAGCCTTTGTGTCTTAGCTTGGTGGGCTTATATCCAAGTTAGGGTATGACCTCTTGACGTACTCTTAGAAGTATGTGGTCAGCTTAAGTACTACCCAACCCTTTGGTGGACTTCTTAGGGGTACTCATGTGTGTGATCATGGGTCTTGGATGCGGTATTTTCCACATGTCGCTAGGTCTGCGCAGGTTTAGGTCTAGGGTGTTTACCTTACCTTGTGGTATAGACTCGAGTTACAGAGTGACTATTGACTGTACTAGGAACTTATGCCTGTCTCTAGATATATTGTCCTTTCTTGTTGATGATTCTATGAATCATAGAAGGTGAGATGCAAGCCGACTATGGTTGATAGAGTTTGGATTCCTGGATGTTATGTGATTCACATGATAGTGTAGTATGAGTCGGTCTAGTATTCAT
This sequence comes from Silene latifolia, assembly GCF_048544455.1. NCBI lineage: Eukaryota > Viridiplantae > Streptophyta > Magnoliopsida > Caryophyllales > Caryophyllaceae > Silene > Silene latifolia. The sequence goes on along the minus strand of NC_133533.1, from coordinate 20,365,821 downwards.
ATGCTAGGACTATGTGTTGTTATATTGTTGTTCACATGATGAGTACGATTGTCTAGCATCTATATGCTAAGGCTATGTATTATTCGTATTCATATGCTTATGTTTACATGTTATATTAATTATGACATTTCGTGGCTGGGAGAACTCGGAGTTACTCCCCACTGACTGTGGCTTTCGTATTTGTATAAAATGCGATTGACAGGTACGTGATGCATAAATGGGGTACATGGACGAGCTAGCGAGTAAAGTAACCTTGGGACCTAGATTGGCTTTATTTTATTGTGACCCTTAAACACTTTTTATGTTATATACTTTTTAGGGACATATGTCTCCCTTTATCATATTTAGGTTGTATAACTTTGTTTCGCGACTTTAGCGATGTTTTATTATGAGATTTATTTTAGACCTTGCATGTTTGACACCTTCCCATTTGGATACTTTTATAACAGGTTCAGGTTTTAAAAATTACAGGTTTTTACCCAAATGAACCTATTACAAACATATCCATGCAGTTTTATTCTAGAATTACGTGTTTATTTTTCCGCAATGAATGAAGGCGTCACATTTGGTGAAGGCACTTGCACTTCAAATACAAGAAACTGAGAAATGTAGAAAGGCTTACCTCAAGCTACTTGACTCTCAACTAGCTCAATTAGCTGCCGAGTCGGATTCTAGGAACTCAGAGACGGTATATGCTATTTGTACCAAAAGTAGTCTTTCCCATGAAAGACCTGAGTTGTCTACTGATGATGAAGATATGTATGACTCGGAAATTGAAGGTGTTAATGAAGAATAAGCATTTCTCGAATACTTCACCACGGTTCAGCATCAAAAATTCGATCGAACTAGCTACAGTGTTCGACCGAGTACATTATATGAGGAGGAGTTCGATCGAGCAGATTCCACCACTCGATCAAACGGTTTGTATGAGGAAGACCTCGATCGAACACCTCATACTGATCGATCGAGTACTACTAAGGAAGAAATCACTCAATTGAGCACTATTCATTCTCGATCGAGTGATTTAGTTGTGAACAGTGTTGACTCGTCATTTACGCCTACTCCGGATGACGATGCAAAAGAAAACAATGGTTATGGTGAATCTCTCATTTGGAAAGCCGAGCTGGATGCTTTAGAGGCAGCGATTTACGGGATAGAACCCACAAAGGAAGGGAATGAGAAGGTAGCTGAGTCAGGGAATGCTCTTAGCACAGAAGAGGTAAATTACTCTTTTGTCAATGATTCCGACGTTCGGAGCGACCAACCCGAGGTATTAACGATAATTTTATTATTATTGGTATAAATAGTACACTACCTCATAAGACTTATGCTTTATGTTTCAATACTCCACCCCCTCCCAATTGAACGAATAAGTTAATAATATTTCACCATATTCGTCATCGAAAATTTCTTAGTCTGAGACGGTACTTCAGATTGCTCTTATATGCTCCTTTTCTATTTTGGTGCCACTTATGCTCTTGTGTAGCACATGCGCTGGTTTATGATCTCATGCTAAGAGCTTTGGGTTCCTTTGATTGTGACCAACTGGAGCAACTGGATAAAGAAAAGATGGTCGAGCTGGGACCTGTCTGAAACTAGCGTTGTCGGGGAGGCAACCCAGAGTTTAAGTTTTTAGTTGATTTACATTTCAGTTTTTGTTGTGTGTGCAATAAATGGTTTTCAAACCATAGACTGTGAACAATTTAGGCTTGGTTTTTGGCCGTCTCTTGTCTGCAGGTTCCTCTTGATTGAGCAACCACAGTTGACGACCATTCGATCGAGTAATTTCCCTTTCCTCGATCGACCACTTTTGCAGCTCCTTTTCCTCGATCGAGTAATCTACTCTCTCGATCGATTTGACTTGCTTTGATTCGCTTCCTGTGACACTGTCTTGGAGCTATTTAGAGACCTCCCATGTTGCTAGCTGGTTTGGGGAGGTCGCTACTTCGCGTATTCTTGTGAGTTTTCCGCATCTCCACTCTATCCTTTTTAGTTTGTATTTCCTTTCCCTATTTTTGGGTACAATGAGGGCATTGTACGGTTTGGTTTGGGGAGGTTATGCATCCATATCTGTGTCTGCATGTTGTTTTTATTACATTTATGTTGTCATGTTTGATTTCCGTTTGCATTGTCTTTTATTTTCAAAAAAATTCAAAAATTTCATAAAAATCAGAAAATTTATTAAATTCAAACAAATTTCACGTTTATTTTAGCATATAGGTTGAGTCGGAACAGTGTATTTCGATGATGAAATTGTACTACTGTTTGTCATTTTGCTTTAGCGTTGCATAAACTAATATCCTTTAGCATTGTCTTATTGCATAATCTACGAGTTAATGTTAAAAATACAGCTGATCATATAGACTTGACCGGAAAAAATTGGCAAACTACTTTATAATTTCTGAGTTATTAGAGCCGTATAACTGGTGTCATTCATGACCAGTTCTTGTAGGAATTGAAAGTAGTACTCCTTGCATAACATGTTCATCACTTTTGCACTTTTATGAAACTAGTTGTTGTATCACGCGCTTCGCGCGTGATACCCCAAGATATTATTACTCGCGAATTGTTTGACAAGCGGTCAATTCTAACTTGTTCAAATTTTGTAAAAACAAAATAATTTGAACTTAGTAATAAACCTTGTTCAAATTTTATAACGGTAAAAATAGTTTGCAAATTAGTAGTTATTAGCTAACACCATTAAGTATTTTAAAACTAATAGAACATCGAACCGTAATAGGAAAAAAAATCAATTGATGCAAATTGAATACTTGGTTGTTGAACATAATTGTAAGTTTGAAGCGAGTACTTAGTTGTTCAAACATAATTATGGAGACCTACAGTTTTCAAGTGCTCTCACGACTCTTCGACTATATTATCATCTTATCTTCTTGCCCAAGCTTGGCTAACATCTATCCCTTGATGGACCCTTCAACTTATTGTTTAGACTGCTGAATTAGAAGACACGTCACATATCACACCATTTATTTCCAAGTAGGTATAATCGTGACAATGAAAAGAATTTTAATTTAACTACTTGCATCTCTCTAGAATCGGCTCTAGCACGGTGTTCTCCAAACAGCCTTAAGCTCAAAAGGTCTATCAATTTGATGTTCCACTTTCTGGTTTTTAACAGATGACGAAATCTAAACAGGAGGTATGAGATGACAGAAAGCTGAAAATGTCACATAAGTACAGACTAAAATTCAATTATAAGTTTAGGTTGTAAATGAATAAATGATGCCAGTATCCAACTCTATTTGTATATTCCGTTAACACATGTCAAATAGAATGAAAAAGGTTTCTAAAAAGAAAAAGTTGTTTTCAATCTATACCCTTCATAACTGCCCAAGCTCCGGAATCCTAGATGATAGAAGTAAAAGAACATGTTCATCCATCAGCAAAGACTCGTCATCACCAAAAGTATCACTAATTTGCTTCCTCTAGAATTGTTGCATTTTGTAAACTTGGTGAATGCGATCAGCAGCTTGAGTGGCATTTACCAACAGCTGCCAATGAGTCCTTCAGTGCCAAGTCTGACCCGTCACCTTCATAAGCTTGTGTTGCCATCTTTTCTCTTAATGTTTGTACAGCTTTGCCTATAGAATTTGCCAGTGTAGCATCCACCTTTTGTTCACCCACAGTGAGAGTCTCAAAGTGTGCAGTCAAAGAATCTGCTCTGCAAGGAAACCAGATATCCCTTTGTATCCATTAGTTGAAGCCAGGTCTGCCGCTGTTCTACCCATAGGAAGCTCTGTTGACGGATCTATTACAGCTGAAAAAGCACCAAGAGAAAGCACCGTCCTTACTCTGAAATTCGTGAAAGAAACATATGAATAGCTGCACTATAGTCCTTCATTTGATAAGTTGTGAGCTCCACACTCACAAACAGACATCTAGCTGAAGTTAACAAGAGCCAGGGACCACCCATTAACATCAAAATTATATCAGAGGCGTTGGGCGTTGCCAAAGAAAAAAAGGTTTCACCTCCATTTATTACCGTGTTTAAAACCCGTCTTCAAGGCTCTGGTCCATATGTATGGAATCGAAGCCCGTCTACTCTTGAACATTAAGCAAGGAAGAAAAACATATTACAAATATTCTTTCCCATTCGATTACATGGGGTTTTGCTTGGCTCAGAGAGAGACCATTGTGCTGACTTTAGAGCAAATCGATTTCCAAGTGGCTTAAACTAATCACCACATAAAATATTATAGTATTAAGTTTGTGTCAGAAGTCAGCATGTAGTATGAGGATGCCCAATGTTGGTTGGTACATATGAACGGATTGTGTGCAAGATAAAAAAAATTGATTAGATTCCAATCCAGAATCTCATCATTCAAGTTTACGAATGACTGAAACATGGATCCTGCACCGAACTAACATTTGCATCTTAGTATGTGTTTATCGCTTGCCATGTTAAATTCAAACTTCAAAGTATAATCAAAAACCTAAAACAGAATCAAAGAAAAAAAAAGCTGTAACTATCGGTTGCAACAAGATCCCATCTCTGTTAGCTGCCACAAGATTATTTATGTTAACCCTCACAGGATCTACAGCTTTAGGACAGATATAGCTGTAAGCCTGTAACTACTCTCCGGTGGTTCTTCATTCTAGTATTCTTGCTAATGATCTATGTCCAGAAGGGAAAATCCTAAATTACACTCATAATGACCAAAAGCTTGAATGTTTTTAAATTTTATTTGCTCCACAAAATAACTCTTATCCTTACCTGATCAATTTCCTGAATGTATGTCATCCTCATTTCCTAAGGCATCGTCAAGCGCAAAAAGGAATGACGAGCCTGAATGTGACATGGGATGACAAGGTAGAATCCAACAAAGTTGTAAAAGAACATCTAAGGAATTTCTTCTGAGAATTTACTTATTTACTTTGTAATCTACACCTACCAAACTACAAGTCTACAACTGTCACATTCTAGAAAGTTGTAAACAAAAAAGGGGAGCATGTTATATGTAAACCCATCTCAGTTTGCTCAAAAGTAATGCATAAAACTTGTTCAAGCACATGAAAGCCATAACATACCTGTGCATAAAAGCTAGATCCACCAACTACAACACAAAAGTGATTCCAAGATATTATCTCCTTGATAAGCTGAAATACAAAATAATGCAATTCATCAAAACAAATAATCTATAGTTAATCTATTCAGCAATAGATGTAAATAGTATAAAGTTGCACATCCGAACACAGGTTACCAACGATTTTGTTTGATGCTAACATAAAAGGATGACAGCCAGTCTCCCAAATCTAGAAACTTACAAATCTCTTTATTATGTAACTGAAACGCCATTACCAACGATTTCAACCTCCTCCAACCTCAACCTCAATCTCAAACTCAAAGCTCAAGCTCCGTCTCTTCCTCCTCCTTCAACCTCATCCTATACAACCTCAACTTCCCCCTCCTCATCCTCCTCCTCCTCCAACCCCAACCCCAACCCCAAACCTCCTTCTCCTCCAACCTCAACCTCCTCGTCCAACCACAGGACTTATGAAAAACAACTACAACAAAAAAAAAAGCTAATAAAGAATACACTGGAAGTCCTTCCTGAACTCTGATAGTAATTTGCCTTTTGCCTTGAGCTAACCACTGCTAGACACCCTGAGGTCCTGACATCTCAAGTAAGTCACATGAAAGAGCATATAAAGCCTCCTTTGAATACGAGACATTTCATGTACAGCTCCATAAGAGGGCACATAAAGCTCTAGGAGAAGGAGAAGGCACATAGGAGAGAGCACATACGAATCTGGAAAGATATATTTTCCGATAACAAAGGTCAATGGTGGCAGTAGTTCATAACTTCAAATAGCTAAAGTCATACCAGCGGAGCATAAAAGACATTCAGGCCTTACCCTCACAATTGATATATTATGTTAATCAGTTCCATTTGACCTTACTCAAAAAATTGATATATTATGCTACTCGATTACCTTTAGCCATAAGTTGGTGATTCTAATAAAGGCCCAAATAGCTCGTGATAGCTAGCCGCGAAGTCGAGACTCTTATTTGTTGTACTTTGGTTTTTTAAAAAAGGGGCACAAAATTTGCACAAGTTCTATAGTATAACAAAAGAGATAAGTAAAGTTACATTACTTACAATGTTAATTTCTTAAATATCCAAAGCACCGATATTTAGAATGACTGAGTAGTAATTAAAACTCACACCACCAAGCATTGAAATTAAACATGCTGAAATCCAAAGCAGGTAAACATCTATCAATTTTTATTCTAATTTTCAGAGACGCAAAGCCGCCAGAAATTTCTCCCTATTTCTGATATGCCTTCATTTCTGGATCAGGTCTTGCCTTGCGCAAGGGGGGCATGAATTTGTCAAGTAAGACTCCTATGGATCTGAAAAGATAAACAAGAGACAATTAGTTTATCCCATCCAAAAAAAAGCTCTTCCACTTTTCCCTCAGAACCTTCCTATACTCTTCCAGTGTCATCTCCTATTTTCAAAATAAAGACATATGTAGTATATCATTAAGAGAGAATTATGTTAACTGCTTACTAAATATATATTAGTCCTAAACCAACCATACAAATCATCTACCCCCTCCATCCTACTTTTATTTACCCCTTCTTCTTTCATGCTACTTAATACTAAAACACACAGGAAACTTATTAATCACTAAAACTTGGGAGAGACGGTCTCTCACTAAGTTATTGAGAGACCAATCTTTCGTACCCTTTTATTTGTATTTCGTACCATTTTTATTGTTGATTGTGATATAGTAATTTCGTACCTATATACATAATAAATGTACCCATTTTATCATTAATCATGATTTGTACCTATTTTATTACCTTTAGTACCACTTTTTCTTAAAATTGTACAATGGTCTCTTAATAAAGCTTATTAAGAGACCGTCTCTCACGAGACCTACTCCTTATTAATATCCCCCAATGTTCAGCCACAGATACAGAGAGAATGAAGCAAAAACCTGAGGGGGATAGGTAATGTTCTCAAGGCTTCGACCCCAATTGCAAGTCCAATCATGTCCGTTATCCCTGCCTCCAATAATTCCACCGCAAAGCACCTTCCTTACCTCATGTCGATACTAATCACTGCAGGTGTTCAGAAAACCAAATAACATTAAACCCATGTCAAGTGACACTTTGCTTCATTTTTTTGTTAGCGATAAAATGAACGAACAAAAGCTTACTAATAAAGGATCAGATCAAACAAACTGCATTTTGCGCCAAATCCAGTAATGCTAAATTCTCAAATCTCTTATTTTCTGGTCCGAATCTCTTCTTCAACCTGCCCACATTATACATTTACACAATATAAGCTGAAGAAAACACAACTTCTTGTGTTCCCCCACGACATTCAATATTCCGCTTGTCTAGCTGCCACGCTGACAATGTAAATTCTGGAGTACCAACCTAAGATAAAAACTGCCCAACCATGCCTTTTAAGCTATCTGAATTGCAAATGATCTGAAAAGAAGAATGATAAACCATTAAACCGAGATCACTCCAAATAACTCATTAAAGAGTTTTTTTTTTGTCACACAATCATCCAACATATGGTTTAAGGTAACAACAATGATGATAACCACATTATGCTATCTGCTTAAATGTCCTCAACTTGGTGAGGTTAAAAATCTATGCACCTTATCCTCGTATGAACAGAGCAACTGTATCTCTAAAACTTAGAATGAAATTCGTATAGAAAGGTTGCAAAACTAAGAAGTATACGAATTAAGTTTCATTTAACACGGTCATTGACAAAGCTAATCTCATTTGTTGAACAAGCGGTGTGGCCCTATTCCAAAAAACTTCCAAGAGTTCATAAAGTAAATATACGATTATTGCTCTAAATATCCCTTATAACACCATTGGTTATGATAACGAGAGTACTATCAATAATCGTCATACGAGACAGTCACTCAATAATGTTCATGTAAGACCGTTCACATGATGTAGGTAATTATTATATTATTTAACATTTTGTTTTGTTTGCCTACTAATCTAATGTAAGACGGTCTCTTAGAAAACTTAATCGACTTCCTATTAAGGCTAAAGGTAACATTATTCCTATTATCTTACCAAGTCCATTTTAAAAACCTCATTAGAGTACCGACTCTAACGTATTCTAATTAACTTTCCCCGAATCAGTTAATACTAATCACTACTACATAAACAAAAGATTCCACCATCTTACCTTCCAAATCACTCAAACAAATTTATCACACTTGATTTTGATTCTGACATCTCTCCTCACCAATCCCCATTTGCTCACTTAAATCACCCTTAACCCCAATGATCCTTCACAAATTCTTCATCACTCTTCAATTTCCTATACAATTCCACTAAACCCCACTAAAAAGCTTCCAAATTTCCTCATAAATACACCAAAAAAAATCAAATTCTCACTGTTTCATCACCAAAAAAGTTGAATAAAAGAAATGGACAGTCACAATTTTATCAAATCACAAAACCCTTTTCATATTTTTATGGATCCTTGGTTTTGAATCAGTGTTCATGTGGCAAAGAAACCATCTTGATGGTCTGCAAAGCTTGACTAAGCAATTCTCCGATCAGGAACTTGCTAATACGAAAAAGAAGAGATTGCTAATTGTTGAAGGGAAGTAGGGAACTATGGTATACAAAATTGTCCGGAGTAACTAAAACTCGGCATAAAAAAATCAAGCAATTGAGATAATAGAGAGAAAAGAACAGCCACGTTGAAGAAACATGAATAAATCAAGTTCTGGATTAATAAAAATGCACTACGACAAACCTAATTAAGCAGATATAAGTAGTAAAACAGCAATAAACCCAAACAAAATAGGAACAAGAGTGAAATCAATCAATCAAACTACATGAAATGAAGATAAATGGTTTTCAATCCAGTTTTCAAAAGTGAAATTAATCAATCAAAATCGAAATAAAAAATCATGATTTCCAATTATAACCTAAAATCAAACTAAAAAACCAAAATAAATTGGAGATAAGTGAAAAAATTACCTAGTAAATCAAAGGATGACCTCGGCATGAAAGTGAAGCATGCGACGTACATCGGATCTGCTTCTTTAGAGGAAAGAAAGGTAAAAGGTGCTTGAAGAGGGAATGATTTGTAAAATCTAAGAAAAAAAATGGTGATAAGGAGGAATTTCGATGGAGAAAGGTAGTGAGGAAAGAGAAAAGAGAGCAAGGGAAGGAGAGACGGGGAAAGAGAAGACCTAAAACAAAAGTCTAAAACCATACAAAACGACGCGTAGTAATATGAAGGCCCAACTTCTAACTGCAGTTGAAAAACAGGCCCAATAGCCCACCGCTATTCGCAGCTACACACACCCAAAACGGTGTCGTTCAATTACTGTTCATTTGAACAGTGTACACCCTTAGTGACTTTTATGTTAAGGTGTAAAGATTCAATTGTTTTTTGCTTGCATACATTCAGGTTAGTGGTTGGTGTCACATGCAGGGAGGCGCTTACATTCCCCTTTTCTTTCATTTTTACCTATTTAACTCCACATTTAGCCAAATTTGTCTGTTCACCCTTAACTACATCCAAATTTAGCCTGGCTTGTCAAGCTAGTTTAGATTGTTCTGTGGTATATTGTTTATTGTGCCAAGTTTGGTTTGTATTGTATTATCAGGAGCTGGTAATTTATGGAAAAGGAGGATGAGAAAAAAATTGAAAAGAAAAGAAAAAAAAAGAAAAAAAAACGTGAAAGGAAAGAAAAGAAAAAGAAAAACAGACCGTGTAAAAAGAAAAATTCGTTTGTGACGGTCTTACTCCTATACTTTACCTATATCGTTTGAGGAGTTGTGTTGGTTGAGTGAGTTTTTGTGCCATATGAAGGGTACTTGAGTTTGATTTTATAATTGGTTAGGAATTGGATGTTGTTATATGGTATTGTTTAGGTGCTAGCTTAACGCTTTACCTCCATATTTTTCATACTTTTTTTGCCTTTTCTTACCCATTGCCTCACTTTACCATATTTTTATAAGCCCTCGGCTGTGACAGACCTTGTTTGGTTGGAATGTGTGTGCGGTAGTTAAAATTGTCTGTCATATTAGTTGCATGCATGTTTATGTGGGCCGTAGTTTAGGTGAGTGACTATTTTCTCTCTCTTACATTTATATACTTACCCTTTACTTCATGAGAGAAGAGTGACTCGTGAGAGTCCATCATTAAAGGTCTTGCAAGGTCAACAATTCAGCTTTAATATAAACATCCTACAACTCGTTTGCATTTGACAGTTTTTGTTATAAGTGTTAGTATGCTGCATTAAATTGGTTTAAGTGGACAATTTGTAGCAAGCTCTGAGTTTTCTTTTATGTTCCATCAGTTTTGCATATAGTTTTCTTGGGGACTGTGGACATGGGCCACGAGCCGGTCTATGGATCTGGGCCACCTACCGAACTGCGGTCACGGGCCACCTGCACGCTAAGCCAATCTGTGGACATGCAGCGGTCTTTTGAAAGCCACGCTCAGCGGCGTAAAAATGCTTTCGACCGGATCGTTTTAGATCGGTCGGTTTCGTCTCGATAAAAGTCTCGAAACGATTAGACATGTTTGGAGTCGCCACCAAGCATTTGTGGGATGCTTGGAACCCGTTCGAATCCACTTTATACCTAGGTCAATCAAGGCAAAAAGCGGTGTTTGACATAGGTATTAAAGATAAGGACTCGTCCCCCTTTTAGCATTCTACGCCTAAAATGACTCTCGTACGCCCTGGATAAGGCCATCCACTATCCAAAGGTTCTGAGTAAGGAGTGAGGATACTTATTGGGAAGCCTTTTAATCAGACACCCAATCCCGCCCGCGTTAGCGGCCTCTACTGATCGATCGTGGTTGTTTAAGTGCAAAAGTTGATAAAACGGTGAAAATGCATGAATGCGTATTTAAAAGTTTAACCTAACATGTGAGCCTTCTAAGTCGGTTTGTTAATCCAAATATCAAGCATAAGATATCAAGTTGGATCTAGATTGATTTGCATGTGAAAACGGAAATTAAACATCCATTTACCAAATTCGGGTTATGATGCTTAACACGATCCATTTATTTGAAAAAGAAGTGTGTTTAAATGACAAAGTGTAAAAACGTAAGCTTGCCAATCTGATCCGTCATGTATTCAGATTAACTGTAATCGCGATCGTCCTAGACAAGTGTTAAAAACGAGGCAGAACAGAGCCAGGAAACCCCATTAGGGCGCGAGCTTATTGGCGAGGTAATGGGCTCTGCCCTGGTTTTAAAATATGAAAACAGGAGCTGCCTTGGGGCGCGAGCCATGAGCCAACCCAAGGGGCGTCTCCTGGTTGTTGAAAAGATTGTTTAAAACCGTATTTATGATGAAAGATTTGCAAATATGATTTGCATGACTCGGAATAATTACTATTGTGTTAGTAATATCCGTTGTCGGATTTGCATGTTTGAAAAGCATAGTAAAATGTGTAAAACGAAAATATTTGATTTGAACTAATTATGTTAAGTTCGATTATTTGTAATTAGTCAAGTTTGTCATCGTACTCGGATTAAACCGACATGGTATAAACAACCAAGGATGATTATGGATTATGACTAATATATTTACAAATGTAAACAAATAAGAAAAATGGTAAATAAAATAAAAGGGGGTTAAAATACCCATTAAAATGTAATTAACCAATAATATCATCGAGTCACAGAATAAACCGTCATGGTATAAGGAACCAAGGATGATTTTTGTAATGGTCAAAATATGTTTATCATAAAAATGAATTAAAATGGTAGATAAAAGAAAAGAATTTCTTTTAAAATGTAATTGACCAATTAATATCACCGAGTCATGGATTAAACCGTCATGGTATTAATAACCAAGGGTGATTATGATTTATGGCTAAAAAGTTTGTCATAAAAATGATTTGAAACATTTGAAATGGTAAAAACCGATTCCAAATAAGAAATGAAATAAAGAGGAAAGATGAGAACAAACACGGATGAGTCTGACCCGAGACTCACAAGGCGCGAGCCACTTTGCATAGCAAAGGGCTTCTGTCTCGGGCCAAAACTCGGTTTTGGCTCGTCTAACCTATATTTGAATCGTGTTATGCATTGTCCATGCATATAAACTCATAAAAACAGTAAAGATATGAAATAGGTGAGTTGTTTACACCCTCAAACTTACGTGTATTGATGTTTGCGACGTAGACGACTTTAGAGACGGTTTGCTCGTAGCGACTACTCACAATCAAGAAGTTTAAAAGAGTGCCTTAAAAAAGGATTTGGTTTTGAAAATATGTTAATTAAAACATGTTGATTGATGAATTGAGTTGGTCAAATGGGTCGGTCGAATGCACGGCGACGGTACCAAACAATATGTGTAAGGCTTGTGTTTACGATCGGTAGGTCGTAAACACGTGTCGATTTTGTGACTTAGGAAGTCGAGTCTAGAAGTTTAAGGGAGAAGGAGGGGGCGGACTCTCGCGTGAAGATTGTGTTGTGTGATGGTGGATATTTATAGAGAGATGTAGGGAGGTAGGTCGGTTGAGTTTGCTTAGAGGCTAAGCAGACACCCCATTGAGGCGCGAGCTACCTCGTGATACAATGGGGTGCCCTGTCCTTTTCAATTTGGACGTGGCCTATTCTCCATCCATTGTTTGGTTGGTTAGATATGTGGTATTGAAATGAGATGTGTGTAACAATATGAGCATCTAATAAGATGATTTTGGTGTTACTTGAGGTAGGTGTTTTGTGTGCTTGACTCGGGTTTGACCCGTGTGAGCCGGGATTTGAATTTCGAGTCGGTTTTTGGCCCGATGTCGGTTTTGACTCTAATTAGGGTCATTTTAATGGAAATGACATGATGAAGACATTCATGGCATTATTTTCGACATTTAAGATTTGGGTTGACTCGGGTTGACTCAGGTCGACTCGAGTTGCGGGTTTCTGAGTCGGTTTTGGGTCCGAAGACGGTTTTAACTCTAAATAGTGTTATTTTAATGCAAATGACGTTAGAAAACTTTTGAAATCATTTTTTATATTCGAGTAGTGCATTAAACCGTCTCATGTATAGCCAATCCATGCACGCATATCAAAAACACATTATAGTCCGATCATCATCGGGTGGTTTTTGGAAGGTGCAGATACTGGGTATCTGCAGAGCTCCCACTTTGACTGAGGCTTGAACAGGGCGAAAGTCAAAGTATGATCTCCAGGTGAGTTGAAGATTACAACTTGGAGACCAATGCAATGTCGAGGCGACTCAAAAAGGTTTGAGCCAAGAACCTGCCGTCGGGAAGGGCGACGTCGAGGCGACTCGGGGATTCGAGTCAAGGACCTGCTGTCGGGAATAGTTTAGAGTCTGTCGACTTCCGGTTGAGGTCGTTTAAAGTCCATTAGACTACGTATAAAGGCTCGCTAGCCATAAGAAGGAGTCATACCTGAGGCATCTTCGGCATATGTCCTTGAGTCGTGTCTTGTTTGCGGATAAAGGCTCGCCAGCTGTGCGGAGGAGTCGTACCCGAGGCATCTTCGGGATATGTCCTCGATCTGTATTTTATCTGCGGACAAAGGCTCGCCAGCTGCTGTGCGTTGCAAGGCTTGCCAGCTATGGGAAGGAGTCATACCTGAGGCATCTTCGGGATATGTCCTTGAATTGTTGCGGGCAAAGGCTAGCCAGCCACGTTGAAGGTGCGTTTTAAGGCTCGCCAGCCATGGATGGTCGAATAATCGACTGTGGGAAATAGCCTGAAACATCGGGCTTATTTCAAGATATTGTCTGGTAATGTCTTTCAACCAGGTTAATGTTGAACTCAAACTTGATGGGTCGCCGTTTGTTGGGAAGAACCCAGTACTCAATTGGAGTGAGTTTGTCTTCTCAAGATCACCTGCATGGTTAGTGACCATAGAAATCCGCAGTCGTATAGACAAGCACGTCGGCACGTAAGCATGTAAGCACATAAGCATATAAGCAAATAATATCTCGTGTGAGATAGAAGTTTTGAAAGTTGTGAGGTTTGATATTGAGTCTTGTTTCTAGTATATCTGTTATTTTATGGATTGAAGACACGTGACCGTTGCGACATTGACTCACACGGACGCATACTGACAGACTGACAAGCGGACGGTCGCGAACGTGATACAGACTTATTATCGACACAGCACGGGGGTGACTCTAACAGACTTTGCTTATGTGTGTGCAACTTCCTAGCCACGAAAGGGTGACAACGCGCATCAGATCTTGGGAGTAGAATGTCCGCTCAGCTGGGGAACATGAATTGATTATCTTCGCCAGACACCTTTGCCACCGTTTGCTTGTTTGAGATCCCTTATTGAGGTATGATGATTCGGAGGGCGGAACCGAGACCTTGTCATTGTCCGGACCGAGCACTAGGCTAAAGGTGGTTTATTTTGGACTGTAGTTGAGACTCAAAAGATGTTTGAGGATAAAGGACGAGTGTCGTCTTGAAAGAGAAGCCCCCAGAGTGAGAAGATGGGAATTTGGCAAAAGGAGGAATGGGTGATGTCCTGAGAAAGAAGCCCCCAGTAAAGGTATAAGATTAATTTTAGCAGCTGGGTGGGCTGCTTTTGAGGATTGATGTTGATGGTTGAGATTAAAAAGGATATGCGGTTGTGTCCTTGTTGGGCAACTGCCTACGTATTCGCGTGTTTGCGAATTCAAACCAGATTGTAGTTCTGAGCTGTGTGTGCAATGGGTTGCAAATTGAAGGTTTGAAAATTAAATGTGTGTGAGAGTGTGGTTGTGCCCTTGTAATAGGTCTTCCTACATATTCGCGTGTGTGCGAAATTAAACCAGATCGTAGTTCAGGGTGTGTGTGCCTAAGCGAGATGTTAGGACCTTAATGTGTGGGGGTCACGACGGTAAATTCCGTTTGGTGACTCGTCTGAATGTGTGCCTAAGCGAGTTATTAGGACCTTAAAGTGTGAGGGTCACGATGGTAAACTCCGTTTGGTGACTCGAGAAATTGATTCGAGAGAATTCCCCTCGATCATGAATCGAAGAGGTCTAATTTGTGAAAATATCCCTTATCATGTGAGCACACTAAAAAGTGGACCCTAAGGGTAGATTGGGTATGTCCCGTTCTCGGTAGCAAAGCATTCGAGGACTCCACATCTGGGTCAGGGCGAAAATGGCTTCGACATTAGGGAATGTGGAGCTTGGTAATGATAGGTTTGTTTGACAGATAAAAATCTGGAGTTGAGGGTCATGACGGTAGATTCCGTTTGGTGACTTGAAAGTTGATTGGAGAGGTATACCTCTTGATCATGAATCGAAGAGGCATAGCTTGTGAAAATGTTTCTTGTTGTGTGAGCACACTAAAAGGTGGACCCGAAGAAAGCAATGTTTTTTTTTTGAAGACTCTGAATCTGAGTCAAGGTGAAAATGGCTTCGGCATTTTGGAATGTGAAGCTTGGTAAAAAAAAAGGTTTGTTTGACAGATAAAAATCTGGAGTTGGTATTTCGTGGTGTTTAGGCCGTGGGTTACGGCTTGTAATCTGGTGCGGAATGGGGTCTCCGGCTTGATGTGGCCTGAGCACGAGATGGTTGGTAAATAATGCGGGATCAGATTCCCATGTCTGGACCATAAAAGTTAAGGTGTGATATTACGAGCTTGAGGGGAATCCTCAGAAGCCTAGATAGGTCTCCTTATAATAGTCTCTAGAAGGACTTAAGGGTTGAAGCAGTGTTGGTTACGATCTTGAGGGGAATCCCCAGGATCCTAGATGGGTCTCCCTGTAACAGTCTGTTGAAGGACTTAGGGGTGAAGCTGTGTTGGTTATGACCTTGAGGGGAATCCCCAGGATCCTAGATGGGTTACCCTGTAACAGTCTCTAGAAGGACTTAGGGGTGAAGCAGTTTTGGTTGAGGTTTTAGTGTTTGGTGTTTTGGACTTGTCGGTCCGGCATTTGGTGTGTTGGACTTGTTGGTCCTGGGCTTTTGATTCGTTGGTCCTGAATTTGGTATTTTGGACTCACTTGTCCAGGATTTTGTGTGTTGGGTTCTTTCTTGGGATTTTGGCCTTTTTGAGAAAAGGGTTCCGATCTTGTTTTGTTTTGATTTTGGCTTAGGTCTTGGCCTTGACGTTGGGTGAGTAGCCCTTGGCTTTGGCTTTTGATTTGAGTGAATTGACTTTGGTTTTTGCTTTGACTTTGACTTTGGCTTTGGCCTTGAGAGAATTGGCGATTGGCTTGGACCTTTGATTTTGGCCTTGGCTTTGGTCTTGGGGTGAATGGCTATTGGCTTGGGCCTTCGATTTTGGCCTTTCGCTTTGGTTTTGGGTGAATGGTTGTTGGCTTGGGCCTTTGATTTTGGCCTTTCGCTTTGGCCCTGGGTAAATGGTTGTTGGCTTGGGCCTTTGACTTTGGCTTTTCGCTTTGACTTTGGGTGAATGGATATTGGCTTGGGCCTTTCGCTTTGGCTTTGGGTGAATGGATATTGGCTTGGGCCTTTGATTTTGACCTTTCGCTTTGGCTTTGGGTGAATGGCTATGTGGACGCGGGCCCACAGGGGCGAAAAGCGAAGAAGGCTTTTCTTATGTTTGCATTTGTGGAGTCGCCACCAATTTATTGTGGAAAATTGGAAACCGTTCGAATACCTCGTGTCATGTCAAGACACAAAGTAGTGACATGAACACCAAGAACGCGTTACCCTTAGCATTCTATGTCTAGAATGACTCTCGTGGATGCCAATGAACACGGATGTTCACAGAGATCTGGAGTAAGGGGTGAGGGTACGTATTAGGAAGCTCTTTTGATCGAACACCTAATCCCGCCCGCCTCGATAGTGGCCTCTACTAATGATTAGGGAAATTATATATACTCGATATATTGTCGATTATATGCATGCAATGCAACATCCAACATTTTAATCCTAATATGTGAATTAATACTAAGTCGGTTATCACATAATTTAATCATACAATTAGGTCGAATCGGGATTTAGATTTATTACATGTGAAGGCATATAAGCAATACAATAAAAAAAATACAATAATAATACAATAAAGAAAATTACAATAATTACATCGGATTTAATGATTTATGTCGAAAATGCATTTAAAACGGATGGTTTTAGAAAAGAAAGAATAAATAAATTAACGAACAGATTATTAGTGATAATAGGAGTAATATTTAATTAATACGCAAACTAATAAACCAGGTCGAGGCAAAAACGGGAGTTCAGGGACATAACTCAACCAGAACAAAGCAGCAGTAGCTGCGTCCCTTGAAGAGGCGCAGCGATTCTTTGCGTCCATTTCTTGGCTCGATTAAGTTGTGAAGCCGGAATTGTAGATTGTTAATATTCGTCGGTAATTTAAGGATCGATTACATTATTTGACTCGGATAGAAGTGTTTAATAGATTATTTACATGCGAATGGGTCATAAAAATAGTAAAAAAAATATGGATGAAATTAATTAGAACGAATTATTTACAAGATTAATAAGTTAATTATGAGAATTAATAACACAAATTAAACAAACTAATTAATTATTAATGACGAACTAATGATGGCGACGATAAATAACAGATGAAAATATATCAAAGATGAATTCCAGAGACTCAATATGGATGAATCGAATCTCTAAACCCCGAATTGATTTTAATGACGAAAATCCGCAAATATGGATTATAAGGGATTTAAGTCGAGATTTAAATGATGGATTAATTAATAATGATTAATAAATTACAGGTCAAAATTATCATATTCAAATTGTTATGTTAACGAACAATGAACAATTGAAAGCAAAGCGAAAAACAAAAGGACGAACAAAAGACGAAGGAAGAAGAAAGGAAGCAGGAACTGCGGCAGCCTCACGAAGAGGCGCAGCAGATGCCGCGTCCTTTCGAAGAGGCGCATCAGTTGCTGCGTCCTTTCTCGACAGTTGTCTTATGATAATCCGTAAAAAGGGTTTTAAAACAAGGTTTTACAAATCGGTTTTAAGTGTGTTTTCGACATAAATCTTACATTAATGATTACAATAAATAAAGAACAATAAATAAAAGAAGGGTTTACACCCTCAGAATTACATGTTTGACGAAACGAGATTGACTAAGTTAACGTTTAGTGATTGCTCGACTCGAATGTACGACGAAAGTGCCCTCTAGGAGGAAAATGAATAAAGTTGATTGATGTGTAGTTGGTCAAATTGGTCAGTCATGCAAAACGAGGCTGGTACTCAGAAGGATCCGAGCTTACGTGGTCGAAAGTTCAAGCACGTAGACGCCAAAAAGTAAGAACGTGGTCTAGAATACAAAGGGAGAAGAGAAGGGCGGACACTCGCGTGAGAAATATGTGAGACCGAAGGTCTCTATTTATACTAATCACACGACGGAATTAGGGTTTTCGGAGAAACTTTGGAAGTGAATCTCGAAAAGATATGAAAAATATGCAGAAAAGGCTGAGGAAGAGGCGCAACAGGCACTGCGTCTCTTGGAAAAGGCGCAGCACTTGCTGCGTCCTTTCCTCAGTGGTTTCCTCCTGCGGAAGAAAGATTTCCGTGTTTTTATTATGGAATTGCGGATTAATCTTGTTTTCTTAATATTTTGTGTGAATATTTCGGGATATATTTTACCAAAGATCAAAAGATTGGAAAATATGGAATAGAAATATCCGGAACATTCCAGAACATTCCGACTCGGCATTTTAAACGGTTATTAGAAAATGAAGACGGTCTTTTGACCCGGACTCAAAATGTACTCTAATTACGGTCAAAACGACCGTATTGGCGCGTAGATGACAACTATGTGGTAGACACAAATGTTTGAGCAATCACTTGACGATAAACTTACGAACTGTCACAAATCATTCCGTGTACCAATCTGTTGGGAAATGTGTCCTCAACAATAGTGCGATCACATGATTTAAATATCATTTTTAAATCTCATTTTAAGAATACATGTGGGATGTAATATTTTACAGTCAACTTGTCCACACATATCAGTAATGATTGGCTGACTAGAGTTTGACATTACTGTCGTGCGACGGTGGTGATCAGTTGATCCCCTTAAGTCATACCTATAGAGAAATACTCTTAATTGATTATTTAATTAATCGTATACCGATACGAATTAATTAAATTGCTTAAAATTGACGGATGATTTTGTGAGTATAATTTACGTATCTTATTGTAAATATGATTAAATGAGACACGGTCTAAGTAATCGAATTGTTTTATTACTTAGATGAAATTATTGTTTACAGAAACAATTGAAACGGAATGAATAAATTATTATAAATACAGAATGTTGTAGTTTATATTTCGGAATCACTTTTGGTACAAGTAATTACGAATTACTAGTCGATTTTGTAAATGACATATTTTATGAGTATGTTGATTTTTAACATGTTAAAAATACATTACATTGTGACATGTCATGTAACATGTTACATGTGACAAAATTGACAAATGACAAAAATAAAATGGACCTCCCATTTTATATACATGTACCGAAATATTGGAGGGAGTTAGTGGAAAAATTGTGTAAAATTGTTTTAAGTGGAAAACACAATCATGAAAGCTAACTACTAGCCTTGCATGCCTATCATTTTCTTGGGTAGAAAAACTTGCCCATGCATTGGGCACATATACTCCTCCAACCGGTTTCACCAAGAAAAGAGAGAGTGTTCCCTCTACATTTCATTTTCATTCACATCTTTCATTTTTCTAGTGTAAGAAAAATGCATATTCTCTACAATCTTATAAAAATTCTAGAGAAATAAACCTCATAAAATGCTCCCTCTTGAACCGAAATTTCAAGAGCAAAATTAATATTTTGTGTCATCTTTTTAAGTAGACTAATCTCAATACTAGATCATATTATTTTAGTCTTTAAGATGTATTCCTTGGGTATATGCTTTTGGGAGGGATTCTATACTTGAATCCTTGTTCTTCCATTTGGAGAGCTCAAGAACAAGTGAGTAGGAGAACTCACTTGTGCCCATAAAAACCGAAATACCAATGTAAGATGAAGATTTTTCTTTAAATTGTTTATAGTTTGCATGCATAAGATCATTAGTTAATTTTATGACAAATTAAATTATAACATATATGAGTATGTTAAGTATAATGAGATATAGATTTGTAACACAAACATGCGGCCCAATCATCACCGGGTGGTTTGCGGGAGGTGCAGAAATGAGGTATCTACAGAGCCCCCACTTTGACCGAGGCTTGGACAAGGCAAAAGTCAAAGTATAGCCATCAGGTCAATCGAAGATTACAACCTGACGACTATGGCGACGCGAGGCGGCTCAAGAGGTCTGAGCCAAGGACCTCTCGTCGGGAACATTTTAGAATCTGTCGACTATCGGGGAGGGTCGTTTAAAGTCCATTAGACTACGTAAGGAAGCTCGTCAGCCATAAGAAGAGACCATACCTGAAATTCCTCGAAACTCCAGGGGGAACAAAACGCGATATTGGAAGAGGTAGCAGGACGTGGCCAGGAACTGCTGGGAGAAATTTGCTTGGGTCGGCTTCATACAAACTTTGGAAGAGCTTGGGGTCGATGTTAATCTCTATGTGTTGAGAGGGACAGTTGGCTGTCAGTGTGCTCTCATTGGGGAACATAATCGGGAACTGATCTCCATGTCTCGAGAAGGGCGATTGTCTGTCGTGAACTCTCGTTGGGGGAACATAAATCGGGAACTGATCTTCATGTCTCGAGAAGGACGATTGTCTGTCGTGAACTCTCGCTGGGGGAACAGAATAAAGGTGTGTCGAAACACCCGTCAGAAAATATCCGCTTGTTGTGACAAGCAAGGTCTTGGTAAAAAATACGGCAACAATTTGAAGTTGGCTTGGAAATGCGGGTTTGAGCGAAGAATAAATATCAAATGGACCAAATATGTGATATGGCATCGAGGAAGAGGCGCACCAAAGATGGGCCCACAAATAACGAACTTATAACGAATTTTCAAAAATTCACGTGGAGGGAAACTGAGGAAGAGGCGCAACAAGAGCTGCGTCTCTTGGAAGAGGCGCAACACCTACTGCGTCTTTTCCTGAGTGCGGCTTTTCTAAGTAAAAAACTCGAGAAAACACGGGTTTCATTTATTATTTCGAAACATAAAATCCTAATTACTCTCTCAAATTCCAACCATTTCTCGTCAAAATTTGATCAAAAGCTTGCATTTGCCATGACTAATCGAGGTATGTGTATTATTTTTGCATTAGTCTTCCGTAATTGATCAAATTGGACCGACAAATTAGGGTTTTTCAACCCTAAAAAGTCGAAAATTTGGGGCTTTTCCCCCAAATGATTTTGCCTTGCAAAATTGACTTTACAAATGGATAATTGGTAGCATAAGGATTATAACCATGTATTTGTTTCGAATTTTCGTTGAGTTTTGAGCATTTGAGTGAAATTGTGACGGTCTCACAGCTAAACCGTAAATCGCTTCGAAAATAGCCTTAGGATTGCCTATTTGTGACGAAACTTGATATTTGGAATCCTTGTATGATGGGTGAACTTCCTACCATTTCGGAATTTTGATTTGTGACGGCTTTTTCAGGACACTTTCTAGGGCATAATCGCCGTTATAACGAAATGCTGTCGAAATTCCGACTCGAAGCCATGACTAGGCTTCAACTTAGGCTTGACTTGACTCAAATTACCACATGAGTGGACGGGTTTATGGGAAAATTGCCAAAGATGGCGAGAAAAGAGCGATTTCGGAGCTTTGAAAACTCGAAAAATCCCCTAACTAAGGTTTGTCGTCACTTGACGCGGCCTAAATTCACTTTAATCTTGCAGGTGACGGGGCTTCTACGTCGGGGAGATCTCCCATGGATGTGGACGTCGCTCTTGACCCTTCTCGTTCGCTTGAGGAGGCGTTAGAGCAGGCTTTTACTGCTGCGGTGACAACTGCTGAGGACGAGGTCCTCGAGGAGGAGGTTTTTGAGGAGGAGGAGGCCCCGAGGCGGGCCAACGTTGGACGGGGTGGTCGCCAGCTGAGGGGAGCACCAGCGTGGGCTGACACTTGGGACAGCAGGCACCTCCTTTGGGCTGCAGAGGGTCACCTGTCCTACCGGACGGTGAAGAGCTTGGTAACTCGAACTCATCAATCTTTGTTTATCTTCTTTCATTCCTTATTATTGCTACTCTTTTCTTCTTCATTCAAGCTAAAGATAGCTCTTGTTTTGAATCAAAATAGGAGGCCGGGAACATCAGATCGTTCTCGGGCTACACGACGGCGATGTGGTGCTACGAGAGGCTGTCAGCTGAGGAGCGAGCCATCATCGAGCGAGGAGCGTTCGGTGCCTTGGTACAGGCTTAGAGGGATATCACAAAGAGGAAGCTTCGGGCTAACCTTAGCCTGGTCCGAGCTTTCTTGGACCAGTTTTGGGACACGACCTCTACCTTTCACATGCCTTTTGGTGAGGTGGGGGTCACGTTGGAGGACTACGGCATGATTTCTGGCTTGCCGTGAAGGACTGAGGTGGTGGAGAGGCCGGAGACAGCCATGAGGGTAGACTCGGTTGAGGCTAGTAGATTGGTCGGCTGGAACTTGATGCTGAAGGCTGCTGCGGTACCCGGATTGGTGCCTAGTTCTTACGTCCGGGATTATTTTGCGGGGCAGACCCCGACGTTGGTGGTCATCGATGGGAGGGAGATAGCTCCTCCTCCCTGTACTGTAGAGTAGAGAGTCCGTTTGTGGCTCTGGTGGTTCTTATCTTCGATCTACCTCGGAGACAAGGGAGAGAGGCTGTCGACGAAGTTTCTTCCTTTTCCTTCTGACTTGAGCGACCTAGGCCGTTGGGACTGGGTCACTGCTGGCTTTGCGGTCCTCATTCGCTTTATAAGGGCCATGGTTCGTCCGGAGTTGATGGAGAAGGGGACTTCTCCTGCCGTTGTTCGCCCTGGACTGTTGTTGGAGGTATGAACCTTCATTTCATTTCATGAAAGATCATTTCCTTTTCTTATCGAATCACGAAAAATCGTTATTGATTATCTTGTTTTATAGGCGTGGGTGTACTCTTATTTTCCGAGCCTCGCGCCCAAGAGGACGGAGCCAGTGGAGAGGGCCTATCCCGTTGTGAGGGATTAGGTGATGTGCCGTACGAAGAGCCGACGTTCCTTTCACGACGTCTGTCGACGGGACGTGAACGCTCTTCAGTTGGACGGCGTGAGTACTTCATCTTTTGTTGTTTGTCTTCCTTTATTACTTTCCTTTTAGAACTGATCATAAGAATGACCCTTCGTTTGCTTTTCCTAGTGGGTACCCAGGCCTTGGGTGGACTACGCTGGCGCTCCTCCCTTTGTGGCTGAGGTCCTTCAACCTAGGAGCTCGAGCCGGTTGCTGCTTAGGACGTCGATGGGTCATGTGTGGTACTTGGGCGAGCGTTTGGCTCGTCAGTGCTCTCGAGATGTCTTGACGGTTCCCATCGATCCTCCTCGGACGATGTTCAGGGAGCCTTCCGAGGCTGAGAGGGAGGCTGACCTGGCAGGCGTTGGTGGTGACTCCCTCCTTCTTCCTGGTGAGGACTACTCGGCGTTCCTCTATGGGAGGTTGGCGTATTGGCCCATCGTTGTAAGTGTTTTACTCTTACTTTTATTATTTTGAAAATACGATGAATGATCATCAGTTAATGGAAATCATTTGACTTTGCAGGAGGTCGAGGCTGTAACAACCACGGTAAAAGAAGAATATAAGTTATGTTCAAGGTGGCGGAAACACCCTGACACCGCGGTAGCCACTAAAAAAACAAAGTTCTCAAAAGGAAATACATGGTCTACGGGGAATAAATACCCCTATATCCGAAAAGAAATAAAGACTAAAAACAAGAGTAAAAAAAACTAATAGAGTGCGCTAAACAAAGGCGCTCGCTAGCTCACTCGATGCAACCCCAGCAAATAATAATAAGCAACCATCAACCACCTGTCAGTCATAAGAAAGACAGCCACAGTCAGTGGGGAGTAGCTTGGACGTCCTCCCAACCATATTACATCACGATAAAGCAACCAAGTAATTAAGCTAGATCAATAATGAACAAATGACTTACCAATAAACATATTATACAATGAAAATTATAAGCTCATTATAAATTAATCACACTTTAAACTAAATAAATCAAAGGTCTCATTTAATAAACGTATACTTATTAAACCAAACATATTAAATCAGTAACCACTCAGTAAGGCGAAACGTCAAGGCAACCCATCACTGTCACCCTATCCCTATGGTAGGACTACGATAAATATACGGTCCTAGTTTAAGTATGGCCACACTCTCGGGATTCTCACTCCGATTCGACAATCACCAAGCCTATAAACATCCGGGCTGATGATCCCATAGACTCCATATTAGCCAATAAACAACCAGGCTAATATGACGACTCCGACCTGCCTAGACTGCCTATACACACAGCTACTAGGATACAAGTGAAGCGAATAATACAAGCAGAGGCGCAGCTACCTAGTAGCATGGGGTAGCAGCTGCTACCCCAAATCCCGAAAATTTGACTAAGAAGACGAAATTTTGCTACTCCATATATCGTTGATATATATCAAAGGATAAATAAATAATACGTTTCTAAGGTAGCATCAGAATGTACATGGTCTAATGGTAAAGTATAAGTACATCTCTTAGGAGAGTCGGGTTTGACTCCTACAATAAGCAATTTTTAGAGTCGGGTTTTGACTCCTACAATAAGCAATTTTTTACACGTGTTGAGTTGTATATTGCTTGCTAGGTTGCACGGACACGCCTAGTTTTGAGCGTTCATGTGTCGGACACCGACACTCGTAGGACACGCCTGAAAACGTTTTGGACACGCCTTAAACCGTGTCCCCGGTTTTTATGTTAAAAGAAAACGTGTCGGACACGGTCCAACATGGTTGGACACGACCCGTGTCTGATGGACACACCAAATAAGCAGTTTTGAAATCAAAATCTCACTTTATCAGTTATCACGACATCTCACTTTTCCATTTTCCCCTTACATCTCATTTCTCCCCTTGTTTCTCTTGCATTGCAACGCCTTCCAGGTGGCGAGCCCCTCGCCTGAGTCCGGCCACCGTCAGCCTAGGTTGCACGGACACGCCTAGTTTTGAGCGTTCCTGTGTCGGACACCGTGTCGGACACCGATACTCGTAGGACACGCCTGAAAACATTCTCGACACGCCTTGAACCGTGTCCCTGGTTTTTATGTTAAAAGAAAACGTGTCGGACACGGTCCAACATGGTTGGACACGGTCCAACACCAAATAAGCAGTTTTGAAATCAAAATCTCACTTTATCAGTTATCACGACATCTCACTATTTCATTTTCCCCTTACACCTCATTTCTCCCCTTGTTTCTCTTGCATTGCTACGCCTTCCAGGCGAGCCCCTCGCCTGAGTCCGACCATCGTCAGCCTCCCTTCGCCGCTGGCAACCTCTCTCGCCATGTATCTTGCTTTTTCATTTTCCCCTAATTTCTCAATCTATATTTTATTTCTATATCAATCTCTCTATATATTATACATAATAATAAGTTTCTAAATAATCAAAATCAATCGTTATAATGATTATCATTGTTGTTGTTATTAAATTTGGGGGTTTTAAATTTGGAGATTATTGTACATTTTTTTGAAGTTAGGGTTTGTTTCATTTAGGGGTAATTTTCGGAAGCGAATAACTGGGTTGTTATTCCGACTTACCGAAAGAAGTTTAATAAATAATTACAATGGTGCCAGGGGCGGACGCAGGATTTTGGTGTAAGGGGGGCACAATTTTTTTTTCTCAATATTCTCTTTTTAAGGCACTTTTTAAAATATTGAAATTTTTGTTTTACAAAGTAATCAAAATGAAAAAAATATCAAGCTTTCAATGAATTTTTTCTTCACTAAATAATGTTAGTTGTATAACATATTTATTTTCCTATAATACTTTTAGTTTAAAACGATTGTAATTTATGATATTAAAGAATTTACCTTTTATGATATATAAGACTTTCTTAGCTCCATAATGACCAATAAGTACTAGTGGTCTAATGGTTGAGAGGTTAAACATGTTATCATGAGGTCTAGTGTTCAAGCCCTGAAAAATTTTGGATGTAAGTTATATGGGCTGAGGCCCAAAATCAAAGTGATAATTACAATTAAAATATACGCCTGCCGTTTGAATCGCACCTGGGATCCACGATTAACTTGCCATGGCCTCTCCCAACTCTGCTACCTTATCTATATGTGTATAATGGATGCTTAAACATATAAATTTCGAAAATATCATGGTGCCCCCCCTCCCCCCTAAATCCGCCCCTGATGGTGCAAAGGATGATCCGCGAACTTCTTTTTTTTTTTTTTCAGATTTTGGTGAGCATTGTTTGTTCAACTTATTTATGGTGCCTTTTAATGTTAATATATTTTGCGGAAAATATTCGGTTTGATAACTATGGCGAATAGTATTGTAAGACTCGAATTTGGGTTTTTAATTTGGAACCTTTGATACTTTTTATTTTATTTTGTAAGACTTGAATGCTTATTTAAATTTGGGTTTGTAATTTGGAAATTTTTAATTTTTAATTAAGACATGTTGATTTTAACATATAAGACATTAATATTGATTGTCATTTTACGATTTTGTGACCTTTAAATGACCAAAGTTTAGATGTTGGTTATAATGTTCTTCAAATTCCCTTTACTTTAATATGTATATTGATTTTTTTTTTTTGTCGTGTCCGTGTCCTAAAAATTTTCAACTGCCGTGTCGTGTCCGTGTCCGTGCCCGTGTCCGTTTTCGTGCAACCTAGATTGCTTGTATATGGTACCCACATTATCTTTTAACCTAAATAATATCTCTCCTAATATCCTATTCTCTAATTCCGAATTTCATTTCCCTCGAAAGTTTGTTTGGGCTCGTTTATAATTTTTTTTGTATAATCTTTATATTGTAATATTATTATTATTTCAAATTATATTTTATTTAGATATTTATATAAGTATGTTATAATATAATATTTTTTAATATTTTATAATTTTATTTGTTTTTCATAAATATTTATATTTAGTAACATTTCAAAGGTGAGAAAGTGAAAATATATAATGACAAAACGAGCTCGATTCGAGTTCGAGCCGAGCTCAAGCTCGAGCTTTTCCGCGAGCCGAGTTTGAGCTTCAATTTTTTAGGCTCGACGAGCTTGAGCCAAAAAAATGCTTAATGAAAGGTCTTAATTACCTAGGATTTGAGGCACCGTCATTCCCCTCAACAACCACGTCAATAATCGCGAAAACATTTTTTTTTTCGTATTTACAAATTGAAAGTGTAGTTCTTATTGACAAAAAAACGAATTGTTTATAAAAAAAATTCTATGTTGTTATTGTGCTCACGGCTTCACGCTACTTTCGCTACCCCAAATTTTCAATCCTGGCTCCGCCCCTGAATACAAGACTGTTCTTGCTTTGAGCTAGTAACCAATTAAACATGAGCCAAACCTTAAGTGTAACGATAGTTTAATCAAAGTTACACGACATACATCAAGCATGTAAATACACAAAAAAAATAATCTAGCCATTTAATAACCAATGACCATGATAAGAGTACAAGGACTTTAACAATTTAATACGTCCCAAATCACGTGGACCATTAGGATTCATTTCATATCAAAGTACACAAGCACTCAGCTAATCACGTAAAATCAAGAGTAACAATGCACATCAAATACTTCGCACAGATTATATTTGTTCATGTATGTGATGATGATGATGGAATTAATCAGTTTGATTATGGAATTTCCTGTTCTGTTCAAATACATACCCCTTGCCTAAGCATTAATATTGAGAGCATGAATTACTTAGTAAATCAAATATTACCCGGTTCACCATTAGTAGTAGGCCACTATGCAAGCCGATATATTATTAATACAGTGAACGAATAAAAGAGGCAGTGCATTTAACCCATCACCAAGTCCACAAATTTTCCCCATAGTGATTAATCAGAAACACCAAGAAATGAAGTAAAACCATGTAAACGAAACAAATAGTAGCAATAATATGCAGGGGTGATCTTTATACATTCAACATCTAGGGTGCAAACCCTTGTCTCACATCGGTAGAATAAAGATGGAAGATCATCTTTATAAGTGTCCAAAAAATATAATAGTACGAGGCCTTTTGGGAAGGAGCCCAAGAGTAAATCCGTGAGGGTTTGGCCCAAAGCGGACAATATCGTACTATTATGGACAGTGGACATCGGTGCAGCAGAGGCCCAACACGAGGTATTCACGCTTCCGCACAACAAGTGGTATCAGAGCCCAAGGTTCAACTTGGGCTAGACACAAGGATGCATCAGCAGGCCCAAGACTTGAAAAGCGCGAGCCCGTTGACTACAAGGTGCGCGAGGTAGAGAAAGAGAAAGAGAAGCATCTGACAGAGGGAGAATAAGAAGTCGGGTTTCAAGTTGTTCATCCTTCGAAGAAACCAAAGACTACTCCTGTCGTGGAAATGGTGATTGGCAAGAATGGAAAGTCTAGGCCTCGAGAAAGACCGTTGGTGATTAGGTCTGAAGTGGCGCAAGAGCGTTCGGCTCGAGGTCGTGACAAGAAATATGACAAGAATGACAAGGGCAAGGGGAAGCTGGAGGACTAGCCCGAGTCTCTTTATTATTTGATTATTATTATTATTTATTGTTGTAATAAAAAGGTGGGGTTTTTAGAATCCTAGCCTATTCTATTTTTATTATGTAGTTTACTATTATTATTAGAATGAATGAAATAAAAAGGTTAAATGGTTTTGAAACCGTTATGATTTTCTATTTATTATTCTTGTCGAATTCCAAATGCCATGCAAATGTCCTTCTATTTACATTTTAGATATAATGGGTTGAATCCTGTGAAGGATTGCCTACGTATTCACTTAAAAAAATGAAATCAAACCCTTGCGCGTAGTTCGAGTAAATGTAAAAGAATAATTGTTCTAAGCAAGAGCTTGCAATGAACTTAGAAAAGAAGCATGAGCTTTTTGTTTACTCTTAAGGTGCAAATTTAGTTTATTTGATGATACGAGGGTGACAGATTTGTCCAAATGCAGGAGCATAGTGACGTTAGCTTATTTCAGCTTGGCCAGGGGCCGTTTATTTAGTGCCACAAGAGCGACACGTGGGGTTACGCGAGGCGCGTTTTTGTTCCTATTCTAGGCATAGTACCTTTTTAGTTGGTCAAGGTTTGTTGGGTTGGAAAACTCATTCCCGTCTAGGTCTGTTATTCTAACCGCGCCCACTGGCAGTATGGACTTGACTAGAAATGGTCCGGCCCAATTAGGTTTGAATTTTCCCCGTGGGTCAACAGGTAAAAGAGCTCTAACCGATTTGAGTACTAAGTCTCCTTCCTTGATGTTTCTTGGCCTAACCCTTTTGTTGAAAGCTCGTTTGATACGTGCTTGATATGTTTGGACATTATGCAAGGCGCACAGCCTACGTTCATCCAAGAGGATGAGTTCTTCATATCTATCCCTCTTCCAATCGGCTTCTGGGATTTGACTTTCGAGTAAAATACGCAAGGATGGTATTTCTAGCTCGACTGGTTGTACAGCTTCCATGCCGTATGTCAAATAGAAAGGAGTAGCCCCAGTGGGCGTCCTAACAGATGTACGATATCCCCACAAAGCAAAGGTTATCTTGCTTGGCCAATCTCTATAGTTGTCAATCATTTTCTTGAGAATCGTGACAACATTCTTGTTTGCCGTCTCTACCGCGCCATTAGTCTGTGGTCTATATGGCAAAGAGTGGTGATGCCTAATCTTGTATTTGGCTAGCAATTGCTCAGTCTCAGCTTGGAAATGTGATCCGTTATCACTAATGATCTCATGTGGGCAACCGTATCGACAGATGATGTTGTTTTGTATGAACTTTGCCACGTTTTTAGCCGTGAGACTAGTGTAGGAAGCTACTTCTACCCATTTGGTGAAATAGTCGATTGCCACTAGGATGAAACAGTGACCTCCTGTTCCGGCGGGGTTATCTTCCCGATTATGTCAATTCCCCAGGCAGAAAATGGCCAAGGAGATGTCATTGTGTAGAGCAATGAAGGAGGGACGTGTTGTACATTCCCGAAGATTTGGCAATTATGGCAATGTCTTACGTATTTGATGCAATCGGATTCCATTGTGGTCCAATAATACCCAAAACGTGTGATTTTCTTCGCCATCATGGGCCCACTCATGTGAGGACCGCATTCTCCGTCTTGGACTTCTTCCATCACCTTTCGCGCCTGTGAATGATCAAGGCAACGTAAGATTATACCAAGAGGTGTTCTTTTGTATAATTCCCCTTGCATGAGAACGTATTGGGAAGCGAGTAGGCGTATAACACGTTGTCCCCTCTTGTCCATATCGGGTGGATAGGTACCATTAAGCTTAAAATTCAGGATTGCTTGGAACCAGGGTTCCTGTGCGATTTCCTCTTCATCGGTAATTTGGTGGACATAAGCTGGCTCTGACCGTCGTTCGATGCACAAAGGCATTTCCACCGTATGATCTGGCATATTAATCAAAGATGCAAGTTTCGCAAGAGCGTCTGCAAATTGATTTTCTTCCCGAGGTAGGTGTAGGTAGGTTACGTGATCAAAGAATTGGGCAACTTGGTCTATTCTGGCCTGATAAGGTGCGAGGCTTTCACTTCGGATTTTCCAAGATCCTGTAACTTGGTTGATGATCAGTGATGAATCCCCATGTACCCGGAGGTTTTTAATGCCTAAACTCACTGCCCCTTGTAGTCCAATGAGACAAGCTTCGTATTCTGCAGCGTTGTTTGTCACCTCGAAGTCGAGTTTGACAGCAATTGGTGTATGCTCGCCTTCAGGAGAAATGAACAACACTCCTATTCCAAATCCTCTCAAGTTTGATGCTCCATCAAAGTAAAGGTCCCAGGAATCTACATCAGTTTGGAGTATATCCTCGTCTGGAAATGACCAAGTGTCTATCGTTTGTGCGTCATTGATGGGATTTTCTGCGAAGAACTCGGTGACGGCGCGCCCTTTAATAACTTTCAGCGGAACGTATCTGAGGTCGAATTCTGAGAGCATCAGGGTCCATCTTGCTAGGCGTCCGTTGAGGACAGGTTTTTCGAAGAGATATTTGACTGGATCCATTTTGGAGTATATCTTGACGGAGTAGCTAAGCATGTAATGGCGTAGCTTCTTCGTTGCCCACACAAGAGCGAGCCATGTCTTTTCGAGTTGTGAGTATTTGCACTCATACTCCAAGAACTTCTTACTAAGGTAGTAGATAGCTCTTTCTTCACTTCCTACAATCGAGCCAACATGGCACCCATGGTCAAGTTTTTGGTCCATCGTGAGATATAAACCAAGAGGTTGATTTCGTTGTGGTGGCATGAGCACTGGCGGTTTAGCCAATATCTCTTTGATTCGGTCGAACGCTTTCTGACAATCATCATCACACATGGTGTGGTCTGTTTTCTTGAGCTTCTTGAAGATAGGCTCACAGATCATTGTGAGTTTCGATATGAATCGACTTATATACTGCACTTTTCCCAGGAATCCTCTGACTTCTTTTTCTGTTTGAGGTTGTGGCATTTCGATCAGAGCTTTGATTTTGGAAGGATCTATTTCTATACCTCGTTGGCTAACAACGTATCCCAAGAGTTTGCCAGATGTTACCCCGAATGTGCATTTCTGAGGATTGAGCCTCATGTTGTACTTTCGTAGCCTTGCGAAGAACTTGCAAAGGTTCGCAATATGCCCTTCTCTTTCCTTGGATTTGACAATCATGTCGTCTACGTATACCTCAACTTCTTTGTGCATCATGTCATGTAAGAGTGTAGTTGCGGTGCGTTGATATATAGCTCCGGCGTTGATCAATCCAAACGGCATGACCGTATAGCAATAGGTTCCCCATTGAGTGACGAATGCGGTCTTATGCATATCTTCTATGGCCATTTTGATTTGATTATAACCCGCATACCCATCCATGAAGAATAGTAATGAGTGGTCTGCAGTATTGTCCACCAATATGTCGATGTGAGGTAGAGGGAAGTCATCTTTTGGACTTGATTTGTTCAAGTCCCTAAAATCAACACAAACACAGATTCTCCCCATCCTTTTTGGGTACGGGTACTATGTTAGCTACCCAATCAGAATACTCGGAAACTTTGATGAACCCGGCTTTGAATTGCTTGTCAACTTCTTCTTTAATCTTGAGAGCCCATTCTGTCCTCATTCGTCAAGCTTCGCTTCACTGTTTGAAACCTGGCTTAATCGAATCCTATGTTCAGCGATATCCCTGTCGATCCCTGGCATGTCTTTGTAGGACTAAGCGAAAACGTCTTTGAATTCATTTAGGAGGTCTATGAAATCGGCCCTTTCGGTAGAGCTCAAGGTAGTCCCTATCCTAAGTTCTTGGGGTTCTAGTTCGGTTCCTACATTGATGGATTCGGTGTCCTCTATTACTCGGTCCCCTTCCCCTTCCCCGCAGATTTCTTTGGCTACGTAGGGAGGTATTTCGATCGAGTCCGGGTCTTGGTCATCCTCGGTATCATCGTAAATGTAATGCACTCAAGATAACACAAAGAGTAAGCGGAACCTGATTTATTCATATTAAGATTTGAGTAAAGTTGAAACAAATAAGCCAACCGATCCATGATCGATGGCGGCAAAGGACAAAGATGGTTGGGGCATTTCCCGAACTACTGTGATTACTCGAGGCTAAGCTAGGAGAAACAAAGGGATTGGGGATGACGACAGGAGTAGACTCTCTAATGACTTCTCTAGACTCCGACTCTGACTCCAACTCCGACTCGAACTCATCATCTTCTGGTTCTCCTTTGAACATCTCTCCTTCTCCAGTGGTGAGCTTGAAGAGTCTTCCTTGATTGTTGGTCCACTTGATTGATTTTCTCCATCCTTTCTGCTGTCTTGCATTGGTTTCTGTGATTAACGCGGCGGGGTTGAAGCGATCGTCTTGAAGTATCATGGTAATGATCTCATCCTGCGCGGCCCTAACAAATCGATCTTCTCCAAACAATAGGCTAACAGC